>NW_028227259.1:23400000-23875000 GCF_978045245.1 Mus caroli
GTAGCCATGTCCCATCTTCTCTTCAGCGAACAGCCAGGATGCTGACAGCTCAGTGTCTAAGTCCATACTCAGCACTTCTCCAGGACAGAGTCAGCAAGCAGGGCTCATGTGGCCTGAAATGTGTCTGTCTGCTCAATGGAAACAGAGATTATCCTAGCAATTATACCCCAACAAAGGACATCTGTCATGTTGCCAACGCTAGCTGGGAAGAAAGACCCAATTCCCCAGCAGCTCCCAGCAGGATTTCTGCTCAGGACATGAGATGTTTTGTTTTAGGCTTGTTTGTTTGTTTCTCTTTTCTTTCTTTGTGGGGGTGCATGTCACAGCAGGAGTGTAAAGGTCAGAGGATAACTTTATAGAGTCTGTTCCCTCCTTCCACCTTTGCATGGGTTCTCGAGACTGGACTCATGTTGCCAGCCAATGAGCCATCTTGCTGGCCCATTCTCGTGATCCATCGTCACCTCCCGTTGGGCAGAAAGGCTTGGATTCAGGTAGTAAATGTGTGTTCATCCTCCATCTAGCTGTGAGCTTTGAGTATGCAGTAAGTACGGAGATGGACCCTAAAAAGTTGTTATCCTCATTGTTCCCTGAATATGGTTCATGACTGATTTCTGACCTCTCTCTCATTCACCTGCCTGGTGGTACATGGTGAAGCAATACATATTAATCACGATGATTCCTCAGCAAATAAAGTCCCCTTGGTAATTGACCTGGGTGGGTTGAAGTTCCTACACTGCCTTACAAATCCGATTCATCTTATACAGTATGTCAGCAGCTCTGTCTTGTAGCCGGCATCCAGGCATGGCTCTAGAACACCAGTGAAGTGTTTTCAATGAGACTCCTGAGGGGGAAAATGAATTTACATGCTGTCACTGCCCTTGGTGTGGTGAGGTGAAGGGAGTGACTATGAACAGGACTTAGAACCCTTGACCTCCAAGCCTCACAGAAAAGGACACACTATCTGGGCCCTCAGAGGGAGAATGTTTCTCCAAGAAGGGCTGGACCAAATCCTGAGTTCAACCCACACACAAGCTTGCCAGAGCCCATGCCTGCCCTTGGCCCTTAGTACTTTATACCATAATCAATCAGTATCCATTTGCCAGGCAGACAGATCCCACAGGGATACCCAGTCCAAGGACTCTTGGGGCACAGGGCACCTCAAGGACTTGGGTATTAACAACTCTCCTTATGCCATGTGGGTCAAAAGCTGTGAAATGTTCCTAACTAGAACTCTGGAGAATCTTATGAGGTCTTGGGAGAGATTGAAGAGGGACTTTCCAAGCACTGGGCTTGGACGAGGTTCCTGTAAGTATCAGCCACACCCACAAGGCCACAGACCTTTCTACCAAAGGCCTTGTTGTTTTCTAGCCTGATTTATCACAGCCTTTTTACCTTCTAGGCTAAAAAAAAAAGAAAGAAGCATAACCGTTAGCATTTCTTTTAGACTCTGCCCCACAGTTACCTGGCAATTGCCAGGAATGGCTGACTCATTATAAAAGGGGCTGCTTGCCCCCTCCTCACTCTCTTGCCCTCTTACTCTCTTCCCCCCTTCCCCCTCTGTCTCTTCTACCCCCATTCCTCTCCCCGCTCTCTCCACATGTTTATGGCCAGCCTCTACTTCTCTTCTTTCTGCCCCCCTCTCTTTGCCTTTCTCTGTCTCTACTACCCTCTCAACTCCCCTCCCCATGGCCTAAATAAACTCCATTGCATACTATATCAGTGGTATGGCTGGTACCTCAGGGGGAGGGATGCCTCAGCATGGGCACGCAGAGGTAGCCCCTCCCCCCACATACACACCATACTGCCCCTCTACCAAACATATCCCTCCCTTCTCTTCCTCTTTCTCCTCCTCCTCCACCTTCTTCTTCTTCTTTTTATAAAACACAACAATAACGATAAATCTCTGGTCTGGCTCACTTGTATGTAAGGACATTTTCTTCTTACTGTGGGACTTGTTCATTCATGACTCAAGGGCTTCCCAGAATTTTAGGTGGATGGGTCAAGATGCTTTGGCTGGGGGAGGTGTGTGTGTGTGTGTGTGTGTGTGTGTGTGTGGCTACAGGGTTCACTGCCAACACACAGTGCATGCAAAGGGATAATGGCCTCACTGTGGGTAGCCCTGAGCCCAGGGAGCTTCATGGTGACTTGTGTACTGGGAACAGTAAAATGTTTCTGGAATTGTAATGAGCAAAACTGAATTCAAACCTCAAATGCAGAATGAACAGGAGCTGTTTCTGGTGGCACTCGCCCGTGTCTCACTGTCTGCCTGGTTCTGGCCTCGAGGCTTGAGCACTGTGTGAGCCCAGCTATGCAGGGCCACCTAAGCTGAGTGAGACATCTCAGCGCAGATTCAAGACTATGGAACCTACAGTGTCTTTACTGTGAGTAGTTCCCTATACTTACAGAAACTGGCTTAACTGTAGAAAACAAGGACAGGAAAAAGAATATCTTCCAACCACCATTCTTCAGTATGCATTACACTAGTATGTGTTTGTACTCTACTGGGTGGAAGTGTTCGATCTTTTCAATGGCTGTTTGAGTCACAGAGTTGAGGTTTATAAAAGTTCACTAACTGAGTTTTGGCTTGGGATGAGAACGGAATTTCTAACAATTTCTCTAAACATACTCCTTGTATTTTACACTAAATATTTATGTACACAGAGCAGTGTTCTCAGTTTTAATTATAAAGTCAACACATCAGTTAGACATGGAAAGTTAAGGGAAGAATTGCTTCTCAGAGACTCTGTGGGACCCTCATCCTTGGAAAAGTTAAATGGTTACTTAACATTTCCAGAGAACTGTGTTGTGACCACTGATGGGAGCTGATGGGTGTGTCTACAGTGTGGAGATGCAGGTGAAGTCCACCCTCCCAGTGGACTTCCATATGGCCTCTGCTCCTAGACCTATCCTGCTCAGCTCTCTACCACAGTCTTTGGACTTGGCCAGAGGGAGACAGTAGACAGGTCAACACATAGCAGTATGGGAGGAGGCAGGCGAGAAGAGCTTCATCTCTAGGATTCAGGAGTTGGAACTTGGTGAGAGTATAAAGGAAATAGGAGATTTGGCATGTGGGACCCTTGAGACGCTGGCTGCTTTCTGTGTGGGGTGAGATGATCTGGGAAAGGCCATTTTGGAAGGCAGAACAGTGTGTAAGCAAAAGCGGGGCTTCAGGCAACTTACAGGTCATGGAGAGGAGAGGGCACCAAGGTAGATCTCTGTTCTAGAAGCTCCGTTGAATAAGACAGCAGGACAGTGGGGAGAGCTCTGGCATTGCCATGCTGATGCCATGATCCAGAAAGAAAACAGCAATGTAGGAACTAAGCCATGAAAGGGAACAGACAGCGATGTAGGGGCTAAGCCCTAGAAGGGAGCAGACATCCCTGCAAGCATGGAAGGCCTAACATGGAAGCCGTTTGTTCCATGGCCAGAAGTGCCCATCACAGGCAGCTAGGGAGCCAGGCTCTTTCCTGAGTGACTGTCTTCCTCCAGAGAAGAAGCCATACCACCTGTCGCCACAAGAACTGTGCTCAGGAGAGAGGTGGCAAGAAAAACATGTGGAGCACTCACTCACTCACAGACAGCCTGAGCTTCCTCCTTCAGCTGGTCAGCCATTGCAGACCTCTCCTGACGAGGCTTTCTCTCTTGCTCGTCTCCATCTCCCTCATCAGGCAGCTGCCAAGAGGAACAGCCAGCCTGTCTCTTAATCTCAACTAAAACTACTCTCAAACATAAAAGAAGAAAAAAATGTGAGTTATGCCTGCCAGGAGTGAGCCTGGTTCCTAGTCCTGAGTGGACTGAGCAGTGGCTCACCTGGCAGCTGGTCCAGCCTGCTCTCCAAGCCTGGGTGTCTGATGGGAAGGCAGGCAGCTGGGCAGGGTCTTGTCCACTAGACAGTTACTGACTGCAGAGGATGTTCTTTCCCTTTCTTTCTATGTCCTTGAGGAGTGAGGCGGATGCTGAGGGTGTGCGGTTGGTAGCAGGGAACCACTGCTCCTTCCTGCATCCAAACATTAACTCCTAACTGAGCACACACCAGGCAACAGATCAACAGAAACCTGTCTCAAACTGTAGAATGTCAAAGGCTCAATCTACTGATGGCAAGTCAATGCCACTGCCCTCAGAGGAACTTGTAATGAGTGCGTGTCAGACATTCAATGAACTCAGACACCAATGAACTCATTGTTGTCACAAAGTAAGGGACAGGCACATGGTACTCTGTGTTTTAGAGAATCGGATATAGAACCATTTAATTCCTACAGCAACTGTTCACCCCCTCCCCCTCCTCTCCCCTCCCCCCTCCCCCTCCAGGTTCAGGAGGCTGACTGAGTCACACAGAGGCTCTATATCATCCCAATGTCACCAATTTCTTGATGCACCCATGGATTCTTTGGGATAGTGGCTGTGTATGTCAAGCTGGCCAGCCTCTGGTGCCCGCAGACTGGTCAGATGCGATGCAGATATGGTTGCAAAGGTATTTTTGAAGATGAGGTTGCATCTCCACACCGGTATTACAAAGCAGACCACTGTACAAATTATGGTAGGTCCCACCTCCTTAGTTGAAAGCCTTAAGAGGAAAAGCTAGTACTGCCCCAAGAACGAGTTCTGCCTCTAGACACCCTCAAGGTCAAACCTATGACTCTGGTTGTTACCTAAACTTCCAGCTGTCCTGTCTTGTGAACTTCAGACTTTCTAGGCCCCCACATGAGCCAATTCTTTAAAGTCAATCTCTCTCTGAGCCGATCTCACCTTCTCTCTTTGTGCTACCTGGAAAGCTATAAGTTCCATGCCAGGTGGCTCCACAGAAGTCTTGCGGCCTTGGAGGACAGCTCAAAGAAGCTGCTGCCGGAACAAAGGCAGCAGACTCCCTGTGTGCACCACAGGGCCACTTCACAAGACTTATTATTGAGGGCATCAGGTGAGGAACTGTGAAACCCAAGTGCTCAGATCCCCTTCAGGAAAGAGCAGCTTCCTTTGCGCTGAAGAAAGCCTGGCTCACACTCACTAATGACTGAGCTTAGCCACGCCCATCATCCTCCTGCTCTTCTCATTACCTGAACAAGCACGAGGTAATTACAGAAGCTAAGCCTCAGCGCCTTCTAGAGAATGCTGTCATTCCTGTGACAGGCAAACACCCATGGCACTGTGTCCAGATAAGCATGGCATACTCACTGGCCAGTTTTTCTCACCCTTAATGTCTCTTCCAGATTCACAAAATGGTTGGTTTTAGAATTACAGATATGATAAAACATCCTGGCTTGTGTTCACTTCTTTATTTCACTTTCATTGTGTGTGTGTGTCTGTTTGTGTATGTGTGTGTTAATCAGAGGTCAACCCCAAGTGTCATTCCTCAGGTGTCGTCTACCTTGTCTTTTAACCAGGGTCTTTCTCTCATTTGGCCTGGAGCTAGCACACTGACTTGGCTATGTTGAGTGGCCAGCAGGCCCTCGGGGTCCCTCTCTTGCCACCTCCCCAGCACTGGAGTTACAGTCTTCGGAAACCATATCCAGCTTTTTTCTGTATGGGTTCTGGGTATTGAACTCAGGCCCTCATGACTGCATAGTGAGAACTTTACTGACTAAGTAATGCCCCCAGCATCAGCTATGGTGACTGTAATGACTGCCCCAAACTATATTAGGCAATTCAGGGTTTTAACATGCAGGAGGCAAAAATGTCAAAGTCTATATTTACCTGTTGGAGGTTTTTTTGAAGGGAGCTAGCAAAGTCACACGGGCTCATAAATGGCCCACCTGAACTTTCTCCTGGCAGCCGGAATGAAATCCCACAACCACAGTCTCCATCCACACCCCCTCAGCCTGCGAGTCCTGCTCTGGCCTGCTTCAGGCTGAGTACTTGCTACGCTCTCCCTCCATCTCTCTCCTTTCCTGTACAAACTGATGACACCTGGCTTCCTACCCAGTGTATGCATCAGCTGGGATCCATGGAGAGACAGACGCCAAGACATGAGACACTTAAGAAAGGTGACAGGAAGATGCCCATGAGGAAAATGGGAGACAGGTTGGATGGAATGGGTTTAGAGATCTGTCCTGATACCCGGGGAAGAAGAGTGGCAAGAAGGACAGCCAGGAAGTGTCTCCCAGCGTTGCACAGACCACAGAGATGTAACCATCAGCCACAAGGCACTCAGCAAAGAGGAGTTAGGTCCCCTCTGCAGCTGATGTTGCTTGTAACTAGGGAAGGGTAGAGGTTGCTAAGGCTTTGGGCTATGTGCTAAGGATGCCTGCACTATGGATCCCTTGGAAGGGAGCTTAGCAGCATGTTCACATCCCCCAGTCCCTGCGCCATACACGACCAGTTCCCGAGGCTACTCCGACTTTTCATTCTTGAAGAAACTTAGAAGAGGACAGACACCTTCCTCCCCAGCCCCCGCTGCCCTGGGCTGAGGCCGACTCTGCCCTTTGTTCCCATAGCACTCTGCTCAGTGTGGTGCTTCAGTGCTATGCCTGCTGGGCCTTGCTCCTGAGACCCTAAGTGGAGATGATGATCCCCCTCCTCAGACAGATGGCTGCATGTAAGGAAGAGCATCTATCCAGGCTCGCTGGGCCACTGTGCAGAGGCAGCTCCGTGGCTCAATGGGATCGTTGCTATATGCCTTTGAGCGTGCCCCTTGTGGGTCCACAGTTCCATTCAGGCCTGTGACAGAAAGCCTACTGCACATTTGCATGACCCCCTCAGTAAGACTGCCTACCCATCAAGCTGGGTCTGGAGGCTTTCTGCACAAGGACAGTGGAGATGTGTCTCAGATATCCCTGGCTCAGGGATATCTTCTCAGCCTCCTGTATCCTCAGGCCCATCTTCTATGTACTCATCCCATCTTCTGATAGGCTGTTGCTGGGGTCATACAAATAGTGAATTAAGAGTCTCCCAGTACACGGGCACAGGGAGTCCTAAGGACAAGTGAGTGTTGCCTCTACTTCTGCATCAGCTGCTGATGCTGTGGCTTCTGCCCAGTCCCAGGCATGATCTTATGTGACACCTCCTACCTCAGTTGCCATGACAGCGGGTTCTTTGGGAGGGGCCCAGTGGCCACCTCTAGGCTATGACAACATCACATCCCTCTATGACCCCCCAGAGCTTTTGACCACAGCTCTTCTCTGGCCTCATCTCTAACTCCTCTCAGCATTGTCTCTCTAGGAGCAGAAGCCTGATCTTCAGCCCAGATATGTACTATTGGTCGCTAAACTATGCCCTTGAAAAAGGAATGTGGTACTATATTATTAACCTGCACAGCACATATGCCTACTGGTGCAGTAATCGTAAGCTTGTTATAAAACTGCTCTCTGGTTGGAACCAAGGCTCATTTCACAGAGAACAGTTCACATCTAGTACTGTAAGCGTGGTCAAAAGAACATGCTAGGGAAATCATAGGTCCTAGTAGATTGGTTACAGATGTTGTTTTGCTAAATAGACATCACATGCTCATCAAATCGCCTTCTTAGACATGTCTCTACCCACCAATGAGGGTTGCTGTCAGACTTCATCATGTCTCTACCCACCAATGAGGGTTGCTGTTAGACATCATCATGTCTCTACCCACCAATGAGGGTTGCTGTCAGACATCATCATGTCTCTACCCACCAATGAGGGTTGCTGTTAGACTTCGTCATGTCTCTACCCACCAATGAGGGTTGCTGTTAGACGTCATCAGAGAAGCTTCCTTTTACAGCAGGTAATAGTTACCCCAGAGATGCTCATAACTGGTCAAGATGCTGAGAATAAATGACTATTGAATGTGAACCATAAATATGTATATTATAAAAGCCATAAATCTACATTACCCTTCCAAAGCTTGTGGAGCTTCACAGAAGAGGAGACAGAATGGATTTAAGAGCTGGTGAGGACAAAATAGTGAGGCTGTTTTCTGTGCATGGCTTGATCATTGCCCTCTTTTTCTAGAAGTTATTTTTACTTTTGATCACGTCTATGTGTGTATCTGCATGGGCAGGTGCATGTAAGTGCAGGCACAGAGAAGAGCCATCTCAGATCCCCTGGAGCTGGAGTTATAAGGTAGATGTGGATGCTGGGAATCAAACTTAGGTCCTCGGCCAGAGCAGTACGAGGCCTTAAATCACTGAGCCATCTCTCCAGGCTGGAGAGTGCACTCTTATGCTCACAGTGGTGAGTAACTTCAGAAGATCTGCAGAAGACCAGGCCCATCTACACCCTGATATGGAAAAACAGTCCTCCCCCAACAAGCATGAATTCATCTAACTATTGTGCTCTTTACAAGACCCTCTTTCCCAATAAGTGGGGCTGGTAGTGTAGCTCAGTGGTAGAGAACATGTTTAGCAAGTTCAAGGTTCTGGGTTTGATGACAGAACCAACCAACCCACCAGCAAATCCCACCACCAAATAAGTCTTAACCACAGCACAGTGGAAGGATTTTCACATGTCCTTTGATGCAGGTGTGTGTGTGTGTGTGTGTGTGTGTGTGTGTGTGTGTGTGTGTGTGCATGCACATGTGTGTGGGTCTGCTTGCATGTGACAATGGAGGCACCATCTGAGGTCTCAGCACTCACTCTGCACAGCTATGCTTGAATTATGGGTATATCTCACCTTGTTCCATAAAAAGACTCCAGGCAATAGCTGTTTCCACTGTCTGCCAGGAGTTTTGTTTCTGGTAGACTGTTTTGGGATTGACTTGATTGTTCATGTAAGGAGCCAAGTCAGCCAGGGCCTCAGACCTCAGTGTCTGGAATACAACAGGCCCCAACACGAGATGGCTAGGGCCTGCAGGGAGAGGCATCTCAGCTTCATGAGTGCAGTCCTGCTAGTTCCCAGATATCCACTACCAACTTCAAAATATCTCCTGACTTCAGGAAACACCAGAAGCCCTTGAGTCTTAGCATCTGACCAGGCAGTTTCAAAGCTCTGAGAATACCTGGGAGCAGATGGGTTTTAGGGGTGGAAGTAGGCGTGTCTCCACATTTAAACATCCAGGCCCCAAATGCCTCAAGTCCCTTAGCAGCTCTCAGTAACAGAACAAATGGAGTAGAAGGTCTCGCCACGTGACAGCCACACGCAGAAGGGAACGACAAGGACCTATGGCAGGTATCAATCAAAAACAATTTGCAGCCAATGTTTCAACAGCACCTTTGGTGCTGTGAGCTTCAAGGGTTAGTTTTAATCAGGGCAGAGTGGCTCATCTCCATGCTAGGCCTGGGAATTCCCAGGTTCTCACAGAGTAGCTTTCTGGGAGCTGTTCCATTGATGGGGCTGCCTGAGGCCAGCTGTGCTCAGCACTGTCCCTTGGCACTGTCCCTGGGGTTGCCTCTGGAGGCTGGGATGCAGAAGCTGGGGAGGGAGATGTCCTGGGGCAGGATCACAGGAACCTCTACTTCCCCCTTCCTTCCTTCCTTCCTTCCTTCCTTCCTTCCTTCCTTCCTTCCTTCCTTCCTTCCTTCCTTCCTCCCTCCCTCCCTCCCTCCCTCCCTCCCTCCCTCCCTCCCTCCCTCCCTCCCTCTCTCTCTCTTCCTCTCTTCCTCTCTTTCTTTTTTCTTCCCTCATCTCCTTATTCCTTTCCCTCGGTTTTTCTTCCTACCTGTTATAGCCTGGGCTATCCTAGAACTCCTTACATAACCCAGACCAATCTAGAACTTGGCAATCCTGCCTCAGAGAAAAATATTTTTTTTGAAACAAGATCTCATGTAGCCCAGGCTAGGCTGGCACTCATGATCCTCCTGCCTCCAATGAGGAAGACACTGAGTCCAGAGATCAAGAAGCATTCATTATGGGTCACGGGGCCACAGGTAAGCGCTCAGAACTACCACTCAGGCTGATGCGGGCTTCTGTGGGAAACACTGTACCTCCTGCTTCCCAAGCTAGATGGCTCTGTCACATCCCATGCCCAGTGAGCACCTACTACGTGTGTGTGTGTGTGTGTGTGTGTGTGTGTGTGTGTGATTTAAGATTGAATGTGGAAGTGCAGGGACCCATGGTTGTAGAGGTAAGGCCTTCTGTAAGCATGAAGGGTTCACGACTATGGTGTCACCCTCAAGTATGAGTAACCTCCACACCTGGCATGTTGTACGTTTGCTGTGGTGTCTAGTCAGTCTCTGGGCCATGGTCATGAGGCAGCACGCTGCCCGGGAGCCAGGGTAGCTGCAGTAGGAACCTCCTCACCTTACTACTTTTGCTTTAGACATTCTCTTAGATCTGTCTTTGAACAACCTCACATATTTCTTCCACAAACCATACTTTATTTCTAACTAAGGAAAGACTCATCAAGTGGCTAACCACCCTGCAGCTAATTCAATGGGCTATTTCTACCCATGGGTACCACATTCTCTGGTAGAGTTAAGAAAAACATTTCAGACCCCACCGGTATTAGTTTCCTGTCATCGTGCAAACATCTGAGGTGATCAAATCAGAAAGAGATGACCTTAGCTCAGTTTTCGAAACCCAATCGTAATGGATCACAAAGAGGAAAGATGGGGCTTTTTCTAGAGCACAGCCTTCCCTATGCTGTCATGGCAATGAAGCCAGTATCACTGTGCCGTTCTCACTGTGTGATAAAACACCCCAAAAGCAGCTTAAGAAAGGGATGGTTTATTCAAGCTTGCAGTTTAAAGGCACGGGGCGGGGAAGGGGCTTGAGGCTGCTCACAGGGCATCTGAAGTCAGGAAGCAGGCAGGAGGGGGTGGGGGAGCTGGTGCTCAGCTGGCTTGCTCATTTTTATTCAGCCTGAGACCCCAGCCCACAGAAAGGCTCTGCCCACGCTTAAGTTGTAGCTTCCCACCTCAATGTACCTAATCTAGAAAGGCAGGGTGACAGTAGGTGTTACCTTCCCTGTCTCACCTTCCTAGGCCAACCGACCGCTGCTGTGCTGGGACTCTCTGATCTCCATGTGTTTGTCACTGGGAAGCACTGGCATGACATCACAAATGAAGGAGCCTGGGCTCTCTGGACTAACCACAGTGACTGCCCTCACTCAGGAAGGAGGCAGGGTCATGATGTCAAGCCAGAGTGCAGGGACAGCGCCTTCAGCTCAGGGTCCTGCCTCAAAACTCTGATTCCAAAGCCAAGGGGCTCCCCAGTCCTGCCTTTATGGTGACTTTTACAAACCCCTGCCTCCCTCCTTCCTAGCCTACAACCTCCTATTTCTCCAACAACTGGGACAATCAGGAGTGATATTTTTTTCTGGTTCCACTTCACACAGCCCCTGTGTGTGGGGGGGGTGGGGTGGGGGGAAGACATTGGCTTCTGGCTCAGCAAAGCACTCAGGTGCCCTTGCAGGACACTCTTCTCACCCTAAACACCTCCTTGTTGTACCACACGTGCCCCTTTCTCAGGTGTCATGCTCTCTACCTTACCTGAACACTGCAAGTCCCTGGGGCGTTTAGGAAGTACAGATGGACAAAGGCAAGTTGCCTAAAGGTGGACAAAGATGCCTAAAGACAAGTTGGTCCTTCTATTATCCCACTGGCTCCCAACACTGCCCTTCTCCCCGTCCTGACTCTGCACCCCCTTGGCTCCCATTCCCCTCTCTGCTCCCCTTCACAGTAAAGTCTGTCTAGCCTGCCCGCCTCTTACTTCCTTCCTGCTTTTCCTCGCCAGTGCCTGCTCCAATAGGACTTCCTGCGTGTGTACTGAAATGCTATGTGGCTTTGTGGCTAAACAACCTTCCAGCACTCACTGGTTGGCTGGGCCCCGCAGCATCGACAGCTGGTCTCACCCACAGTCCTATTCTTTACATGGACTCCTGCCACCCTGCCACCCACGTTCATGGCTCCAACCCTCCTGAGCTGCAGCTCCCGGGTGTAAACATCTTGCCAGCTCCCTTGGGCTTGAAATCCTGGTCAGACTCTTCTGCCTGGTTCTCTCTTGTTGCCTAGGCCTAGCCAGTCTTTCTGTTGCTTGGGTCCAATCCGAGTTGCCTCAAGCGCTTTCCTCCTCATGCCCATGTCCACCAGTCATCAGGTTTGCATGTCCTACCGACCAAAGGGCTCCAGGTCCACATCCCACCCTCCTGCTGTGCCTGCTCAGTCCAAACTGGATCGGGTGCTGTCTAGTAACCACTTTCCAGTCCCACACTGCCCCTACATGATCAACCCACAACAGTTAGAGCCAATTCCTACTCACAGGGTCCTCTCCTCACTCATAAAACTGCAGTCTCCACAGAGACTTATGTGTACATGCGTGTGTGTGCATGTGTGTGAGTGTTCATGTGCATGTGTGCATGTGTGTGTGCATGTATGTTTGTATGTGCACATGTGTGCATGTATGTGTGCATACTTGTGTGTGTATGTGTGTGTGCATGAGTGTGTGTACTTGTGTGTGTATGTGTGTGTGCATGCTTGTGTGTGTATGTGTGTGTATGTGTGTGTGCATGTGTATGTGTGTGCATGTGTATGTGTGTGCATGTGTATATGTGTGCATGTGGGTGTGCATGAGCATGTGTGTATGTGCACGTGCATGTATATATGTGCACATGTGTGCATGTGTGTGTGCATGTGTATGTATGCTTGTATGTATATGTGTGTGCATGTGTGTATGCTTACCTCCCTAGCACTAGGATTAAAGGTGTGTGAACTGTGCCCAGTTTTTTTTGTTGTTGTGTTTTCTTCCATGTAGGTTCTGAGGATTGAACCAGTTCCTTGTGCTGGCATCATAAGCACTTTGCAAAGTGAACCGTCTCCCCAGCCTTCTACAACGGCCCAGCCCGAGTGATCCCCCCCTGCTCCTGTGACATCCTTTCCCCTGGGAAGTCCTCCTAGCCTGCCATCTAAAAAGAGAAATCCCCTTTCTGGGCATCTCCACCCATCTTTCTTTGCTTCCTTTCCCCATAGTGCCTGTCATCTCCTAATACACTATGTAACTTTCAAACATATCACACTGTCTGTCTGCTCCAAAAAAGGTCTCAAGCCCTATGAGGACAGAGTTATCTGCCCTGTCTAATGTTCCAGTATCAAGTACAGGGTCTAGCCTGCTGCAGGTAGTTGGGATGTAAGACAGTGAGTGGCACATTCTCAGAGTAAGTGCTTCATGAAGGGAAGCGGGCACTGGGAAAGTCGGCAGCCACCATCACTAATGCTTAGCCTTGAGACTGCACCATGGAGACCTGAATGAAGCCTGAAAGGACTATGCTCCATAATTATAACACAATTTGGAAAAACCTCTGAGAATGAAATCCCAGGGACACTCGCAGGCAGTCTGATGGACAAGCTCTGAAGAAGTCCAACTCAAGGTCAGGTCAGGAAGCTGCGATCGGAAGCAGTCAGCCATTGGTGCAGCTAGATTGGTGATGGCATTTAGCAGGGCCCAGGCTTCTGATTCTGGCTCCTGCCATCTTGGTGCTGTTGCAGAGAGCTCCGAAGATCCAGAGGTAGGACAGACAGAGGGAAACAGTATGCGTTGCACATTACAGCACAGGTACGCACATGAACTCACACCAGCTGGAACTGCATGCACAGGACCTACACAAGATCAAGCCAGCCCAAATCCCAGCATGGATGGGGAAGGGCTCTTGAAGTCCCACCCCTAGCTAAACAGTTACAATGAATGGCTGATAGGGGAGAGAGAATTTTCTTCAAGATGCAGTCCCTGCGAGGCTACCATGTTCCAGTGGATATTTCCACATTATACAAATTCAGACAGCGTTAAGTGTTCCCGGTATATTTTTTAAAAATTAACAGGAAGTAAGTAAGGAAAAGGGGATAGGAAAGGAGTTAGAAGAGAGTGAATTGGAGGGTAGATTTGATTTTAAAATGCAGTAAAGCATTATGAAATTCTCAAAAAAATTTAAAAACTAAAATAGTGGGGGACCTTCATTCAATAGGACCACGTTGGTCCCCATTAAGGAGATATGTGGCTTGTCGTGAGTGTAATAGTCATGTCTCTTTGCATACAATGAGAAATCTTTTGGTAACTGGAGTGGGGATGGAGAAAGCCTTCTGATCAGTAGTCCCTGGTTTGAGCAGATCCCTGGTGATCATGCGTCACCATGACGACAGCACCATTCCAGACAGAGAGGATTTGAGTCCTTGAGATGCAGACCTGCCGTTAGCACTTTTCAACCTCAGTCTGAATTATGGAAACCACAACCTTTGCTCTCAGGATTCCAAGGTAAAAGCCATAGAGTCACTCTAGGAAAGGTGGAGCTGGGGAGCAGTCTCAGCAGCTCAAACTCTCTCTGAAACACATCTCCCTTCCCCCATTCCTCTGCTTTCAGCTCCCTCAAATCTGCTTCCACCTTTTTTAGCCAAATTCTCACCCAGGGTATTATAAATGCCTTAGGAATACCAGTCTATAAGCCAAGAAACTGGAGGGTGGAATAGCACGGTGTGTTGTGTAAACTGAAGCCACTTTGTTTGGCATGGCATGCATTTATGGGTAAAGGTAAGGCAGAAGATAGAGGCTAGTTCTCATCCACCACATAGCACAAGGCACTGGGCAGGTTCTTTAGTCCCCTCATCTGCCAAAAAAGAGAGGCCTGTGATCTCAGCACCTGCGAAGTAGAGGCAGGAGGACCAGAAGTTCAAGGTCAACTATGGCTACATACTGAATTCAAGTTCAGCCTGAGATACATGAAAAAAGCCCAAACAAAATAAACCTAAGGAAGCAGCATAGCCTTACAACCTCTGGAGAGAGGTGATTAAAGCCAAGAGCAACTGAGCTCTTAGTGTGGAGACAGTGGGAGATGCTGCAGACAGCGTGGCTGCCTGTGATGAGGGATGGAGGGACCTGCAACCTGTAGACAGTGCGTAGATAGCATCATAGGGTTGGAGAGAAGCTTAGCAGTTAAGAGCACTTGCTGTTCTCCCAGAGGACCTGAATTCTGTTTCTAGCATCCGTATCAGGTGACATGGAGTTTGTGCTAGTTGATCCAAGTCAACTTGACACAAACCTAGACTTACCTGGGAAGGGAATTTTGTTGTTGTTGTTTTGGTTTGGTTTTTTTGAGACAGGGTTTCTCTGTATTATCTTGGCTGTCCTGGAACTCACTTTGTAGACCAGGCTGGCCTCAAACTCAGAAATCCGCCTGCCTCTGCCTCCCAAGTGCGGGGATTAAAGGCGTGCACCACCACCGCCCGGCAGGAAGAGGGAATCTTAAGTGAAAAAGGAAAGCAGCTTCGAAAGTCTATACGGGTTTTTTTTCTTGATTGTTTATGTGGAAAGGCCTGCCTACTATAGGTGGTACTGATTCTGGACAGGTTGTCCTGTACTGGATAAGAAAGCAGACTGAGCTGGCCATGGGGAACAGTCCTCCTGCCTTGAGCTCCTTCAGTGATGGAGTATGATGTGAGGTACAAAATGAAATAAAGCCATTCTTCCTCAACGGATTTATGCCATGGTGTTTTTATCACAGCAATAGAAACCCTAAGACAGATGTCTTCCCATTTTCTGGTGCTGTCTTCAAGTTCTCATTGTAGAAGTCCTTCATGTCCTTGGTAGGGTTAGGCCCAGGAACTATGTGTGTGGAGTGGGGTACTACTGTGAATGGGTTGTTTCCTGGCTTCTTTTTTAATATGTTTCTCATTTTTATATAGGCAACCTGCTACAAATTTTTGAGTGTTCACTTCATATTTTGCCTCTTTCCTGAGTGTTTATTGATTCTAAGAGGTTTGGAGTCCTTAGGGCAGTGGTTCTAACTTCTTGGAGTTGACCCTTTCACAAGAGCTGCCCAGGACCATCCTGCATATCAGATATTTACATTATGATTCATAGCAATAGCAAACTTCCAGTTCTGAAGGGGCAATGAAGATAATTTTATGGTTGGGGGTCACTACAACTGAGGAATTGATTTAAAGGTTTGTGGCATTAGGAAGGCTGAGAACCACCACAGTAGGATCTTATGAATAGAATCATATCAATCAAATGCAAACAGTGGCACGTCAAGTTCCTTTCCTATCAATGTCCATCTTCTGGCTCCTCTTGTCTTACTGCTCTGGCTGAGACTTCAAGCACTGCACTGAAGAGACATGGAGATCGTGAACACCTTTGTCTTCTTTCTGCTCTGAACTAGGAATGCTCTAAATTTTTCTGCACTTACTACAATGTTGACTACAGATTTCTTGTATATAGTATTTATTATTTTGAGGTAAGCTCTTGCTATTTCTACCCGCTCCATGATTTTTTTTTTTTTCGAGACAGGGTTTCTCTGTGTAGCCTTGGCTGTCCTGGAACTCACTCTGTAGACCAGGCTGGCCTCGAGCTCAGAAATCCGCCTGCCTCTGCCTCCCGAGTGCTGGGATTAAAGGCGTGCGCCACCACGCCCGACTTCGCTCCATGATTTTTACCATGAGGGACGTTGGATTTTGTGAAAGTCTTTTTCTTTTCTTCATCTAAAGAGAAGATGGTGTGATCTCTGTCTTTGAATCTACTTATGTCAGGGATACCATTTCTTGATTTACAAAAGTTGAACTATCCCTGCATCTCTGGACTAAACCAACTCAGTCATGATGAATGATCTTTTTCAATATGATTTTGAATTTAGTTTACCAATATTTTATTAAGAATTTTTGCATCTATGTTCACCAAGGAGTTTGGTATATAATTTCCACTTTGTTGCTGTTGTGTCCTGATTTGAGGCTTGTTCTACATCGGGGAATTCATATCTGGTACTGTGAACATGGTTAAAACCCATGGTTTTGGAAATCATAGGCTGAAGGGGAGAACATGCTGATTTTTTTTTTCTAAAAGGTCAAGTTATCAAACAGACTTCTAAACATATCTGTTTATATCTATGGATGTGTGCTTTTCTCACACACAGAAGAGCTTCTTAACACAGTGGGTACTGGTGAATCCAGAGATTCATTATTGTTTCAAGCACCGAGAATGAATGACTTTGAATGCTCAGCCTTAGATGGAATATCTACACATCACACACACAAAGATCCAAAGATCAGGGAAGATTTCAGAAGAAGGAGCAGGAAGAAGGTAAGAACCAGAGGCCAGGGAATGGGCTGTAAACTGCTGTCTGTTGGATGGGACACGGTTTTGGTGTACATGAGCTCACAGCAGTTGTGGTTACCTGAACAAGGGCTTCAAGCCAATTAAAAATTCCAGTGTGGAGAAGGGAGGAATTCTGAACCCCACCTCTAGCTCAGGATGTATTAATATTAATGGCTGTTGGGGAAGAAAGACTTATTTTCTTTGGGGAGTGGCCACTAGCAGGTTCTCCAGTCCCCAAAGAGTGGCTCTATATCCATGTACACACGGGCAGTACTAGTTAGACTTGGTGGGTTAAATAAGTATATTAATAACTTTTGTATAATAAATATGTAGTTTTAAAAGGAGGACATAACATGGGAGGGGCTTGTGGTGGGAGGGTCCTGCGGTAGATTAGAGGGAGTGAACAGTAACTATGATGAAGATATAATATACACGATGACATTTTCAAAGAATTTTTTAAAATTTCATTTTAAAAAAAGATTGGGCTGCAGTCATTGTGGACTCTGGATGCCAGCTGTCACCTGTAAGGCTGCTCGACTGCCTACCTTGCTGCAGGAGGGTTGTAAGTCTGCCTACCTTGCTGCAGGAGGGAGGGTTGTAAGGGAAGGAGGAGGGGCCAGGAAGTGTTTCCCATTGCCCTGAGGCTCCTCTGTGCCCCAACACCAGTAATCATTCCCATGTCTTTCTCTTTTTAAAGTGTGTGTGTGTGTGTGTGTGTGTGTGTGTGTGTGTGTTGTGTGTCTATGTCCGTATCTGTCTGTCTGTCTGTCTGAGTGGCACACACTTGGAGGCCAGAAGTGTTTCATCTTCCTGGAACAGGGAGTTGTTAAATATTAAGACTGGTTAAATATGAAGACTGAAACATTCAGCGAGGGCTGTGGGTATAGCTCAGTGGTCGAGCCCTGGTCTGGCTGCCTCCCCCGAGCACTGAGTGATCTCCTAGGCTCACTTGCACACTCATGTGTGTTCTGCCTTCATTGTTCTTAGACCATATCAAAGTCTCTCCTTTCAAGCACCACACCGGTGCCCTTAGTTTTACAACTGATCATATATTTCTCAACTTTAATGCACATGTTCAGACTCATTTGTCTGAAGCCTCTTTTCTAGTAGATTCCTTAGAGAGAGAGAGATAGGTAACACTGCTTCTCAAGTTTGTCAATGCTAATAAGATGTACACTCTTGTTTTAGATAAAGTACTTTGACATGCATAAGGTCTGGCTTCCATGCCAGACCAAAACAAACCAACCAAGTGTGCTGGTTTGAGTGAGAAATGTCCCCCAGAGACTCATGTATTTGAACACTTGGTCCCCAGTTGGTGACAGCTGTTGGGAGAGGTTTAAGAGGTGTAGCCTTGCTGGAGGAAGGATGTCACGGGGGCAGGCTGTGAGAGTCTAAGGCCTTCCTGTCTTCCGGCTTGCTCTCTGTGCTTCATGCTATGGTTGAAGATGAGTTCTCAGCTTCCTGCTCTCTCTGAGGCCATGCCTCACCACTATGATGGGGTCTTATGGAACCATTAGTCAGGGTGTTTTATTACAGAAACAGAAAAGCAACCAAGACTCCAACCATGTTCTTTACATGGAAAAGTAGCTCTGTGTGAAGTCCTCGGAGCTGGGGGTAGCAGTGCAGACCTGTAAGCCCAGGCCTTAGGAGGCTAAGGTGTGAGGATCCTTTCGCGTTTGAGGCCTGGGTTACATAACAAGTTCTAGGTCACTCAAGACTACAGAGGAGGACTCTGTCTCAATAAAGAAGGAGGAAGAGGAGGAAAAGGAGGAAGAGGAGATGATCCTTGTTTCCTCCAAGAGCCTTAACCATGTTATCTTATGTACAAAGTATTGCTGTTAAAAACTCTGATAATGGACTCTTTCTTTTCAATTTGTGTAATCAATTTCTGATATTGAGCTTTATAGCTCAGTATTACCACTCTTGCAGCGTGTTCATTTAAATGTTTGGGGGGCATGCCCACACCCTGGGTGCCACTGTCATGGGCTATCCAGCTGCTGTGGCCCATGTGTCAGCCATGACTCAGCTGAGCTCTTCTGGCCTCTCAGCACATGTGCTGGCTCCCCAGTGTGATGCTCTGCTCCAGCCTCCTGGAACCCCTGACCCAAGCACAATGAAGGAGACAATGCCTTGGCTAACATCTAAACTGCTGAAATTAAGAAAGAAAAGAAAATCCAGAAGCATAAATCCTTCCCAAGATGTCTGGAGATTCAGAGCTGGAAGTGAATGGGATGGAGGCAAAATTATTGGGTAAAGTTGCTGGAGGAAAGATCCCTGTTGCTTTCAACATTACCAATGGCATCCCTCCAACATTTGGTGGTGAGGCAGAGCCCTCATGGGTCAGAAGGCTAAAGAGCAGAAGCCAGAACTATATAAAGTCCCAATCTGTGGTAGAAGTTAGAGGGATGGTAAGAAGGCTGGTTTTGCAGTGCCACCAACCTGATGACATCAGACAAGAAGAGGAGGCGAGAGTGATGTTCCCTCCATCACAGAAGTTAGCTGTCAAGCCACCAGTGACTCTAAACGGAAGGATAATAACTAGACACTCAACACAGATTCCCAGGACTGGGCCTCGTCCAAGGGATGCACAACACTTTTGAGGATGAGTTAGTAGAGCTCAGCACAGTCCTAGGACGCCAAGAAGTTTTGCCAAGAGCTAGCAGAACTGTCAGAACTGAAGGCCTTAATTCTAATGGCAGTTTGGGCTAACGAACAAAAGCTAACTGTGACATCAGAATCATGCCTTGAAGTGACTGCCTGACGTGATGAGAGGAAGAAGCAAATTTAAACTCTTGCTGTGGGGCTGGCGAGATGGCTCAGTGGTTAAGAGCGCCGACTGCTCTTCCAAAGGTCTAGAGTTCAAATCCCAGCAACCACATTGGTGGCTCACAACCATCCGTAATGAGATCTGATGCCTTCTTCTGGTGTGTCTGAAGTCAGCTACAGTGTACTTACATATAATAAATAAATTAATTAAAAAAAAAACTCTTGCTGCTCCACCTCCACTTACTGTTCCTTTGAACTTACTCTAAGTCATACAGCCAGACATGGGTGAAGCCAATATCTGAACCTCTCCTGATGCCAGAGCCCCATTTTTCCCCCACCTACTTTAGGTAACTGCTCTTGTCGTGGCAATTTCCAGCTTTGTAGTGAAATCTGTTTCTCTCATTAAACTAATCTGTGTGTACACTGTTGTAAGGGGCTATCAACTTAAAAACAAGTCAAGCTCTTCTGAGCAAACAAACTTCTAGGACCCCCAATGTCACTTTTAATTCATGGTTTGAACAGGAATTTCTGGGTCACACTCCCAGCTTTTCTCCACATGCTAAAACCCCCAAAATGGAGACTGATCAACAGAGAGCCACTGTGCCACAGAGGGGAATGCTGGATCTGCCAACAGAGATGTGGCTTCTTCTCATCCGGCCTAGATTCTGGAGGCTACCAGGAGTCCTTGTCGTTCTTAGCACATAGCCATGTCCCTCCAATCCCTCATTTTCACAGGTGCTCTCCCTCTATGTCTGTGTCTTCACCCAAACGTCTTCTTCTAAGGACACTGGTCATACTGGGCCATGATGTTCCAGAATGGCCTCTTCTGAGCTACTCTATTTCCTTACAGAGCCACATTCTTGAATAGTGAACATGGAACATCCAGTGCACCTTTTAGGGGACATAAGTGACCCCATGATACTGTCCTTCCTCCCACATCAGTGGGCAATCTTTTTGCCCTTTTGCTTTACAGGAGGAATGGGAGACCCAGAGAGTTCTTGTCACATCTGTGTTTCCTAGAAGCCTTAAGACAACTGGGTGTGGACACAATACTGTGGTCTAAAGTGGGAACAAGAGGAGGCTTCCTTGAAGGTGGAGGTAGCTGGGTTCTAGAGTACAGCAGCTGCTCTGCTCATGACTGTTCATGACTCTGCCCTCTGCCTCCTCAGATCCCTGTTTCCTGGACAACCAGGAACCCATGAGTGCCACTGAGTTTGGAGGACCACTGATCCATAAGAGTCTATTTCATGACTCATGTTCTACTGTCTCTGTCCTTGGAAATAGTGTATGTGATTTAGAAGTTAAGAGGAAGGCAAGGACACTGGAAGAGTCAGCATGCCAGCAGATGGCTATGGCTCTCCCTCATGCAAGTTAGGGGAAGAATCTCCCATGGACCCTCAGCATCCTCCACTAGGCCACAGAGATGACTAGACAACAGGAAATGTCTGCTAGCTCAACACTGTGAGGGTCATAAGTCAGCACATCACCAGCTTCCTGATCTGTTGAGTGAAGGTGACAGTGATGTCATATAGTATTGTTTAAGATTGAGAAGTAGGTTGGTACCTCAGCTGGCAGAGTGCTTGCCTAGCACACATAGTACTACATAAAATCAGTATAAAATGGTGGTTCATGCCTATTAGCATGTAGCTTTTGCTACCCCTCCTAATCTCCTAAACTCTGGGAATGGACCATACTACCAGCCCCTGCCCAGAAAATATTGGATCTGTGGATGAAAAACACAAACACACACAATTGCTCAATTTCAACTTGCCTTACTGGCTCAACTGCTAGCACCCTCAGTCTACCTTGGTTAGCTTGCCCTTCCCAGTACTCCTGGCTCAGTACCTTAAATCTACATTGAATTTTGGTTGTTCTGTCGCCTTTAGTCCCAGCTCAACACCCCAACCTCCTACCTGTAGAAGCAGCCTGTGGCTGCTCAGCCTGAGATCTCACTTGGCTGGTTGGTTATTCTCCCTCTGAAGGATGGAGAAAAAAAACTTTTCTCTCTCTCCTGCATCTGCCAACTTGTCTGTGGGGACCCAGAAATCCCACCTATTCCTTCTGCCTGCAATTGACCCATGGCATCTTTACTGAGAGATCAAGATCCAATTGGGGAACAGGACCTTAGTTAGCATCAGGACCACCACTATAGTCCAAGATCATCTTTGGCTATTTGGTGAATTGAGGCTATCCTGAACTACATGAGACTGGAGGGATTTTGCTTTGTTTTGTTTGTTTTGATTTGTTTTGCTTTGCTTTGCTTTGCTTTAATGTATGTGAAAATAATAAAAAATATAAAATGATATAATATAAAATAGCTGTTCTTGGCTATAGCTGCCCAATAAAAAGAACATACACACAATTACTACCAGCACTACCAGCAGAAGCAGCTCAACAACAACAAAATAACAAGAATTAAAAAACACTGCTCACTTTTATTTTTCAACATTAATAGTCTAAACTCCCCAATAAAAAGACATATACTAACAGAATGGATGCAAAAAGAAAAGAAAAAAAGAAAACAGGATTCATCTTTCAGCTGAATTCAGTAAATAAACATTAATAACATGGACAGAAATAACCTCAGGGTGAAAAAGATGGTAAAGGATATTCTAAGCACACTTAAGAAGCAAGCTGATACAACCATTTTAATATCTGACAAAATAGACTTTAACCAGAAGGGATAGGGAAGAACAGTACTTAACTCTTTAAGTAAAAAAAAATCCACCAAGAGGACATTGGTGCTTTAATATCTATGCATCCAACACAAGGATGCCAAAGGTTGTAAAAGACACAATAGTACAGCTAAAAATCCCATGTTGTCCTGCATACATCGATAGTGAGAGATTTCAATACATGACTGTCCAAAAGAAAAGTCATCCAGACAAAAACTAAACAGTTAACTGGCACTAACAGACATTATGAACCAAATGGACCTAACAGGGGTTTAAAGAACATTTCACACTAACACAAAGGTATATACCCTCATAGCAGCACCTCATGGAACTCGTTCAGATACAAATCAAATCTCAACAGCTATAAGAAAATTGAAATAATCCTCTTCATCCTATCTGACCACCATGGATTAAAGCTGGATATCAATGATGGATACAAACTCATGGAAAATGACCAATTCAATGGAAAATGGATCAAGATAAAAATAAAAGATTTTCTAGAATTGAATGAAAATTATATAACATATCCAAACTTATGTTATACAATGAAGGCAGTTCTAAGAGGCAATTTCATAGCACTAAGTGCCTACATTTAAAACATTGGTGAGAGCTCATACTAGTAACTAAACAGCACACCAGAAAGTTCTAGAACAAAAAGAAGAAATAACATCCAAAAGGAGCAAATGGCAAAAAATAATCAAATTCAGGGCTTAAATTAATAAAATGAAAACAAAATTGATACAAAGAATCAATGAAACCATTGGTTCTTTGAAAAAAAATTAATAAGATTGACAAATCCTTATCCAAATTAACCAGAAGGCAGAGAGAGAATAATCAATTAACAAAATTAAGAAGTTTGAAAAGGGTCTATAACAGAAGACACTGAGGAAATTCAGAGAATCATAAGGACATGCTGTAAAGCTATACTTTAAAACCCCACCAAATTGAAAGCCTAAAAGAAATAGGTAATTTTCTCTATACCTATCACTCACCAAAGTCAAGATCATATAAACAACTTAAATATACCTATAACCCCTGGTGAAATAGAAGCATCATTAAGTTTTGTAACCAAATCAACCAACTAACCAAACAAACAAACAAACCCCGCCCAGGTCCAGATGGGTTTAGTATAGTATAGATTTCTCCCAGACTTTCAAAGGAGAGTTAATGCCAATACTCCTCAAATTATTCTACAAAATAGAAAATAAAATATTGCCCCATTTATTTTGTAAGGTCACAACTACCCTGATATCCAAACCACATAAAAACCCAACAAAGAGAATTACATACCAAAATCCCTTATGAACATAGATATAAAAATAACTGCAAACCAAATCTTCAATAAGATATCAACTATGATCAGGTAGGTTTGATATATGTTAAAATCTCAAAAAAAAAAACCTAGATATTAAGAAAACGAATAGCCCAATTAAAAATGGGGTACCAATCTAAAGAGAAAATTCTCAAAAGAGGTAACTTAAATGGCTGAGAAACACAAAGAAATCAAGGAAATGTTCAGCATCTTCAGTCATAAGGAAAATGCAAACAAAACTACTTTGAAATTTCATTTTATACCCATCAGAATGGTTAAGATCAAGTAAGCATTTCATGATGGTAAGGATGTCGAGTAGGGGTTCTGTAACTTTTATTTGACAGATGTAACTGTTGTCCTGGAAGCTTGAACTCTGACTAGTTAGTTCATCTCAGCTATTCTGACACAAATGGCTCTCTAAGCTGATTGATTAGAGAGGATTATGGCTTGTCTCTGGCTTCTGACTGAATTGCTCTGCTTGGCCTCAAACTAACTCTGGTAATCTGTTCTAATCTTCTGGTTCCTCATTCTCTGGCTTATTCTGTTTTCACCTGCAACCTGTCTCTGTAAAGTGTCCCCTCTCTTTCTCCCTCTCCCTTTCCCTCTTCTCTTCCCTTTTCCTCCTTCCCCCTCCCCATCTCTGTGCTTCTTACTCTCTCTCTCTCTCTTCTTTCTTTCTTTCTTTCTTTCTTTCTTTCTTTCTTTCTTTCTTTCTTTCTTTCTGGATATTTTCTTTATTTATATTTCAAATGTTTCCCCCTTTCCAGGTCTCCCTCTCAGAACCCCCCATCCCATCCCTCCTCCCCCTGCCTCTATGAGGGTGCTCCCCCACCCACCCACTCCATCCTCCTGCCCTGGCATCCCCTACACAGGGGCACTGAACACCCACAGGCCCAAGGGCCTCTTCTCCCACTTATGTCCAACAAGGCCATCTTCTGCCACATATGTGGCCAGCGCCATGGGCCGCTCCAGGTGTATTCGTTGGTTGGTGGTCCAGTCCCTGAAGCTCTGGAGGGTCTGGCCTGTTGACACTGTTGCTCCCTCCATTGGGGCTGCAAACCCCCTCAGCTCCTTCAGTCCCTTCTCCAACTCCTCCATTGGGGACTCCCGAGCTCAGTCCAATGGTTGGCTTCGAGCTTCCTCCTCTGTATTTGTCAGGCTCTGGCAGAGCCTCTCAGGAGACAGCTATATCAGGCTTCTATCAGCAAGTACTTCCCAGCATCTACAATAATGCCTGGGTTTGGTGGCTGTATATGGGATGGATCCCCAGGTGAGGCAGTCTCTGGATGGCCTTGCCTTCAGTTTCTGCTCCATACTTTGTCTCCATATTTCCTCCTGTGAGTATTTTATTCACTCTTCTAAAAAGCACTGAAGTATCCACATTTTGGTCTTCCTTCTTAGGCTTCATATGGTCTGTGAATTGAATCTTGGGTATTTTGGACTTTTGGGCTAATATCTACTTATCATTGAATACGTACCATGTTTGTTTCTTTGTAACTGAGTCACCTCACTCAGGATGATATTCTCAAGTTCCATCCATTTGCCCGGGAATTTCATGAAGTCATTGTCTTTAATGGCTGAGTGGTTCTCCATTGTATAAATGTACCACGTTTTCTGTATTTATTCCTCTGTTGAGAGACATCTGGGTTGCTTCCAGTTTCTTGCTATTATAAATATGGCTGCTATGAACATATTGGAACATGTGTCCTTATTACATGTTGGAGCATAATAGCCTCTTTCCTGTCTGTTCTTCTGAGAGTTGGGTGTATACTATCCCTGACTCATTCTGTCAAATCTTTTTCTGATTCATCACTTTGTCTGCCCCTCAATTAGGTCTCACTTTCAAACATGGCTGCTTTCTTCTACAAACCAACTTTACCTTCATTGTTTGGGATTACATGTGTGTACTAAGAGCATGTCTGTATCATTCCAGCTGGATCACATAGACCTCGAAGACCTTTGTATGTGATCCTTTGTCACAGCAGCTATGTTGTAGGATTAAAATTCCTCTGCAATTTCACTCACCCATTGCTAATGAGAGTGCAAACTTATATGGTCAAATATGGAAATTATTATGCAGATTCCTCAGGAAGATAGGAATCAATTTACCACAAGATTCAGCTATACCACTGTTGGGCAAATACCCAACGGATGTTTTATCCTACTAGACACTTATACAACCATAATCATTGTTTCTCTATTCATAACAGCCAAAAATTGGAAACAACTCTGATGTCCCTCAACAGATGAATGGATAAAGATACTGTGGTACATTTATACAATGGAGTATTGCTTACACACACACATACACACACACAAAGATGAAATCTACAGATAGATAAATGGAACTAGAAAAAAAATTATCCTGAGTGAAGTAACTCAGACCCAGAAAGATAAATATGGTATATATTCATTTAATGTGGATATTAGCTGTTAAGTCAATATTAACTAAGTTACAGTACCTACAACTACAGAGCTTAGGTAGAGGGTAAGGGAATGGAAAGGAACAGGTAACAAGAAACAGAGAAAAAGCAAACAGCAAAACTGGACAAAGGTGTGGGCAGCTGCACATATGACCCCAGAACTCAGGAACCAAGAAGGCTTTGTGACAGGCCTGACACCTGAGTACCCACCTCATATGTCCTTGAGAATGACAGAATCATCCTTGCACCCCACAGGTGATGTACTCCACAAGACATCCCAATTGAAGGCTCCTGCTGTTTGCTATCCTTTCCCCTTCTCTCTCTCCCTTGTGTGTGTGTGTGTGTATGTGTGTGCATGTGTGCATGTGTGTGTATGTGCAAATGTGTGGTATATATGTATATGTGCATGCAAGTATGTGTGCTCATACAGAAGTAGAGACTATGTCTTAGTCAGGGTTTCTATTCCTGCACAAACATCATGACCAAGAAGCAAGTTGGGAAGGAAAGGGTTTATTCAGCTTACTCTTCCACATTGCTGTTCATCACTGAAGGAAGTCAGGACTGGAACTCAAGCAGGTCAGGAAGCAGGAGTTGATGCAGAGGCCATGGAGGGATGTTCTTTACTGGCTTGCCTCCCCTGGCTTGCTCAGCCTGCTCTCTTATAGAACCAAGACTACCAGCCCAGAGATGGCACCACCCACAAGGGGACCCCCCCCACTTGATCACTAATTGAGAAAATGCCTTACAGCTGGATCTCCTGGAGGCATTTCCCCAACTGAAGCTCCTTTCTCTGTGATAACTCCAGCCTGTGTCAAGTTGACACACAAAACTAGCCAGTACAGACTAGAAGAGGGCATCAGGTGTCCTGCTCTATTGCTCTTGGCCTTTTATCTTTGAGACAGGGTTGGGACTAGAGCTGGGCTGGCAGGAAGCCCTAGCCATCCTCCTGTCTCTACTCCACTCCTAATGCAAGGCCTATAGGCATGAAAACCTCCCAGGTTTTACATGGATGCCAGAGATTTGAACTCAGGTCCCTGTGCTTATACGAGAACTCTAACCCATAGGACCATCCAGCTCAGCTTCTCCTTCTCAAACGTGTTTCTTATGATGCTGATATCTTTGATGATGCCATGCAAGGAAGAAAGCTACATCTTCTGGTTATAAGTACAACAGCAATCTCCTTGGCTCCTTTGCTATTTCAACATTGCAATGCAGAAAAAGCAAGAGCACACCAAACGACCTTTATAATAATAATAATAATAATAATAATAATAATAATAATAAACAACCAAGGAAATGAGCAGCAAACTTAGGAACTGGCCATGGTTCCAGTCTCTACTGATGTTTATTTACTCTAGACCTTGGTGGTAACCTTGGAAGAGATTACTGGGCTGTGTGAATGTCACGTATTTGTGAATCCTAGATAATGGTCCTGTTGCTCTGCTCCACCTGAGAGATGCTGTGGGTGCAGAATTAAAACTCTTGTTGAGTTCTGTGTCCAGCTTTGAGATGTTTGTGGAAGAGGCATGTCTGGCCTAATGGGAGTGGTTGGCCATCACACACTGGGGTCACACCCTGAACTATCCATGCCCTGAGGCCTCCTGTAACCATGGGACTCTGAAAGGATGCAAGGTCCAGGGAAGCCAAAGGTATGGATCATTTTGATTTCTTTCCCATTTAAGTAGACCTGCCCATATACTTAAGTCTGGATCTACTCTATGTGTTTCTGGTTGGTGGTGTCCATTAGTAGAGAGATGAATTATTGAGCACTTTCTAGATTTTGGTGCCCAGGCCTTGCTCTACAGGATGGAGATGCCATGGGGAAGAACATTCTAGAAGAGGAGTTGAGATATGGCAACTAAATAAGTGAAGATTATTTTGATGCAGATGGGAAGAAAATGAGCATCTGCCCAGCTCAGAGGCTGCTGAGCTCTGCGGAGAGGGAATGGCCTGTCTAGAGAGACCAGAGTGATGGGGAAGGAGGCTGTAGTAGCTCAGAGAAGCATTGGAAGCAGAAGAAGGAACACAGAAACTAGCCCCAAGGTCAGGGAGGCCAAGGAAAAGGCCACAGGAAAGGTCAGCCTGGTGGCAGTGAGGACAGGGTCTGCCCATAACCAAAGTAGGTTGGGAGAGATCCAATTTGCTTTATTCTATAGCACAATTGTGGACCATGAGAGGTAGCCTGGTCCTTTTTTGAGCTAAAGGATTTGAAGTTCTGGGGACCCTGAAGGGAGGGTCAAAGCAGAACTTTGCCTGCTCCAGGTCACCAGGCCCCTGTCACTAGCCGCGGTCCCCCAACCTCCAATAGATTTGTGGCCATTAGCCACGGTAAGTGCAACACCCCAAGCCCTTCCACATGTAGATGAGGCATCCCTAATATCTCAGACCAAGACAATAGGAAAAGAGAGGTAACCTGTAGTCACATAGGCTCAAGACAGAGGTCTCCATGCTAACGAGGTACCTAGAGGCCTGGAGGGTTTAGCCAACAAGCTTTTCTTCCCAGATATTCCTCCCTGCAAAAGGTATTTAATCTCAGGCCCACCCTGAGAAGTGGGGTATGGTTTTACACATCCACTTTCTACCGTGGCAATTAAAGGTTTGAAACCACAGACTGTCTCATCAAGAGCTGCAGTGGGGAGCCATGGAGAAGGCCTTCTCCTATAGAGCCACTGTCTAATCTCCTGTAGAACGCCTCTCTGCTCTCCCAGCCACAGCCGCCAAGCCTAGGACAATCACCGTGGGACCAGCTGGAGACCTCCACCCTGTTCTCAGCTCTTCTGTGATTCCCAGCAGTGTCTGAGTGTCTAAGGGCCTTGTCGCAAGCCTGGGGACTCCTGAACTGTCTCTGGCTGTCCCATGCCTTAAACTGTACTTTTTCACCCCAGCAATGTACAAGTACAAGTACAGTCAAACTCCTAAACATCCTGCCAGGAGGATCTATCCTGGTTCTATCTCACCAAGAGGCCATGCTCTGTGGAGGAGCGATGCAGAGGCCCACAACCTCACACGCAATCACAGATGCAGATTGAGGCTGTGGATGCAGGCGTGTGGCCAGAGCTAGGATTCAGAGAGTGAGCAAGTGAGGAAGGTGACAGTACTGACCGTGAGGACTTGCCTCGTTCTGCTTGAGCTGGGTTTTATTTAGTAGGTGGGGAAGTCTTGTGAGCAGCAATTTGGAAGCTGTCAGCAGTGGACAGGAGCAACCCATCCTCAGAAGCATTAAGCAGAGGCAGTAGACAAAGTCATGAGCCTACTGTCCTGATTTCCTGGGGTTGCTGAAACAAGCCAGGTTGCTCAAAACAACAGATAGATATTTTCTCTGTTCTGGAGGACTGAAGGTCAAAGTCAATGTGTCAGGAAGATCATGCTCCCCCGAATCCTTCTTGGTCTCTCTAGCTTCTGGCCAGTCTTCTGCAGCACCCAATTCCTGGGCTCACGTGTCTAGCCTCTGCCTCTACTGTCTAATGGCATTCTTCCCTGTACCTGTCTGTATCCAAGTCCACCCTCCCTTGCCAGCTAGGTTCATGTGAATCCAGTGTGACCCTTTTTTACTTGATCAAGCCTGAAAGGGTTCTGTTTTTTTAAGGTGCTGAGAGACATGAATCTTGCGGTGTTACCATTCCACAGATTAGAGCAAAATGTTCTGCCCAAGTGCATTAGGCCAAACAGCCATGAACTGAACCCTCTAAGGTCCGAGTCAGTCTTTCCTCCCCAGATGTTCCTGTCAGACCCTGAGAGACAAAGGGTCTCTTCAGTGAAATGGTGGGGCAAAGCTGTGACTGACTCGGGTTGAAGATTGCTTGGGGATATTGGGAAAATTAAACCAACAAATATAGATACCGCTTTCCTTGAGTCTTTAACATAGACTAGGGCATGGGGGGAGTTGGAATTAAAAGTTTTGAGGTGCTGATATGGGTCTGAGAAAGACGGCTGAGCAGAGAGCATCTACAGAGGAGCTCACTTTATTGGAGAAAAGGCAGGCAGGGTCACTGGAGTGAAGCCCTGGGTAGATGCTGGTGGGAACTTTGCACACTAGGAGAGTAGATGGCTTCGTGTTGCACAGGGACAAGCCAGGCACTAACAGAAAGAAGTGTGTCACCACACAGCAACGCCATATGGTGGAGTCAAGGTGAAGACATCAGATTGTCTCTGATAGAGGGCCTGTCACAGCTGAGATATGGGAATGGAGGAGGTAGGACAGCAACCACGGAGGAGGAGATTTAGAGAGAGGCAGAGGTACTCACAGGTGATCAAGACAGGCACCTAGCCCATTGATGCCAAAGGATATATCAACATGGAGGGAGAGTCTTCAGCTCCATCCGGCACCCTGCCTCCTGGCAGGATGTTTAGGATTGAACATTGCTGGTATTCTTCCAGAGATAGAAAGGAGACAGGGAGAGGGGTTAGGGGCTCACAAGGAGCAGTCACGAGGACAGCTGGGTGAGTGGGTTCAGAGTTGACAGGGGGAGGAGTGGGAAAGGGAACACATGCGTTAGAGGGATCAGCAGTCTCATAAGTAGGACAATGTTGGCAGACAATGTATAGCACACATGAGCTAAGAAGATAAAAGGTGCAGCGTGCACGAGTGTGCAATGGAGGGGACAATGTTTGACTGTCCCCTAATTTAGCCACATGGATCAGTGACCAGGTGAGTAGGACAGAGTAGGCAAAGGACATGTGAGGCCAAGGGAGGCACAAATCCCCCACGAGAGTCATGTTTGTGCTGAAAACATAGAAGGCAAAGGAAAGACAGCATTTGCTACAGCCACTTAACAACCCGAGATTACAGAGGCCAAGGAACTGCCTTACCACCAGGGAAGCCGGTCTGACCACCTCTCTGACTTCTGACTCGAGCAGAGACCTGGGGTACAGAAGACCCAGAAACCGAGGTGACAGCAGCACAAGGCACAACCAAACCATCTTCCAACTGGACATGGAGTCAAGATGAAGGGAGCCAGAGTTCTGCACCTGTCTGTGAGGTGGGATACCAGTATACGCCATGAATTCCTGTGGGCAGCAGCAACAGAAAACATCTCTCCTTTAGAGACCTTGAAAGTAGATTTGAGACGGAAATGACAGAAGAAACAAAGGAACAGTATTCATGAAGGAAGTGAGTCTTCATAACCGAGCAAAGTCACCATAAAACCAGCAAAAATGTACTCCCACCTCTCCACTTTAGGCTAGGAGCACTGTAGTGAAATTTTTTGAAAAATTTGAAATTTTGGGTTCTTTTAAAAGCACTGAAACCTTATAAGAATGTGCCTCCATTTAATCCCAGGAGTGGGGCTGTGGAACTGCTTTGGATGGTCGGCAGCAGCTAACCATGATTTGCCTCATTCTCCAGCAAAAGCCTGGCTTTGTTAGCTGGTGATGATTTCTGTGAGTGTGTGATGTTTGGAACTCTAGGAACTTTTCAGAGGCTTCATAGGCATGGAATGGGTAGCTGTTGGTTATCTGGGGAGGTTGGTTGCAGTTTGTTAGTAGCCATGGTCAAAGAAGAAACAAAAGGAAAGAAATCAAGATCAGGATCTCTCCCTCTCCTGCCCTCCCCCTTCTCCCTCCTCCCCCCTCTCCCCTCTCCTCCCACCCCCATCCTTCTTTCTCTCCTATCTAGTGTTAGGGGGTAAAACTAGGAGGATAAAGGGTGAGGAACAAAGAAGAACCCACAAAGTAGCAAAGACCAGTTACAAGTGGCACCCCAACATGGAGCCTGGTAAAGAAAAAAATGGGAAATTTGACTTTAAATGCCATAGAGGAAATGGCAGGGGATTAATTAATAGATATTTTTTTCAAGATGCCAGCAAAAAATTTATTGCTGCTTGTGGTAGTTTGAGTATGCTTGGCTCATGGAAAGTGGCACTATTAGGAGGTGTGGCCTTGTTGTAGTAGGTGTGAGCTTGCTGTAGGAAGTGTGTCACTGTTGTGGGTGGGCTTTGAAGCTCTGCTCAATGTGAAAGAAACCCTCCTCCTCCTGCAGAAGATATTCTCTTTCTGGATGCCTCAGATAAAGATGGAGAACTCTCAGCTCCTTCTCCAGCACCATGCCTGCCTGGACGCTGTCGTGTTTCCTGCCGTGATGATAATGGATTGAACCTCTGAACCTGTAAGCCAGCCCCAGTTAAACATTGTCCTTTATAAGAGTTGCCTTGGTCATAGTGTCTCTTCATAGCAATGGAAATCCTAACTAAGACAAAAGTTGGTACCAGAGAGTGGGGTATTGCTGTGATAGGCCTGATCGTGATTTTGTTTGGAAGGATGTAGATTTTGAGACTTTGGATTTAGGAAGTAGTAGAATGGTTTAAGTGGGGCTTAATGGACTATCACAGTAGGAATATGGAAGATGTTGGGGCTAAGGGTGATTTGAACTGTGCAGCCCTTGCTCAAGGCATATCAAAGGAGAAGAATTTTAATATAATGCCTGGAGATCATTCTTATGATGTTTTGGTGAAGAAGGGCTTTTTGCCCTTGTCTGAAGAGTCTGCCTGAGACTAGGTGAAAAGAGATTTAGATTAATTACATTAACAAAGGAAGTCTCCGAAAAGCCCAGCATAGACTTTGTAATCCCATAAATTGTATTTTAATTAAGTGTAGCAAGCTTAGAAAGTGTAGCAGTTTGAATATACTAAGTCCATGGGTAAAGGCACTTGTAGAAGGTGTGGACTTGTTAGGAGCCATTGCCTTGTTAGGTGGTATGGAGTGGTGGACTGTGCACAGATAGCCTAGTCCCCAGTTGAGCAAAGGTCTGGAACCCTGGAGCCCCGGTGGGTGGGGATTTCCATCTGCGTGGGACTGCAGGAATTCAGCCACGCCTCCTGGGCACCTGGCTCCTGTCATGTAGCTACAGCCTCACACAGCTCCCCACACACCACACACACACACACACACACACACACACACACACACACACACACCCCTGCAGAGAGGTATGCAGCATCAATCTCTGTAGTAGCTACACCAAGCCCTCCCACATACAAATAAGGTTCCCCAAACTCTCAGTCCAAGCCAATGAGAAGTACCTGCTGTCAAAACCTGAATCATCCCCAAAACTGTATATAAGTCCAATCCAGGAAATAAAAGGTGTGTGAGAACTACTCCGTCGTCCAAGCCTTTGTCCTAAGAGCTGAAACACTTGGGGAGAGATTTGCTCTCCCAAAGTGTCTCCTGGGGCCCTGGATTGGACACTCCTCACTAGCTAGTCGGCTTCTCGTCGGCCCAACCCCACTGGACTCAGTGCAGGGTGGCACGGAATTACAGAATTCTGCACAACAGAAATGGAGGTGGAGCTGACCAGGGCAGTGGGGAAGTGACTTCCCCTCTCTGCCCGCATTCGCTTCCCTTCGCCAGAACCCTCGCACCAGGCCTGGCCAGAGATTTCTGTGGAAAGCCTTTGGTACTCAGGCCCACAAGGTGGTGTGGCCTTCTTGGAGAAAATGTGCCAAGTAGGCTTTTAAGATCTCCTCCTATGCTCAGGCTCCACCCATTATAGAAGAGACCTTCCTTCTGGCTGCCTGCAGAAGAGACAGTCTGCTATTGGCTGCCTTTGGATCAAAACATAAAACTCTTGGCTCTTCCAGCACCACGCCTGGTGATGATAACAGACTGAACATCTGAACCTGTAAGCCAGTCCCAATTAAATGTTGTCCTTATAAGAGTTGCCTTGGGCTTGGTGTCTGTTCACAGCAGTAAAACCCTAATCAAGACACTAAGGTAAAGAGATTTTGATTAATTGCAAAGGAATTCTCAGAAAAGGCCAGCATAGACTTTGTCCTCTGGTTTACTTTCATGAAGAGTGTTTTGATCAAGCACAGCAAGCTTAAAAAGGAAAACTACAAAATATATGGCTCAAGTAATTAAAGGACATCAGGAAGTAAAATGGAGCTAAATCCTACGTTCAAGGATATTTAATGAAATTAAGGGAGTGGTGACCTCAGGGCAAGATCCCACCCAGATAAACTTGTTGTTTATTCCTTTGCAGCTGAAGAAAGGATAGTTCTATCTAAGCATTATTATTACCTGGTTATTGTTTTCATTTGGACTTTTAATCTGAAATGAACTACAATCCAGAAATGGAGGGCACACTTGTTATCCAGATCTTGAGGCTGGAAGACACAGGCTTTTGATCCAGTCTTGAGGAATCACAGCCATGAAAAACTTAGGCCCAGACTTGGTGGTACATATCATATAACCCAGGAGACAAAGGCAAGCAGATCTCTGAGTTCAAGGCCAGTCTGGTACAGAGCAAGTTCCAGGTAAAGAAAAGTTTAGGTCCAGGCATGGTGGTACATGCCTTTAATCCCAGAACTCAGTAGACAGAGGTATACAGATCTCTGAGTTCAAGGTCAGTTTACAGAGCAAATTCCAGGACAGTCAAGCTTAGGCAGTGAAGGATATAATAATTTGCATGTTCTAGTCAAAGCAAGCAGAACTTGGCAGCTTTAGCCACATGGCTCTGGTCTTAGAGCCAAGAATAAAAGGGATTACAGGAACAATTGATGCTGGTTAGCTGGACTAAGAGATTATCAATGGTTAGGAAGAGACCAGCATCCCTGAAGTAAAATCTTCTGGGACGTGTTTTCTGAGATCACAAAGAAGCTGTGTTCCAGAGATAGCCAAGGTTGTACCCTGTGCTGCAGCTGAACTTGTAAGAATCACCAAGGTGGTACTCATTTGAGGGGGGTCATGGAGAGCAGCTGAGGCTTGGCACTGTGAGAGCCCATGGAAGGGCATTAGTGAAGGTGCAGCCTCAGTTGCAGTTGACAGCTCAGGATTGAAGGGGTCATGCAAAAAAGTTGAGGCTTGGCACCATGAAGACAGCCTATGAGAGGTAATTGGTGAAGCCTAGTTAGAGATGCTAGTTCTGTGTGATGATCACCAAGAACAGCATCAGCAGTGCAGTGGAGTCAACCAGAGACTAGAATGCTACTGAGGGCAGATCTACTGGAGAAGTGACCCTAACCCTTTGGAGGAGCCCAGAAGATCATGTTCCAATCCCAAACATTTGAACAAAAAGCTGTAAAGTTGAAGTTGCCTTGGATCCTCTTGGATCTTAGAGATGTCAGAGTCATGGGATACCTGCCAAGGAAAGCTGCTAACAGGGAGTGGAAACAAACCAAGAGAATGAAGTATTGCTGCTGAATGCCAGATCTGCCACCAGCAATCAACAAAGATGAAAGAAATTGGAGATCTAAAAAGCACCTTGACTTCAGACTTACAGACACTGAGTTTGGAGTTTGACCAGCTGTTTTTTGGTCTTGTTTGTTCCAGTATTTCCATGCTATGGCACTTTGGAACAGTAATATATATCATGTGCCATGATATATTGGAAGTATGTGATCTGCCTTTTGATTTTGATTTCATAGGAGATTACATTTAAGAGATTGCAAGACTCTCAGAAGAAATTTTGAACTTTGATCTTTTAACCACTGATGAGACTGTGATAGACTATGGGAATTTTGAAGTTGGACTAAATGTATTTTTGCATTATGCTATGGCTACAAGCCTATAGGGACCAGGGAGTGAAATGTGGTGGTTTGAATATGCTTGGCTCATGGAAAGTGGCACTATTAGGAGATGTGGCCTTGTTGAAGTAGGTGTGGCCTTGTTGCAGGGAGTGTGTCACTGTGGGAGTGTACTCTGAAGCTCTGCCCAATGTGGAAGAAACCCTCCTCCTGGCTGCCTGCAGAAGATATTCTCATCAGATCAAGATGTAGAACTTTCAGCTCCTTGTCCAACACCGTGTCTGGCTGGACAGTGCCATGCTTCCCAAGATGATGAAAATGAATTGAACCTCTGAAAGTGTAAGCCAGCCCCAGTCAATTGTTGTCCTTATAAGAGTTGCCTTGGTGTTGGTGTCTGTGCACAGCAGTGGAACCCTGACTAAGACACTGCTGTTATCACCAGGATATCCCCTGGTTTGCTCCAGAGGGGATTTTCTGTTTGGGTTTTTTTCTTTTTTCATTTTCTTCATATATTTTGCTTTTTAAAAAGGTTGAAAGACTAGCTGAGCAGTTGGAAAATTGAAGGTGGAAATGGAGGGACCTGAAAAAGAAAAAGTGGCTGAAATGGAAAAACAGAAGGGGTCACTCATCTCTCTCTTTTCTGAAAGTTTTGCCAAGTTGGTGGTACAACTAGAGAGCTTATGGGTGGAGATGGAAACACTTGGAAAGTGAACAGCACTGGAGAAGAGAGAACAAAAAGGCTCAGTCCTGGTGACTGTTCAAGAGAGCAGTAGGAAAGAAGGAAAGACTGCCTGATGGCAGTCAGGTCAGAGAAAAGCTGAAAAACCAGGAGAACAATACAATGAAATTGCCTGTTTTGAAAGAAAGGGTTAATCTTGAAACAACCTGCTGCCAGACTTAGAGAAGGAGGGTCAGGGTTATGAGATCATCATCCACTTTCCCAGTATTTGTACAGCATATGCCTGCTAATGGTGTAGAACAAAGTTGTGATGAGATAGGATCGCATTCTGCAGAAATAATAGATCTAAGATGTTTGAAAGAGACTATATTTCATATGGGATACACTTGCCTTATGTAGAACAAACTCTAAATAACTGGGCTAGTCAAAACAGAATTATTCCCCAAGACTGGAAGAGATTGGTGACAGCTGTACTAGAAGCTGGTCCACTGATGCAATGGTTAACATGGTGGAGGGAAGAAGCTGCAAATATTGAACAGTGAGATAGAGCAAGGAGAATGAATATAGTAAAAAACTAGTTGCTGGGCGAGGGGCGTGTACTCTGATAAGCAAGAACAGAGCTAATTGATGGCATTACTATAGAACATTGTAGCTTAGTGGCTTTAAGAGCTTGGGACAAAGTTGAGGAACCTGGTAAATAATCCACCTCATTTACAAAAATTATACAAGGCTCTCACTAATTTTTAATTTGTTTTACAAAGATTAGTCTTAGCTGTGAACAAAGCCATATCAGACCCTAATGTAAGACAGATATTGATAGAAACCTTGATCTTTGAAAATGTGAATACTGAATATAAAAAAGCTATTAGACAAATAAAGGCACAAAGAGTGCTTATGAAAAAATGGATACGGATATGACTGGTATTGGTTCTAATGTGTGCCATGCTAGTAGGCCAAGCTATAGTTAGAGGTCTCCAATATCAAAATGTTCAGTGCTTTAATTTTTGGAAATATGGTCATTTGAAACAAAATTGTGTACAAGGTATCTCCAGGAACAATAGTTTTTCTTTCTTTTTTTTTTTTTTTCCTTTTTTCTGTTTTGTTTTGTTTTGTTGTTTTTTTTTCAAGACAGGGTTTCTCTGTGTAACCCTGGCTTTCCTGGAACTCACTTTGTAGACCAGGCTGGCCTCAAAATCAGAAATCCACCTGCCTCTGCCTCCCTAGTGCTGGGATTAAAGGCGTGCGCCACCACACCCAGCTAACAATAGTTTTTCTAAATATAAACCAAAAAGAAGGTCAAGGCTTCCAGGGTATGCAAAGATGTGGCAAGGGCCGCTATTGGACCAATGAGTATAAGTCCAAAAGAGATATTCAAGGTAAGTTCTTACTGTAGGAACAACAACCTTGGGAGCCTGGTTCATGGACCCCATAGAAAAACTTACAAGCCATTTCAGCCAAGGAGTGACATGCAGACTAAAAAAACTTCTACTCAGCTTGGCTGTAGACTTGCCCACTGGTAAACATCTTATTCTACACCCCCCGCCCTCCCTAAAAAACCTCAATGTTATAAACTAGCTACTGGAGTTTACTGTCCTTTGCCCTCAGAGACATTGAGGATTTCCTTGGGAAGAAGTGGATTCATTGTGCATCCAAGAATTATAGATAAAGATTGTTTCCCTACATCAAAGGCAACGCTGTTCCAACAGAAAGAACAGGAGGGTTTGGAAGAACTGGAAAATGCGTGTTCTGATGATCAAAGGCCAAAATTAAATTTGCAAGTAAATAGTATTGAAATAAAAAAGTTGGTGGATACAGGAGCTGATGTAACTATCATTTCACAAAAATCTTGGAATTCAGAATTGGCACTTCAAAAGGTTTATACCCAGTTTCTAGGACTTAAAAAGTTATCTCAGATGAAACAAAGTGTGTGATGGGTTAAATGTGTGGGACCAAAATGCCAAACAGGAAAGTTAAGGCCTTATGGGGAGGACATACCCATAAATTGATGGGGAAGGGATCTTTTACAACAGTGGAGTACTCAGATTAATATTCCTGCAATCCCAGAAAGAGCCAGTGATAAAATAAGGGGTACACTGTAGGTGTTCCTGAAGAAGGTATTGATATGTCATCAAAAACAAGCCCAGGCTGTGCCAATTGTCCAAACACAGGACATAATAGGGATTGAGTTTTCAAATTTAGAAGGTGGGGACACTGTTGAAGTACCAGTGGCCCTACCATTAAAATGTTTGACTGATAAGGCTGTGTGGGTACAGCAGTGGCCCTTTGCTAAGGAAAAAGTTGGGGCAAGAATAGCTGGAGGCTCAATATATAGAAGTCTACCAGTCCTTGGAATTCACCAATATTTGTCACTATTAAATTTAAAAAAAAAAAACAGAAAAATGGAGAATGTTAACAGATTTAATCATGGTGACTAGAGTAATCCAACCAATGGGTCCATTGCTGCCTGGATCCCTTTACCTTCTTTATTACTAAGGCGTGGCCTATGATAGTAATTGATTTAAAAGAGTGCTTTTTTTTCTATCCCCTTGAAAGAACAAGTTAAAGAAAAAATTGTTTTCACAGTGCCTACTTATAATAATGGTTAAACTGTAAAAAGGTATCAGCGAAAAGTTCTTCTACAGGAAATGAAAAGCCGTGGATACATCAAACTGATAAAAATTAGAATTAAGCAGGAGAGGTCTCCTGAACACATTGGCCACTGACTTGAAAAGCACTTATTTCATTGAAAATGTCTCTGATTATAATTTCCTGCGACATACTGAACAATTAATGACTTAAAACAGAAGGGGGGAAATGTAGTGACATTTTTTAGAATTCTTGAATTTTGGTTTCTTTAGAAAGCACAGAAATGTCATAAGAATGTTCTTTCATTTTACTCCCAGGTGTAGGGTTATGGGGCAGCTTCAGACTGTCCACAGCTGACTATGATTTTCCTCATGCTCTAGCAGAAGCATGGTTTTGCCAACTGTAGACAATTTCTGTGACTGTGTGATGTTTGGAATTCCAGGAACTTTTCCAGAGAATGTATAAATCTACCTCCTCACCCCCATCCTTTATCCATCTGGGGTTAGGGATAAAGTCAGAAGGATAAAGGGCAAGAAAAGAAGACTCCACAAAGTAGCAAAGACCAGCTACAAAGCACATTTTCAGTTTGCTTTCATGATCATTAAGCTTTGGCTGGGGGTGTGTCTCAGTCAAGTAGACTGAGTGCCCAGTATACACAGTATCCTGAGGTCAATTCCCCATCGTTATATAAACTGAGCATAGTGGTGTGTGATGTCATCTCAGCACTCTGAAGGTGGAAACATGAACAGAAGTTCAGGTCATCCTTGGCCACATAGTGAGTTAAGCTAACCTGTGCTATGTGGGTCCCTGTCTTCAAAGTGGGAAGGGAAGCTGGAGAGATGTCTTAATAGTTAAGAACATTTGCTACTCTTCCTGAAGACCAGAGTTATGGTCCCAGCACCTATGTCAGGGATATCAGACAATATCTTCTGGCCTTCAGTTACCCTCACACTTGCCCATTCTCATACAGAGGTACATACACATAAATAAAAATAAAATCTTTTAAAAAGGAAAGAAGATAAGTATTTTACAGGATACAATTCTTCCAGGCAAATCAAGGCTTTTCCATGGATTTGTTAATATTGAACAAAATAGCTGGAGAATTCAGTGGAGCTGATAAACATGTTTGCCTTGGCACAGGGACACCCGCCCCAGCTCCCTGCTTCCTTGGCTTCTCAACCACTGCAGACTGATGTGCCTGACAGGGGCTGTAGTACCCCATTCACCTCTCTGCAGCTGCCTGGCAGAGTCTCAGATGACAACAGCTGCTGAAGGAGGTCAGAGAATAACAACTGCAGAAAATGGGAATTATGAGAGCAAAGAGTCTGTCATCGTAAAGCCCAGATCTTTCCCATGAAGCTTGAGGCTCACCACCAGGCAGGGTGATGCCTTCCGGAACGTTATCCTGCACATTGGACAGTCATCAAATAGAAGGAAAATTCATGATTGTGCTAAAACCCAGCCTTTCTCTTTCATTCATTTATTCACTGTCTTTGTGCTGTAAATGCTAATTAAGTTGCTTCTCTGTTACAGACACTGCTGAGAGTTGGGATCATAGAACAAGGGATTCAGTTGACTAAGTCTAACAGGGAGTCACAGAGAGCCAATAACTGCAAAACCAGGTACTGAGTGTTATGAGAAGGATACCAGTCTAGGGAAACCAACCCCCAAAGCTAAGGCCACTTAGAGAAGTACCAGCCACAACCTTGCTGCTTAATAACAGAATCGCTTACCACCATAACCCACAATAGAAATGGTAGTTGCTGGAGACAGGCACTTCCTAGACTAATGGGAAAGAAAGCATGAAACAGAGTAAATCTGAGACCCCGTGGTGTTGGGAGGCACCTAGGGGAGCTGTGTCCCTTCTGCTCAGCTCTGCAGATCTACTCACTGCCTCTTCCCTGCTTGCTCTGCATCTGGAGTACTGCCCTTGTGGGATATACCTATAATCACCCTGACTTCTAGCTTGAACCAGTGGAAACCGCACCAGAACTGGACTTGGAGAAGACATTGAATGGGAACCTACTCCTCCCATGCCTTCCTGGTGGGTGGCCTTGTCCTGACTGGGCTTTTCATGCCTACAGAGCCTGGTGGCTCCCACTCCCAACCCATCACCAATCACCTCTTTGTCTTGTTCAAGGCAAGGGTCAGAAGGTGTCTTGATATCACAAGCTCCAGGATCTATGCCACCCTTCCCTATCTCCTGCTCTCACCCTTGTAAACAGTTCAGCATTGATCTTTCCTTAAATTACTTAAATGACCTAAATTGTGGGTATTGGGACCCTGATGAATATACATCTAGTTTGGGGGCTAGGCTTACTTTTATCATTTTTTGTGTTTTGATAGATCTCTATAATAACCAGCTTTGGCAGTGTGTGATCAACACGCAACTCCTTATTTTCTGTGAGAACCACCTCCAAATCACAGTGTAGCTCAAGACCCACATTGGTGCCAAGTGCCCATAATTGGCTGAACTAAAGGCCAAAAGTCAACTAGACTAACCAGATGTGCTATCCTAGAACCCCGGCAAGACTGTGGATCTCTGTTAGCTTTAGCAAATCAATCTTACAGACAAACAAACAAAAACAAACAAACAGGCAGCATGGCTGAGAAGGAAGAGTGCAACCTTCCCATGACCCCTGCTGCGGCAACATCCCTTACCTGCTTCAGTTCAGCACCTGTCCCTCCCACGCAGGGAGCCTTCTCCTAGTTCTTGCTTCTCTGAGCACAGTGTGGTCTGTGAGCCCCAGTCCTCTATGGGCTCAGCTTTCTGCAACTGCTTCATTGTTCTCACCTGCTTTAAGTGGACAGCAGTTGAGAGTGTGAGTTCGCAGTCCAGGTGATCTAATTTTGAATCTCAAATCTTGGCAACATATGAGTCCTTTTGCATCTTTGGGCCTCTGTTTCACTGATACGCACAACCCTTAGGTATCTGTGAGTCCCTTCACCATACATCTGGACTACAGTGGGACTCAGTTTGCCAGAAGAAAACAACAGACTCTCTTCCCAGCTATCCCTAGTCTCAGTCATAAGGATACCCGCTAGTCTCTGTTTCCCTGCCTAGGGGAATCCTGCACATTCAGGAAGCAGGTCAGCTGCCCTACTGGCAAACACAGGCAAGAAAGCTGCATGGAGAGACAGAAGAAAGCTCTCCAGTCTTCTCATAATTGATGTTCCAGCAGCCCAACCCCCTAAACGCCACAGCTCAAGGATACAGGAACACCCCTGCAGTCTAGTCAATTCACAGTCAGGAAGCTGAATGGCCAGGAACTGAAGAGATGGTTGGATGGTTAAAACAGGCTGAGCTTGCACAGGATTCAGGTTTGAGTCTAAGCACCCACATGGAGACTCAAAACCATCTGTAACTCCAGTAACTCCAGTCCCAAGGGATCCAACGCTCTCTGATGTCCTCTTCTGAATTCCATGGACACCAGGAATGCAAGTGTTTATGCAGGCAAAACACCCATACACATAAAATTTTTAAAAATTAAAAATAAAAGAGAATTTATAAATTAAACAGAAGCAGGCACTGAATAGCTGCTGTCTTAAGGGGTGGGATGCTTCAAGGCAGCGATGGAAACTTGAAACTGTTAAGAGGATGGGTAGGAGCGTACATGCATCACAAAGTGCTCAGTTTAAGACATGGAAGGCACTATGACATCATCAAATTATTGATGTACTGAGAGCTCCTTTGAGGCTAAGCTCTTGGATCTGTTTTCACACATAGTCTTGAGCAATCCGAATCATCTTTTGTTCTCAGTGCCACCACAGAATGGAGGTTGTCTCTGCTCTCTTTCCCCCCAGCTGCTATTAAATCGGGAGGGAGGGGAGGTTGCAGGGCACATCAGGGACTGATCCTATTTCCACAACGCCATACTCTGCAATTGTGCTGTCTCTGCTACGCCGAGTTGTGCTGGACTCATGTGTGTGGAGCTGTGAAAAGACCATCTGTGACTCTGAGGTCTAGAAAGGTGTGAGCTACCTGATTGGCTTTAGATTGAACCTGGAAGTATTGCTCAGGGTGTGTCTGCTAGGGTGTTTCCATAAGGCTCAATTGAAGAGGAAAGGCACACTGTGACTCTGGGCTGCATTGTCTCATGAGGTCCCAGACAGAATAAAAAACAGAAGATGAGTACTCACCTCTCAGCCTCCTGACTGCAGATGCAATGTCACCAGCCACTCCATGCTCCTGCCATCATGCCTTCCCTGACCTCAAACTGAGCCAAAGCACACACTTTTATTTTTTTATTTATCAGGTATTTATCGGGTATTTTTGTCATGTAAGACTCCGGGGAGCCTTAGCTTACCGGGGACCTCCCTGAGTGAACCACATGGAGCCAAGATCGATGCAAAAGTAAGAGGAATTTATTGTTCCAGTGCACTGGGATCGGCCCAGAGTCAAAGGAGAGGTGGCAACAAGTTCTGCAAGTTTTTATGTGGTTTCCAGAGGCAGAAGAGCATCAGCAACTAGGCACAATATGATTAATGGAACAGTGCACCCTTTAAACTGATTGGTCTTTAGGGAATGAGGTGACAAGGACTTCCCTTGTCTGAAGGTGGGCAACAGTCAGTCCTGTGGAAATGTGTCCCCACCTGCAGGTTGGTTCCCACCCTGTGGTCTGAGAAATGGTAATTAGCCTCTCCCTTCCAGAGGGGCAAGTGTTTCATGACCTCCCCAAAGTTCCTAAGCTGACCTTTTCATCATAGCAACAAGAATAGTGACAAATGTAGAGGGTGGCTCTTTCTGATGAGATAGGTGTCCTTCCCTGTGGCAGCCAGGAAGATTTGGTTTATCTCATCAGTGCCAGGGAGGGAGACTAAGGAGCAACATGGGCTAAGATGAAAAGACATTCTTGACATTACCACCCAAGCCCAAATGCTAAAAGGGATTCCATTTGAAGATAAAGTTGTGCTATTGTTCTTTGCTATTAGATAGAGAGTTCACTCTGGCCACAGGGCATCATCCCAGCCACTGAGTCATAGCTCTACAAATTTATAATGTTTACTTTGTCAATTTGCATCTGTTATTGTGTCAGTGCAAGGATTCCAAACTTTCATAGCACAGTTGAGCTAAACCTTGGAAGAAGAATAGGGCTTGGCTGGCTAGTATTGTAGCAGGCTAGTAGAGTTGTGTGGCATTCAATATGTGGACTGAGGGATGCTCTCAGCAAGGAGAGATAAAGGAAGTCTTTGTGGAGCACAGTAGAGTAAGGGTGAAGTGGAAACTTAAGGGATCTTTGGAAAGTCAGTTGTATCAGATGGCGTTTTGCTGGGACACATGGACAAAAGAACATTTCGCTGAAGCAGACACATGAGAGAGGATGTTTTGCTAAAGCAAGCACACGGAAGGACACATGATGAATCAGGATTCTTTGCTAACTACACACATGTATTGGTCTGTCTTACATTGCATAGTTGAGCTGCATTTGTCAGGACTACATAGAAAGAAATGCACCAAGAAACTTGTGGTGGTGTGCTGCAGTTTTTTGCCACGTCCGTGGACTTGGGCTGATTGGCAGAGTGATGTCAGCTGAGACAGACCCATGGAGGGCACATGATGTTGGAGTGTATAAATAGAACTCGATGGACAGTGAGAGGAATGAAGCTTGACTTGCTAGTACAGCTAGCTGTGCAATGTTTGTGGGCCTTGATTCTTCACTGATTTTCACTTCACTGTGAGAGGCACAGCTAAGAACTTCTCCTAGCATCCCTCCTGGTCCTTCCTGCTGATTCAAGCCAAGGCTGAGGCCTGTATGTCTCTGCTAGGTCATGTCACCACTATTGCTAACCGGAATTTACTGAACTGGACTTGCCGGTGTATCCATGGAGTGTTTTTGAGTGATTCAAGCTGCTGCTACTAACCTGTGAACTGAACTGTAGATGTCCAGACAACACAGATGGAACCAGAGGTTCTTTGCTGCAAAGAACCTTTCAAACAGGTCCACTTCCCCCATACATTTTCTTTTCCACTACCTTTGATGGGTGGTGGGCTAAAAGGAAGGTTAAAGCATTTAAGAATAGGTTTTGAAAAAAAAATAAGGTTACATAGGGGTCATGGAGGCAAGACTGGACCAGGCTGCTTTTTATACTATTGCTATAATAGCACTCAGTCCTCTTTAATATACAAAAAAGGAAGGAAGTCAACAATGGCTTGGGGTTGCCTCTATGGGATGCTGTGGAAGAAGTCAGGGAAAGGGACCAGCAGTCCTCCTAGTCTTACACACTGACTAGGGAGGTGCAGCAGGCCTGAGAATGAGCTGGTTCAGGGGGGACGTGGGCTTTCATTTTCTTCCCAATAGAGGAAGGGTGACAAACAGCAAGCCAGGATGATTTTGGCATCATGGACGAATACAGGAGCGACCTGAAGGAAGAAGGAAACACATTTGGCTGTGCCTGTCAAGCTCATTATGCTGGAGAACAGGAGTATGCAGACGTGAGCAGACTGGCATGGAATGCAGAGGTTGAGACACACCAGAACCTGAGGCAGACTCGTTAGCACAGATACATGTGGCGCCATGAGTGGGAAAGACCATTAAGTAGAAAACGCCAGATGGCAAATGTGGGCTGTGCACATCCTTAACCTCCTGTGCTCATGGGAGACTCTGCCAATAAATCACAGTGTTCTTTCTTTCAGAACCCAGTGCTGTACAAGGCAGCCTGGCAACAGTGTCAAACGTTGCAGTAAGATCCTCCTGGATAAAGTCTTAAGTAGGCGCCTGCCGTTGACATATGGGGAGTCACTGGTCATTAGGGGGTCGGGAGTGCACATGCACATGGAGGCCAGAGGCTGATGTCTGCTATCCTCCTTAGTCACTTTTATTTATTTGAGACAAGATCTCTCAGTGAACCTGGATGCAGCTCTGTGATTGAAGCACATCACCATTCCTGCCTGGCTTTCACAAGGATGCTTGGGATGAAAGGCAGGTCCCTATGCTCAGCAAAGACTTCACCAACTAAGCTATCTCCCCAACCCCTGGAAACTATTGTCTTTAATGTTATACGTCTAATGTTAAAAGTTTATGTTGTTATTGTCTTTTGGTTTTGTTTTTTGTCTTTTGAGACAGGGTTCCTCTGTGTAGCCCTGGCTGTTTTGGAATTCTCTCTGTAGACTAGGCTGGGCTCAAACTCACAGAGATCTGACTGTCTCTGCCTCTGCCTCTGCCTCTGCCTCTCTGCCTCTCTGCCTCTGCCTCTGCCTCTGCCTCTGCCTCTGCCTCTGCCTCTGCCTCTGCCTCTGCCTCTGCCTCTGCCTCTGCCTCTGCCTCTGCCTCTGCCTCTGCCTCTGCCTCTGCCTCTGCCTCTGCCTCTGCCTCTGCCTCTGCCTCTGCCTCTGCCTCCCAAATCCTGGAATTAAAGGTGTGTGTCACACTGCTCAGCCCTATTTTTTAATGTTAAAACTATTTGTTTTAACAGCCCATTTACATTTTCTTTTATAGACATAAACATGCAAAATTGAAAGTACTGAATAACACAAAGCAAACAAGTCCAGGCCCTATTAACTTACTATCACTGGTAATATTTTGCTGCTCCTTTCCATAGACACACACCAGCACGTAGCTGAAAACGTGTCAGATGCACACTCTACATACTGAGATTTCAATTAGCACATCACTTCCAGTATCTGCCTCCCTTCACAGCTGCACACGTGGGTAGCTTCCAAATGTATTATTAAAATAATAGTTACAAGAAGCAGTCTTAAAACATAATTTCCATTTAGATCTGAATGTTTACTTAGGATTGCTTGTTAGAAGTGATCAAAATACTTAAGCAGTTTAAGTCTCTTGATATAATAAGATGCATTTCAAAACCATTATGCTAATTGGCACTCCCAACAGAATATAGAAATATTTATAGTTCGCAGTTGTTAACTATGTCGTTTTTTTTCACCCTTAGGCTGATCAGACCTTCTTTTTCCATATTTCCTTAAATGAATACATGATATAATAAGTAGGATGTGTATCAGCATATACATACCCATGCATATATTTGTATGTACCTATGTGTACACACATGAACATCTATTATTATGTTTATCCAAATAACCTTAATGATCTGGGCACTGATATACATGCAAGTGGCCAGCCAGCATGGCAGTGGGCACCAGGATGCGGTGGTTCCAGAGGGAAGGCAGGAGCACCAGGAGGTCAACGTCTCTTCAGCTGTGCTGTGTAATGAATTGGAACCCAGCCTGAACTACAGGAAATCTTGCCTCAAAACACACACACACACACACACACACACACACACACACACACACACACAGAGTATTCCTCATAAAGGCAGCAGGGTGTTTATAACCCCTTCCACAAGATCTTGATGGTACAGCTAATGCCTTCATCAAAGAAAACCAACATTTACAAAGCAAACTACTCACCTGCTATGCAGAGTTTCTAAAAACAAGTCAATGAATGAGACACTCTGCCAGCACTGATTTCATTCTTAGAGCAACTAGCCCATTATATTAAGTACTGAGAGCCACTCTCAGCAAGGAAGGAAACACACTGAATGATGTTATCTAGCTTGCCCACAGCTATGCCTTCAAGCAGAACTCACATGCACTCCTAGCTTAGCTGAAAACCTCTGATTTCCTCCCTCTGAAATATTTTACGGGAAAGTAGAGAAACAGGGGGAAAGGGTGGGTGGAGGAAGAGAAGTCTAGAGAAGAGGAGAGGAAGAGAGAAGGGCAAAGGGGAGAGGGACAGAGAGGGACAAGAAGGGGGAGGGAGAGGGAGGGAGGAAAGAAGACTGAAGAATGAAGTAGAGGGGAGCCTGCTGTTTCCAGAGACTCCTCCCTGGTTCCTGGAGCTCGCACTCTCACAGGTATCAGAGCTGAGCTGCTCTTCCTCTAGACAGCAGCCTGGCATGTCACAGAGCATGGGGCAGCTGGCAGCTTATTTCTAGAGACTGGAGGGCCTTGGTCTTTCCAGACAGTTCCCACTGACTCAGCTTTTGTTCTGTAGTCCAGAACCTAGAATCTATAGGATCTTGCTTGGGGCTCCTATTTATAATACTGGCATGTGGGTTGTAAAAGCACCTGCTGTTGAGAATTAAATTGTGATAGACCCTCCCTGATTCCACCGTCTCCCACTCCCTATTCCTGTCCCAGTGCCTTCTTCCCTTCTCTTCTCCCTTGTTGTCACTCGTTGGATCTAGAGTGTCTGAAACGGGTTGTCTGTTTGGGGCTCAGTCCTTGGCTTAACACTATTGGAAGGTGGAAGAGCTTTCAGGAAGTGGCCTAGGGGCTCCACTGGGGTAGTGGTTACCCGGCACACCCAGAAGTCCTCAGTTCTATCATCAGGATGATGGGAAGCTAACTAATGTAGGTGGTGAGAAGAAGCTATGTTCTGTGGTTGCAGGAAGACTTCTGTTGCTCTTTCTTCACTGTGACTTCTGTGACCTACCTGCCTGAGATACTCAGGGACGCTGAAAGGGCTTCCCACTTCCTTTCTTTCCTTTTTTTGCAGAATGTGCATGTGTGTATGCGTGTGCGTGTGTGTGTGTGTTTATAGTGGTATGTGTACATGAGTGCAGATGTTCCCAGTGGTCAGAAGCAGGTATAGGATCCCCTGGAGCTGAAGTCACAGGTAGTTTTGAGCTGCCCAAGCAGGGTTCTGGGAACAGGACTTAGGTCCTCTGTGAGAACAGTCTGTGTGGCCCCTTAACCTCTCTGTGCCCTCTCCAGCCCCTGAGAATCCTGCTTTATGCTGATGCTCTTCTCACTTGATGCACCCACCCAACAGATTGTGCTTGAGGGGCCACACCTAGGGCAGGTGGGCACGGACAGACTCCCTCTTGGCCCGTCTTGGGGACTGTTGATGGGGAGTTAGCCTGTCTCCCTTTCCTCTGGAAGTACCCCTTGAAGGAAGCAGCTCACACCACAACCACACTGTGGCCCAGGGGACCTATTCTCTAGGTCATACCCATCTAGATTCTTTCCACATTAAACAGATGGAATTTGGCTTTCAAATTCTCTCTATAGAGTTACTCATTTTAAAGTTTTCTTTTTCTTCATTTTAAAAGTTATGGAGCCAGGCAGTGGTGGTGTACGCCTTTAGTCCCAGCACTTGGGAGGCAGAGGCAGGCAGATTTCTGAGTTCAAGGCCAGCCTGGTTTACAGAGTGAGTTCCAGAACAGCCAGGGCTACACAGAAAAACCCTGTCTTGAAAAAAAAAAAGTTATGGTTAAGATGTTCTACCAAACCAAAAACTTGCCATTTTGGATAACTTTCAATGTATCAGCAGTCACAAGGTATAGCTGTCACCATTGTCCATTTCAATAACAGTTCTCCACTTCCTAAACTCAAACTCTACTACCGTGCCATACTGATCCCTGGCTCACACACTCCCCAGCCCTGGCAACTACCATTCTGTGTCATTATTTCGTTTTTAATCTTTCTGTATATCGTCTGTGGGGAGTGGGGGTGTTGGTGTGTAGGGGCACGGGCAGAAGTCTGAGGACAAGTCAGACGGCACCTTCTACCTTGTTTGGGGACTTGTTGTCATTTGCCATTGCTTACCCTGGCTAGCAGGCTAGGGAGTTCCCAGGGGGTCTCACGTCTCTGTTGCCCTCATCTCTCTGTATCTCAGTAACCGTCAGTCTCACTGGGACTGCAGACACATGACTGTGCCACATGTCCCACATCGGCCCTCTCACGTGGGTACTGAAATCTGAGCTCAGGACCTCATGCTTGTGCAGCAAGCACTTTACCCATGGCCACACCCTGGCCTCCCCACCCTACCTCCAGCTGCTATGACTTTGACCATTGTGGGGACCATGTAGATGTGAAAGCTACCTGCCCCCCACCCCTCACCCAGGGCATGAGTGTGGTGGTGGTGGGGCGGCTACCTTTTGTTTGCTGAGCAGTGGTGCAGGCAAGGGAGAAATGGCCTCCTCCCTCCTTTGTTCTTCGCCTCTAAGGCAAGTAGGAGAGCTGGCCCCAGGGTCATGAGGGTGGGAAAACTGGATATGTCTCACCTGCTACAACTCCAGGAGAGAGGGCCTCACACCTCACCTGGGCAGCAGGGTAGGGCTGTCTCTGGTAGCAGGGCGGTTGCTGGTGAGCTGGCCCTGAGGACATGAGAGTGGGAGAGCCTGTGGGCTGACCAGCTCAGATGCCTCTCAGACCCAGATCCAGGACTTTGAGTTGGCAAACGCCGACATCTACCATATCAATGAACTTCTGGAGTGCTCAAAGGAGTTGGTTCTACAGATCCAAAACGACTGGATTTCCATGACACAGGGCAACAACAAGATATCAAGAGGAGTCCCAGTGAGGATCCAGAATCAATAGTGTAGAAGAAGCCGAGACCTCGAACCAGACCAATGAACATTTGCAGGCAAAGAAGTATGGACAAAAGGGCGCACTGTGAAACACACTGGGACACACTGTAGCTTCCACAAAAAAGCTCTTTTTCTCCATTGGGTAAAAGGTTGCAAAGGTGGAGGGTGGGTCTGAGGGAAGGGAGAGATGAGTGGGATTGGGGTTCATGATGTGAAATTCACAAAGAGCTGATAAAAGGTTAAGAGAAGCAGAAGAGGAGGAGGAAAAGGGGGGAGGAGGTAGCAGTGATGGTGGTGGTGGAAGTTAAACACAGGATTTGTCCTTTTGGGACTGGCACATGTCACCAAACATTATGTCCTCAGGGCTCACCCTGGCTGTAGCATGGTCAGGACCTCCTCTATTGCAACTGTGTGGATACACCATAGTTTGCTTACCCAGTAACGTCCAGTGGACTCTGGTCATTATTTTAACAAACATTCTTTGTGCCAATGATGAGGCATGCACAGCAATTGGCGCTAGCCACATGATTGCTGCAGACAAAGTAGAGCCTGGACTTCAGAGGTAAAACAGCATTGAGTAATCATGCCGAAAGAGTTGACCTTTCTTGTTTGAAGAAATCATTAGTGCATAGACTGCCCTCAACTCACATACCCACACCGTTAAAAAAATCATAACATCTGTATAGAAATGAATCAATAAATTGTGGGAATAGTCACGGAAAAGCTTGAAAACTACCACGCATGGCATGAATCTTCTAGGAGGTGGGGAGGAGATCTGAGAACTCTGCCTGTCTCTAGCCCCATTGTTTCTGGTTCCACAGCAGGCATAGCTGTAGGAGCATCCCTGAGTCTGGGAGGACAAGGGCAGAGATGCTAGTACTCTGCTCATACTCAGAGGCAATGGCTCCTATGCCAGCACAGGTGCCAGCTGGCCCCTTCCTCTGGCTGATATTTATTATGACCTCTACAAACAGTTAACATTTTTGTTGTTTTGTTTTCTAAATCAGTGTCTCAGAGAGCACAGGCTGGCCTTCAATTCCTTATAAAGACCAAGATGGCCTTAATTTCATGATTCCTCTGCCTCAATTTCCTAGTTGCCAAGATTTGGCTAAACTGTTTCTTATTGTTTGCTTTTAATTTTCTTTCTTTCTTTCTTTCTTTCTTTCTCTCTTTCTTTCTCTCTCTCTCTTTCTTCTTCTTCTTCTTCTTCTTCTTCTTCTTCTTCTTCTTCTTCTTCTTCTTCTTCTTCTCCTTCTCCTTCTCCTCCTTCTCCTCCTTCTCCTTCTCCTTCTCCTTCTCCTTCTCCTTCTCCTTCTCCTTCTTCTTCTTCTTCTTCTTCTTCTTCTTCTTCTTCTTCTTCCTCCTCCTCCTCCTTGTCCCCCTTTTTCTCCTCTTTCTCCTCCTCCTGAAACAGAATCTGATGTATCTCTGGCTGGCTATGTAGCTAAGAATGGCCTTGAACTCTGATGATCCTATCTCTGTCTTTTGAGAGGTGGGGGTCATAGCTATGCCCTATGTGTCCTCTTCATCCAGTGCTGGGGATTGAACTCAAAGCTTTGTGCATGTTAGACAAGCACTCCACCAAACAAGATTCATCTTTAGTCCTAAACTGGACTAAAATCCTTTCAGTTTGTCACAGGCTCTGTGATCAGTTCTGGAATTTGTAGTAAGAGAAGAGGCTTTCACACCAGAGGGCTGTGGTTGGTGGTTCTGCCATTCAGAACTCCTACAGCATCACAGGGTGCTATACCCGTTGTGTACTTGATGACTGAGTTATTCTAGATCTCCCTCTTGTGGGCCATCAGTGAAGTAAAACACATCAGTTACTTTTAATAAATGTGATAATATTATAGGTTGTGAATCAATTGCTGTGAATTCTGTAAATCGATCAAGACCCTTAAAGGTTTTCATTATAAAATATTGCTAAAATGTGCATTGCGAGGCAGTGAACTGTGAGAGGTGCTAAGGTGGAGCCAAGGTTTGAATCCCTAGGGATCCTGAAGGGACCGTAGGAGCTTCACCTGTTCCCAGCACCAGGCCCCTGGCATGGAGCCACAAGCCCCTATATAGAGAACTGTGGCCATCAATCACATTGAGGCAGTGCCCCCACGCCCCTCCTCGTGTAGATGATGTATCTAAGGTCAAGTCAATAGGAAGCACCTGCTATCAGACCCACCCTACCCCCAAACTGTATATAAGATCCTATCCAGAAGGAATAAAGGGGTGTGAGAATTACTCTGTTGTCTGAGAGCATCTGTCACAAGAGCTATAACACTGCCTTTGTCACCAGAAGCTCTACTGCACTCTGCTCACTAGCCACCCCCAGCCGGCTTGGCTCGGCTCAGCTCAGTGCAACCAGTGCAGAGTCTTAGAGCAACAGCGACTCTAAGTGGAGCGGAGGTGGCAGAGGCATTTTGCCCTCTGCCTGCTGTGCCCTTTCCCCTTCACTTGAACCCTCCCACCAGGCTAAGCCAGAGGTCTCTGTGGATAGCCTCTGGTACACAGCCTGACAGTGCATAGCATGTAATATAAAAATCGTGTCCACAAGCCATCTTCATCAAAGCTTAACATTTATCCTATATTTATTATTTTAATCAATTAATTTGTGTATGCACTTGTATATACTACCTATGTTGAGGTTAGAGGACGGCTTGTGGGATTTGATTCTTTCCTGTTGTGTAAGTCCTGGGGACTGAACTCAGGTCATCAGATTTGACTGCAAGTGCCCTTACCTACGGAGCTATTTTGCTGGCCTCGTATTTATTATAGGTCTATTATCATAACACCTTCCACAACTTAAACTTTATTCTGAATTTGTATTAATTGTTCACATACTTATTCTTATACATCTACATGCATGTGTCAATATAATACAAGCTATTATCTTACAGGCTTTCAATCTTCCCAACATTTTTAACACTACATTATTTTATACTCCCCATTTTTCCTTCAAATTACACTTGTGAAGTTTATCCCTGTGTCTATTTTATTGCTTTCCCTCCAAGGCATGTGTACTGTGCATCTCTTAACAAGACTTCTGAATCTTTTAATTTTTAAGAGACAGAGGAGAAAGAGCTAGGTAATGGTGAAAAGCAACAGAACTGATACATCATTTGAGCCTCAAAGTCTACTTGAATTAAAGAAGGTGATGGGTGTTTCCCTTTGCCTGCAGCAGAGATGTAGATGCATCCACAGGCTGTGGACTACACTTCCTTATGTTTACTTTTCTTGAAAAGGAAATGACTTCCAAAACAGAGCAGTCAGAACAAATCAGAAGTGGAAGTTGACCCGTGTCACAGGAAGTCCATAGGAAGCCAAGCTTAGGTAGATGTGGGGAGCGGGTGTGGCGGCAGTCTCAAAGGCGCCAGGGACTGCAGCTAAGTCGTATGACTTGCACCTGACTTCCTCACATAAACCACAAACATCTTGAGAGCTGCGCAGGTGTACCAGGATACCGGTAAATCCATTCTGATGGAGATATGCCCCTGCTGCCCTGATTAGCTGAAGCTGCGTGCCTGGTGAGGTGGCGTGGCCTGCTGTGCGTGGATGAGAACTGAGAGTATTTAAGAGTGAGAGGCCCAGGGCTCTAGGGGGAGATATAAACAAGAAGAAACAGGACTGAATAAACTGCTGTTAGAAGGACTCGTGGTCGTGTTGTTCTTGCTGGTTGAGAGCGGACGCGACAGGTAGATGTAGGAGTGAAACAGCTATTTTGAAACTCATCTAAGAGCTGTCAATGAAGAAGGAAGTTTCTCATATGAACCAAAGGATAAGATTGTGTAGTTTTATGCAATGAAAGTGTAGTTACTTGAGAGTAACAATTCTCTTACTATGTAACTACAAAAGTTACATGCAGGCACAATAAACATAATTGACATTTCCATCTTAACTGCAGTAAGCTGAAAAGGGAAAAGGGATGTTGACATCATGGTATCCTGTTACCTTGCTATCACTAAGGAGGGCCATGTGACCAACTTTGCCTCTCTCTTCTTAGTTGCCGTCTTTGTCCCTGACATTGCCATGCTTAGGTCACCCCTGCTACCTACTCTTCCTGTCAGAATTCTAACCATTCTCTACAGGACTTCAATTAAAAAAAAATTATAGAAGAGAGATCCATAACTCCTTAAGTCAAACGTGTCCAACTCTGATAAAGATACAATATAAAACACAAGCCAGATGAATGGTCCAGAGGAACAAGATAGGGAGAGATCCATAGCTACACATGGAGTACTGGCAGCCCAGATACAGTGGGGAAACGATGAGCCATCTGTAGGGTTTGAGAGGATGCTTCTATGGAAAGACAAAACCCTCGGTACCAAAGGGCTCTTCTAACCAGACGATGGACCGATAAAGGCAAGACGACAGACAAGTTAATAAAATTAAGTGTTGGCTAATTCCTTTGTGATTCAAGGTTAGGAAAATATTCTTATATAAAATTTCAAAGGCACAAACTATAAGACAAGGAAACAAATTCACCAACAATTTTATTGTACCAAAATTAAAGATGTTGAGTTGACCAAAGAGCCATTGACAAAGTTGCCAGGGAGAGGACAGAAGGACAGAATTTGGAATGTTCAAGGCTGAAAAGGGAAAATGGGGAGGGGGGGTGGAGTAAAAATAAAAAAGACAACACAGTCTAGGTGTGGACCATGGGTCCTTAATGTAATGTGTATGGGCCTGGGCTCAATCTCTAGTAACTCTCTCTCTCTCTCTCTCTCTCACACACACACACACGCACACACACACACACACACACGCCATGGGTAAGACTGACAGCAGCTAGTTGATGTGATGGGGACAGGAGGGATGGATATGCCACTTTCAGAATCTATATTGGAAGGACACTCCTGTGCTCTATGGGAAAGCATCAGCATGTATGTGGCATTAGCAGCACAAACATACTGTTCTGGTTTGCTTGTTCTGAGTCAAATCTCAGCCCAGATGCCTCTGTAACAAGCCTGATACCAGCACCTAACGACGACTCAATGTTTCTATAAGTGCCAAGCCCATATCTACAGAAAGAGGGAAGAATGTGGGAATGACAGCAAGGGAAGCCCAGACATCGTAAGTCTCAGAGATGTGGGTGACCACTTGAGCAGAGGGGAGAGAATGAGTCCATGTGATGGGCTGCCACTGAGCTCCCCATAAATGTGTGTGTGTGTGTGTGTGTGTGTGTGTGTGTATACACACACACACACACATACACACACATGCATACTCACACATACACACACACATTTATGGGGAAGTTTGTTCACAACTTCCTTCTTCCATATCTGGATTTGACAACTGGAAGATCAATGATTTTACAGAAAAAGTAAAGATAGGGAGTAGAATATCACCACTTCCTAGCTCTGAACCGGTTGAGGTCTTTTCTGTTGTACTCTGGTTTTTCTGTAAATTTGCTGGATTTTCTTCTAAGAGCCCTGCTGCCTACTACCTCCATCCAGATTCCCCAGTCCAGCCCCTGGGTCTATCAGCTTAGAGGCTCTTGTCCTCCCTGCTGGACAATCATCAAAAGCCAAAGCATCCCAAATATGGACCAGGGCTGCGGGGAAGACATTACCTTAAAGTAGACTGGCAGCAGTCCTGGTAGCAGTCCTGGTAGCAGTCCTGGTAGCACTGGCTAAGACAGGAGGCCCATGGATTCAGGACCAGTCTAGATTTTAAATACATGCCCTGTCTCAGACACAACAACATCAACAACAAAATGATCCAAAACCTTACATTGCCTTCAGACTTGCAGCATTGAAGATGGTTTACTTCCTGCCCCTCCTTCTCAGAATGACTCTGAGTACGTGTTACACCACAAGGACTAAACTGAAAGGGCAGAAGACAAGCTGGGCAGGAAGTCCCAGGGAAAGATGAAGTGGGTGAGGGAGGATCTAGGAGGCCCTGTAGGCAGCTTAGGACCAAGCTGTAGCTTCTGTAAAGATCAAAGAAAGATTGAGAGGATGAGAAGAGGGATGGGGGAAGAAGGGGGGATGGAGGGCAGCTCTCCTTGCTCTCCACGCTCACATAGGCTCCTTGTATCCTTGACTCTCCTTGTTTAACCCAAGGCCTGACCTCCCCAGAGGTAGACAGCCTGTTGAGGGGTTGGCTGGGCCTAGGAAGGCAGACAGCCATGTTTTGTGTGAGTGCCCTCATTGGGCATTTAATCATTAAACTTAAATGATTACAAAATTCAAAATATGGAGAAGATAAGTATGGTGCACACTCTTGGAATCCCAGGCCTTGGAAAGCAGAGAGGGTTGAATCAGGAATCCAGAGTCATCCTTAGATACATAGTAAATTCAAGGTGAGCCCCACTCTCAGAACAGTGTGGACAATACTCTTAGAAAGCCTCTTACTTCATCTGCCCCCAGCTTCCTCCTGTCAAGATGATTCCCCAGGGTCTCCTCCAGCTTAGATAGATATTATATGTTATTTTAAGTGAAAGCTGAAATTACAGAGAAATGAAAATGCAATGCATTTAGAAACATGTCAGCAGAGGGTGGCAGTTCATTTTGGCTCCCCTTATGATTTCCTCCAGTGATCTGAGTCCAGACCTCTGGGGTTCGTCTAAGCTGTCTTTGGTCCTATCCCACACAGCAGAGCACCGCACATGTGCTGAGAGCCTGTCTGTTCTCACACATGTCGTCAGGGACTGTCCCAAGAACTGATTGCCTCCACCCACTCGCCTTCATTCATCTGTTTCTCAGAGTGCTGCTTGAAAAGATGACTCTTTGGCAAAGGAACTAAGCTACCAACATCAAAAGTCTTCAGGTAGACTGTTTCTCATTAAGTCACTGATATTCTGAGCGAATAAACTGATCCCTGTGGTCTACATGATTTTCATCTCTAGAGCATCTCATGACAAAACCAAACTTTTCTGGGTTGTTATTAACTCCCGACAAAACTGCCTGTTCACTCAAAAGCCCTCTGATTAAAGTCTACCCATCATAATTTTGGTTATTAATTATCTGGGAGAACTGGTTTTATTTGTCCAAATCTATTCATGGGAATTGAATAAAAAAATTACCTTGTAGGACAGGCGCTGGGTGAATCCTGAGTTGATGTGTACTGTTTGCCATGGACGTGTCCAGTACCTCATGGCTCCAGCCAAGTATGTAGCAGAGGATGGCCTGACTCAACATCATTTTAATAAAAGGCACCCACTTCCTGGTCTGAGTCAGCTCCGGGGCATTGTGGACCTTGGGCGGGATGCTTGTGGTAGCTGTGTCTGATCTGATGCACAGAATCTTCTGGGTACGGTACAACCCTGGGGCTAATACACTTCTTGAGAGAGGGGCAGGGTGGCTAAGAGGGTACTCCAGCTTCCTGTCTTATTGTGGGACAGTTACGAAGGGGACCCTAAAGAATCTCGAAGAGCCTCTTCAACTATATGTAATGAACATGCTGAGCGTGTATGCCTTGAATTCTCCATTGGAGAGTCCATGTAAGGAACAAGATGTAAACAACATTAGAAAAGGATACCATGGGTGAATGTAACCATGGAAACCAAGCCTAGAGTGCGTGCGTGAGTACGATAAAGTTGAAGTAAGGTAAATCCCGATGAAGTAATGTGTAATTATGATAGGCTAAGTGTAGCTTAAATACGGTCTGGCCACCGCTACTCACTCGCTCCTGGAGTCCCACGGAGATGCTGTCTCGTGCTGAGAGACCGAGTCCACCAACTCGGACGCCTGCACCGCCCACTGAGCTCCAGCTGAACCCGATAGCAGAAGGACACTTGGAGAACCTTACCCGTGCCACCATCGACCCAGGCTACGACATCAGGCCAGACCGGAGGTTTGTGAAGTAAGTGTGTGTGTGTGTGTGTGTGTGTGTGTGTGTGTGTGTGTGTGTGAATGAATGCTATCCCATCTCGCTATTTGTTGCTATTTGTGAATAAATAAGTTGTTAGAACCTGACCTCTGATTCCGAGGCTCCCTTCTCACCTCTGTCCTCAATCCCGATTTGCGACAGTCCAGGACACCTAGTTCCAGTTTTTGTTATTGTTGTTAATTATAATGGTGTGTGTGTGCAAACGAGAGGAGGGAGGGAGGGAGGGAAGGAGGGAGGGAGGGAGGGAGGGAGGAGAGGGAGAGAGAGAGAGAGAGAGAGAGAGAGAGAGAGAGAGAGAGAGAGAGAGAGAGAGAGAGATTCATTCTGTTGCCCCTCCTCAGGATTCTGGAATATGTCTCACAGGGACCCAACATCTTGGCAGTCTCTGAGCCTCCATGAGGTTGAAAGGTGTAACTTTTCCTTTTTCTTCAGTCTTCTTTCAGATGCCTGCTGGAACTTAAGTTTGCTTTTCATAGGACAGTTGTTCTCAACCTTCCTGATGCTGCAACCCTTTAATACAATTCCTCATGTTATGCTGACCCAACCACAAAATTATTTTCATTGCTACTTCATAACTGTAATGTTGCTAGTTATGAATTATACTATAAATGCCTGATATGCAAGGTATCTATGACCCTATGACAGGGTTCTCAGCCTGTGGTGGTCCACGGGCTGAGGACCACTGCCATAGTAATTTGGGATTTTCTACCCTTCTTCCAAAGCTCCTTTTGCAAGCAGTGATTTTTGTCTGTTATGTGGCTGGCCTCCATGCTTAATGCAAATGGCCTGGCTCTCTTTCTGTTTCCTAAGAATTTGTAATAAACTTCTCTCTGAAACTCGAAAGAAAAAAGAAAAGAAAGAAGAATGTATTTAAAAAAAAAAAAAAAACCCTTTCCTCTTTTAATGGTGTGAACTTCTGTAACAGTGGCCTTTCCTCTTTTAATGGTGTGAACTTCTGTAACAGTGGCCTTTCCTCTTTTAATGGTGTGAACTTCTGTAACAGGGGCCTTTATCTGCCTGAATAGTCGTCTCAGAGGCTCACTGCCTTGCCTGCTAACCTAGGCCAGGTCCTAGAAACTTCTAGCCTCCATACAATCTGAGGTCTAGACTGTTTTCAGTCTGAGGCTCACTGCTGAATATGCTCACGCTTTCTAGGTCTTTCTGATCTCTGGCTGGCTGGTTCAACTCAGCTGTTCTGGTTCAAACTCTTCTCCCAGCTGACTGATTCAGTCTGGCTTCTTTCAGCGTCTTCTGCTTTGTTCTGCTAGGCTTCCTACTAACTTTGGCGGTATGTTCTAACCTTCCTGCCCCTCATTCTCTGGCTTGCTCTGTCTTTACCTGTGTCTAGTTTGCTCTTGTCCCTATAAAACTGCCTCCTTTCTCTCTTCACAGCTTTGTTTTTAAGATTGATTGATTTATTTTATGCATGTGAGTACACTGTCACTGTCTTCAGACACACCAGAAGAGGGCACCGGATCCCATTACAGATGGTTGTGAGCCACCATGTGGTTGCTGGGAATTGAACTCAGGACCTCTGGAAGAGCAGTCAGTGCTCTTAACTGCTGAGCCATCTCTCCTCTTCACTGCTTTCTTAAGTAGCTTCTTTGTCCTCTCTCTTCTCATAAGAGTTGGACGTATTCTAGTCTGTCAAATCTTTCTCTGACTCATCACTTTGTCTGCCACTCAATTAGACATCCCTTTCAAACATGGGTACTTCCTTTTACACACCAACTTTACCTTCATTGTTTTGGGATTAATGGTATGTACTAAAGGCATGTCTGTATTACAGCCAGAGGGATTTAAAGGTGTGCTAAGGGCCGAGCCACACCACAACTAGAAACAGATTATTTTTTCAGCAAATAACACAATTTCAGGGTTCACATGCAACGTGATAAAATATCCTGCAACAAATTTTTTTCTGTATCTATGGAAGAGCCTATCTCACCACTTGGTACCAAGTGGCATTAGTTAATTCAACCAGATAGCACTGAGAAGGTACTTAAGGATTAAAACCATCCTCCTTCCAAATGTCCATATCTTGCCCCAAGGGTTACAATCTGTGTCAGAAAAAAAAGTCTGATTTCAGATAGAAGCCATCACTATATGGTTTCTCAAAGTCATCCTTCTTGGGTGTTGCAATAGTGACTTTCTCATTGTACTGACCAAATACCTGATAAGCAATGTAAGTGAGGGATGATTGGGATCCTGGTTTGAAGGTGTCGTCTCTCATGGTAGGGAAGGCAGCATGGCAGGAAGGCTGTGGCAATGCAAGTGACAAGCTGCTTGCTCAGATCTCTGCAGACCAGGAAGCAGAGACAGGACAGGAAGCCAGGCCAGGCTTACATATAATCAGGCTTACCTGTGCACTGTACTGGTTTGAATTTGCACTGTTTGGAGGAAGTTTGTTACTTTGGGAGTAGCCTTCGAGACCCTTCTGCTAGCTGCCTGGAAGCCATTCTTCTCCTGTTTGCTTTTGCAACAAGATGTAGAACTCTCAGCTTCTCCAGTGCTATGCATGCCTGGACGCTGCCATCCTTCCTGCTATGATAATAATGGACTGAACCTCAGAACCTGTAAGGCAGCCCTAGTTAAAAGTCCATTGTAAGAGTTGCTTTGGTCATGGTGTCTCTTCACCACAGAACCACTTGTTCTAACAGTGGCTAAACTTCTCAAAGTTTTCACAACCTCCTAAAATACCATCAAGTATGACCAAGTGTTCAAACATGAGCCCATAGGGGATGTGACCTCTAAACCATAACAAATATTGTTGACCTATCCCAACTCGGGAGCTACCAAAGTAAGTCCTAAGACTTAGGAGGTCTTAGGAGATGAAGTTTGGAGAGAGTCCATGGTTCTGAACTGAGGATCTGAGGAAGGCAGGAGAGTGGGAGCTGATGTAGGCTTCCAAATGTTGAGAAAAAGCAGCATTTGGAAGTATAAGTAGAACAGAGATTCCAGACAGCAGAAGTCCAGCAACCTCCGGATGTGCATCTTGGTCAGCTCTGGTCACTCCAGATGCCTTCAGTCAGTGTGGAAATGAGCCAAGTTCATGTTTCACTCAGCAGCTGGAACTCTGCACCAGTATTGCCCTTTTCTGACATCCCAAGTCCACTGTGCAAATTTTATCAGTAATAGCTTTGTTTTGGCTTCTGTCTGAGATTTATCACTATATTCTCTTTCCTATCCCCACCCAACCCCAGGCATGAGCCCACTCTTGAAGACAGGAAGCCATCAATGTCAGGAAGTGCCTTTTATATTAAATGTGTGAATGTGAGTTTCCTGAAAGAGCAGCCGATTCTGTGGGAAAGGTTTACTCCATGGTTTAAGGGGAAAGAGCACTTGTATCCCAGATGATCAGCTCCTAAATGATGGGTGGCAATAGAGATTCTCCATAGAGCTTTCCCCAAATAGTTTACTATTTTATGTGTTTGGGCTGTTGTGATGCATATGTGTATGTGCACCACACATGTGCCTACTTCCCGTAGAGGCCAAAAGGAGGGCATTGGATGCCCTCATATGTGTGCTAAGATTCAAACCCAGGTCCTCTAGAAGAGCAGCTAGTGCCCTTAACCACTGAGCTTAACCATTTCTTCAGCTCCTTCATGGGGTTTTTACGGCAACAAAGAGCACTGGTTTGTAAAGCTGACCACGAGCATTTGGGGGGCCTTAGGGGTGAGAAGGAAAACTGGGAACACAGGAGATCTGCAAGCCTTTGTCTTTGGAACAGTATGCCTGATAGAAGTCAGGGGAAGCCCCAGTGAGCTAACTAGAAGGGGCTTGGACTGAAACAGCACTAAAATAAAGTCATTTTCTTGACTTTTAACATTTTTTTTCCAAAGATTTATTTTTATTTATGTGTATGCATACCATGTTTTGTGGGTGTATTTGGAGGCCAGAAGAGGGTATCAGACTCACTGGGTTGAATCTGTAAACTGACATCAGAGAAGTGGGATTTTCTGGTTTTGTTGGAGACTCAGTTGTGTCATGTGATGTTTTGCTGGAGTGGACACTTGAGAGGACACGTGATGTTTGGATAGAGTATAAGTATGACCCAACAGACAGTGGACAATGCTCTGGCATGGGTTCACCTTGCTTTCTGTGCTGGTTTTGGCTTGTTGTGACCTTGTAGAGAGAAACACACGAAATAACTTCTGGATGTGTTTTGCTTCTTGCTGCTTTGGCGGACTTATGCTGATTGGTGGAGCCTCAAGGATTCTTCTGGATCAAGCCACTGCTGCTGAATCAAGTGAACTGGACAATGAAGATGGGAATTGCTTCAAAGATCTACTTCTAAATAGGTCCATGCTCCTCTTGTTCTATTAGCCATCTTCCTCCCTATCTTTGACTAGTGGGCTATAAGGGAGGTGAAACATTTAAGAACTCTTATTAAAGAAGGTTTTGAAAACTCTAAGCCTACACATAAGTGCTGAGAACTTCACTGGGGTCCTCTAGAAGAGCAGCAAGCAAAACCTGACGAGCCATCTCTCCAGGACCCCCTTCCACTCTCCACAACTCCTGTAATTGCTGTGACAGGGTCTCACTATGTACCAGTCTGGCTTCAAACTCACAGACCACATGTCTCTGTTTCCTGAGAGCTGAGATTAAAGGTGTGCACCACCACTCCTGGATGATGCCCTCCCCCACTGTTGGAACAGGGTCTTATGTAGCTAAGGCTGGCCTCAAACACACTATGTCCTTAGTGAAGGATAACACTGAACTTCTGATTCTCATGCCTCTACTTTGTGCATGCTGGGATACTAGGTGTGCTCCACCATACCCACTCCCGAGATAACAGCCGTCTGTCTCTCTGAGAAAGGCTGACTACGTGCCTGGGATTATTTTGTATTTTAGAATTGGCCAGCGCTTGATCCCATAAACACAAAATATGTGTTCCCATGGGCTGAGCATAGGAAGTTGGTTTTATAGACAGGAAAGGACTGGGGAAAGCAGCATCAAAGAAAAACAAAGCAAGCTCATTATTTCAAAAGCACTCTCTTCATAAGATGGGGCAGGGAGAAAGAATAACAAGAAAATAACGGGTTAAAGACAGGTTATTTTTTTTAATTAGGTATTTTCTTCATTTACATTTCCAATGCTATCTCAAAAGTCCCCCATACCCTCCCGCCCACTCCCCTACCCACCCACTCCCACTTCTTGGCCCTGGTGTTCCCCTGTACTGAGGCATATAAAGTTTGCAAGACTAATGGGCCTTTCTTTCCACCGCTACATATGCAGCTAGAGACACAAGCTCTGGGGGTACTGGTTAGTTCATATTGTTGTTCCACCTATACTGTTGCAGACCCCTTTAGCTCCTTGGGTACTTTCTCTAGCTCCTCCAACCACTCTGGAAATCAGTCTGTCAGTTCCTCAGAAAATTGGACATAGTACTACCGGAGGATCCCACAATACCTCTCCTGGGCATATATCCAGAAGATGTTCCAACTGGTAAGATGGACACATGCTCCACTATGTTCATAGCAGCCTTATTTATAATAGCCAGAAGCTGGAAAGAACCCAGATGTCCCTCAACAGAGGAATGGATACAGAAAATGTGGTACATTTACACAATGGAGTACTACTCAGCTATTAAAAAGAATGAATTTATGAAATTCCTAGGCAAATGGATGGACCTGGAGGGCATCATCCTGAGTGAGGTAACCCAATCACAAAAAAACTCACATGATATGTACTCACTGATAAGTGGATATTTTTTTAAAGATAAGGATGGAGATAGATCTCAGATGAACCAAATCTGGCAGCAGCTTGATCCTGGCTTTCTGGCTGCTGGAAATAACAGAACAATTAGTTCATGTGGCTTGATCACTGAGTTTGGTGTCTCACTGTGGCAGCCTTAGTGTGGTGTCCACCAACAAAACAGCTGGCTGATATATAAAACAAGAGTATTCTCAGAAGAATGCTGAAGGGGAAGAAAGTTCCCACAAAATGCCTCGTGTTTCATGACTCTATTTATATATGCCACAACAGACAAAACATTCACTGAGAAAATCTGTAAAGATGATTGGAAAAAAAAGGCATGTGGGGAACTTTCGGGGTTCTATATTTTTAAAAGTAAGGTTGTGCAGATATATGCATTTGTGGTTCTGAGAATTATGAGTCCAAACACTATATAAGAAATAAACTATCAGGAATCAGTCCTGCATGCAGTTGTAGGGACTGGCAAGTTAAGTCTGAAATATATAGGCAAGCTTAGGGAAGGATTGTTAATAAATTAGTTCCCTCTTAAGAAATTAAACAACACCAGGCAGTGGTGGCACATGCCTCTAATCCCAGCACACGGGAGGTAGAGACAGGTGGATCTGTGTTGCTAGGGCCACACAGAGAAACCCTGTCTCAAAAAACAGAGAGAGAGAGAGAGAGACAGAGACAGAGACAAAGAAAGAGGAGAGAAAGAAGAGAGAAAGAGAGGAGGAGGAGGAAGAAGGGAGGACAAGAGGGAGGGAGGAAGGAAGGAGGAAAATTAGCCAGCATACTACGTGCAATTTTACTCATTGTATATACTCAAAGAACTGAAAACATATATCCACCAAAAAAAAATAAATGCATGAATTATCATAGCATTATTTTTTTCAGGCCCAAACCCAAGTGATCTAAATGCTTACCAACGGAACAACTGATGACGACACTGTAGTGTCTTATGTAGTTTATTCAGTCACGAGAAGGGACGGGGTGCTGATTTATGATACAATGTGGATTAACTTTGAACACATTACACTGGGCCAGTGAGATGGCTCAGGAGGTAAGCAAAACTGTAGTAGACACCAAGCCTGACTTCAATCCTTGAGACTCACATGGTAGAAGAAGAGAACTGACTCCTGAAAGTTGTCCTCTGTCTCCACAAGAACATTGTGGCACATGCCAACAAGCAAACATTTCTAAAAAGGCATCATGTAGGTGAAAGCAGGTAGACACAATATGCCATATATTGTATGATTCATTATGGAGAAAGCAAATCCACAGAGCCAGAGAGAGGGTGGGTCATCGGCTGGCAGGCAGCAGCTGCTAGAGGAGTTTCTGGTGCGTGCAGCTGTTGTGTTGTGTGTGTATCCCATGGACCACCCCAGTCGGGTATGGGGGTCCCTGGAATGAGGGTCCTCGAAGCTAGGTGGGTAAGAATTCAGCAGTGACAAACAGAAACAAACACAGAGGCAGTTTGAATCTGAGTGTATTTTGCAGCTCTCAAGCAGGGGATTTAATACATTAAAAAAAAACCAAACATTACAACTCTTAGAAACTGTATCCACGCCGGGCGTGGTGGCGCACACCTTTAATCACAGCACTCGGGAGGCAGAAGCAGGCAGATTTCTGAGTTCGAGGCCAGCCAGGTTTACAAAGTGAGTTTCAGGACAGCCAGGGCTATACAGAGAAACCCTGCCTCGGGGGTTGGGGGGGTGGGGGGTGGGAAACGACAGAAACTGTATCCAGTGAAACAATCACAAATACCAACAAAAATCATTTGTCACAGTAAAGCACAAAAATCATCCAAGCATTACAACTCTGAAACTATGTATTCAGTGAATCACAAACAGAACAGGTAACATCATTATAAATCATCAAAAATATAACAATTCTAAAAGGATGTATTCAGTGGGGACTGTAGTCCAAGGCTAGTGGCATATTTCCAGGAGCAGGTTAATAAATCTTTAACGGTCAGTGCTCTTAACGGCTGAACTAACTCTCCAGCCCCATGGTCAATTATTATTTAACATCTAGTGCCTGATTTTTTATAAATCTTCAATGTATAAATTTAAACTATTTTAATTCTTTCTAATTAAGGCTTTCTTTACCATATACCAAAATCCACCTCTGATGACAGACATGTAACCATATGAAATTTTATTGTTGGGAAAGATTTTATCATAATAGTTTTGCAAATGATTTAGAAAGTAAAGCATTGGTTTCCCTGGGGATAAGGTCATGTTAGTGGACCCATCTCTAGGGATGGTTTCTTACCCATTATTCTCACATAAGATCTTGGCCTAGGCTACCAGGAACAAGTAAATAAGAAAAGAAATAAGAGAAAACAACAGATAGATTGCCATGAGAACTATGGCTCAATTTTTTTTTCCTGTGAAGAGTTCCACAACCAGTTCCAGAGGCCTCCCCCTTTTGAGGTCAATCGCCTCCATCCGTGGAACTTGTCACAAGATCCTACTGGAGGAGGTATGGCATGTATGGTTTATGAACTTCTTAGTGTAGTTGTGTGGACTTGTGGGTTGAGTATACACGCATGCATAGGAAAGCTAGAGGTGCCGCTGGTTTTCATTCCTTAACTGCTCCCCACCATTTGTCTTTGAGACAAGGCCTCTCCCTGAACCAGCAGCTCACCAACTTGGATAGGCTGGCTGGCCAGTGAACTTCAAGTGTCTGCTGCCTCTGCTCCCTGCCCCCTCTGCTGGCCCTAGTGTGGAGTCACAGGGGCATGCCTCCATCTCAGCTTTGTATGTGGGCTTGTGGGCTTTGAACACAGCTCTTCATGCATGCAGGGCAGGTACTTTACCAACCGAGCCATGTCTTTAACCCAAGACTGCTAGTTCTTTCTTTTCTTTTCTTCTTCTTCTTCTTCTTCTTCTTCTTCTTCTTCTTCTTCTTCTTCTTCTTCTTCTTCTTCTTCTTTTTTTTTTTTTTTGGTTTTTATGAGACAGGGTTTCTCTATGTAGCCCTGGCTGTCCTGGAACTCACTTTGTAGACCAGGCTGGCCTTGAACTCAGAAATCCACCTGCCTCTGCCTCCCAAGTGCTGGGATTAAAGGCGTGCGCCACCACTGCCCAGCAATCTGCTATTTCTTATGGAGGTTCTTTCTGGGCTGATAAAATGAGCCACATTTTTGTGACTTTTGTAAATATACCTACTTCTCTGCTTCTGAGGGTGAGTTTAATGGCACATGAATTTTTCTCAACATAAAATCCCATCTATTACCCTTGACCTAGTTAAGAGCCTTGCCCTTTCTCAGAAAGACTTTACTTATTAAACCAAACCGTAACCAAGGAGGACTTTTCCTCCTTAACTCTGAGAATCTTTGAAGTGTGAAACCCTTTAGAGAGCAGCCCATGAGAATCCAGATGCCCTGGCCCCACACAGTACCTAGTGCCTGTCTCACCCTCTGGCTGTTCTCAGTGTAGATCAGTCTGGCACCTTCTTCAGTGTCATGGCAATAGCATCATTCTTGCTTCTGTGTCTGAGGTGTCCTGCTATCACATGCATGCCCACATCCCCATCCATTCCCACTGTGGTGCTGGGATGGAGCACAGGGCTCCATGCTTGTTAGACAGGCACTATACCAACTGCACCACACCCACAGCCCCGTCCATTCCACTCTGCATGGGCTTTTGCATTATCCCAGTCCATAGATACTGAGAAAATGGTTGGTTTGTTAGTTTGTTTGTTTTCATTGCCAGGGATCAAACTCAGAGTCTTATGTGCTAGGAAAATTTATGTGAGTGTGTGTGTGTGTGTGTATAGGCAGAGATAGCTACACATGTACATGTATGTATATATGAAGATTGGTGTGTGGCGTCCTCCCTCACTGGTCTTTTGTTTTGTTTTGTTTTTGAGGCAAGGCCTCTCACTGAACCTGGCTAGCAAGTTCCAGGGCTTCCCCTGTCTCTGCCTTCCCCGGGCTAGGGTCTCAGGTGTGCACTGCCATGAATGGCTTTTATGTGCATGCTAGGGTTCCAAACTCAGACCCTTATGCTGTATGGCAAGGAATTTCTCAAATAAGCCATCTCCCCCGCCCATTCAAACATAGTCTGCATTAATATTATTGATAAATGAAATAGAAGCGCTTCCTATCTAGCTTGTGCAGATGAGCATCCAAATTTATGCTAGGACCTTAATGCTCTAGAGAAGGGTCTAGAAGAGCCCCAGCGCACCACTTCTTCTATTGAGCTGATACAGGGGTGTGGTGGTTCCAAGCCTCCAGGGGGAGGGGTCCAACCTCCTCTTACTCTCACAGAAGGGCTCTCTCAAGTCCTTGTCTGATCTTGTGTACTGCCATCTAAATGCTGAGCAATGGATAAGAAAGGAAAAATTAAAGGCATTCAGGCAGCCTTTGGTCTCATATTTCAGTTTCTTGAGGTATTCTCACAGCTGTTTTGTAATCTCATTTCACAAGAGCTAAACATTAGGCCAAGCCTGCATACCCTGGGTTTTGACCTTGACTCTCATGAGGCTTTGTTTCCTTAGCTGAGGAGGAATGACATTCAGACAGTAGTTATGATAGGCCCCTTTGGATTCTAGCTTCCTGGATTCTAACTGCTTGCTAGACTTCCAGACAGAGGCCTCTGTGGGCCAACAATGCCCTGTGTGATGTCACTGGGCTCTGAGAGCCAGCCTGTGGTGGCCTGCTGAACACTCTGTTGCTGTAAGGCAACCCAGCATGATCTAGTACCACCTAGAAAATTACATCTTTTCATCATTCACAGACCTGACTCCACTTATGACTCTGGTTGTCAAATAACTTTAAAAGCTGCCAGAAAGGCAGCCTCATTGACAGGTAAGGAGCTAGGCCAGAGTTAGAGACTCAGGAAGTCCAGGCACCTAGACCAGTACAAGCAGTGGTCTGCTGGACATTGGCTAATGTGGACTCTGCCGAGCAGCACGGAGACTGATTTACCACAAGAAAAGGCTGGCTATGCCTCACTTCTGGAAGACAGATACTGTGTAGGCTCCAGTTCCTGAAAGGGGACTCTGTGACATACTTGTGTGAGCTCTTTATAGTTATTTAAAACTCAGTGGAGGGAAGGCCTTTGAGGAGTGAGGTTACAGGTCCCATCTGAAGAGCAGTGTTGGGAAGATAATGCATTGCAAAATGTTGTTTTCAGAAAAATCAGTGGTGGCATTGATCAGAAGCAAGGTCACGCTCTCCTGACACTAGTGTGGGGAGGATGTGTGCCCGCACAGATCTTCACACCGATGTCTTAATCACATCATCATACTTTTACATTTTTTAAAATTTATTTTTAAAGGAGTGAGAGTTTATTTTAGCTTACAGCTTGAGGGGATAGATTTCATAGTGATGGGGAAAGCATAGAAGCACAGTGGCAGGAGAGGGAGGTGGCTGATCACATGGTGTTCACAGCCAGGAAGTAGTGAACTCTGGTGCTCAGGGCTTTCTCCTCTCCATTCACCTGGGACCCCAGGCCACAGAATGCATCACCCATATTTAATGCGGATGTTTCCACCTCAATTAACCTAATTTGAATTATGTAGATTTACTGAGAGTCTCTCTCTCCAGTGATCCTAGATCCTGTAGAGTTGACAATATTAACCATCACAGGAACGGGGACTCTGACAAGGCCCCTTTAATAAGATATGCTGATAGTCAGGCAGCTAATTCCAGCACCAAGGAGACAGAGGCAGGCAGATCTCTTGAGTTCTAGGCCAGCCTGGTCTACAAAAATGAGTTTCAGGACAGCCAGGGCTACACAAAGAAAAAAAACAAAAAACAAAATCAATTAATAAAAAAAATCCATAAAGTATGCTGACAAGGCATTTTATAACCATAGGTTAGGGAAAATTTCACTACACTCACCCACACCCACACCCACACATACATGCACCTATGCACACATACAGGCACACACATGTGTGTGCACACACACGCACATGCACACCTTTGACAGTTTTGTGTATTACACTGAATTTTAGTTATTTTCATTCCCATCACCCGCTCTCATCCTCCCCTCCTGCCGGAAACCCTTATTCTTTGTAAAAGTCTCTGTCCTCCTTGCAGATCTATTCTCTGTATGTCACCCACTGAATTCAACTACAGCTGCTTGAGTGAGCTTGAGCGGGAGCCATCTTTGTTTCTTGAGACAAGGCTCTCTGAGCCTGCAGCTCACTGGCTGGGTAGACTGGCTGACAAGTTCCAGGGATCCTTCTGTCTTCAAATCTCCAGGACTATAGTATTACAACTGTATGCAGCCCCCTGCCCCCTCTTCCTTCCTTCCTCCCATCTTTCTTTTCTTTGTCTATTTTTTAAAGATTCATTTATTTTATGTATATGAGTACACTGTAGCTGTCTTCACACACACCAGAAGAGGGCATCAGATCTCTTTACAGATGGTTGTGAGCCACCATGTGGTTGCTGGGAATTGAACTAAGGGACCTCTGGAAGAACAGTCAGTGCTCTTAACTCTCCAGCCCTTGTTTGTCTTTTTAAAGATCCATTTTATGTGTGTGAGTGTTTTGCCTGCATATACGTACATTAATTATGCCTAGTACCCTAAGAGGCCAGAGGAAGGGGTTGGACCCTGGAACTGGGACTACAGATGACTGTGAGCTGCAGTGTGGGTGCTGAGACCAAATCCAGGTCCAGAGCAAGTGCTCCTAATGGCTGAGCCAGCTACTCTCTAGCCCTAATGTGCCTGGCTTTTGCTTTTTTTTTTTTTTTCTGTTTTATTTTTGCACTTGGCTTTTATGTGGGTGCTAGGGATGGAGCTCGAGGCCTCAAGCTTGCAAAGCAAACGCTTACCCAATAACCCTAAGGTATGAGAGAGAGAGAGAGAGAGAGAGAGAGAGAGAGAGAGAGAGAGAGAGAGTTTATGAATGTAGGAACACACGCTGTGGCAGATTTATGAAGGTCAGAGGGCTATGTGAAGTGTTGGTCCTTGCCTTCAGCCTGATTTGATACAGTCTTTCTGTTGTTCACCACTGTGTCTGTTGGCATAGCTGAGCGTTCTCAGGCCCTCCTGTTGCTGTCTGTCATCTCTTCACAGGGGCACTGGGATTGCATGTATGTAGCACAGTGCCCAACTTTATATGGGTTCTGAGGATTCAAACTCGTGCTTGAACAGCAAGTGCTCTGCCCACTGGCCTATCTTTCTAGCCCAAGTCTCACATATTTTAGCAAAGTTAATGGCTACAAATTTAGACTTGCAGTATTTATCTATTCATGAGTGCGTGTGCTCATTTGCATGTGCATGTGTGTGTGTGTGTGTGCGCGTGTGTACATTTGTGCCCTCCTTTTGCTGTCTGCCTTGTTGGCATTTATAATTCACACGTATCCTCGCTGCAGGAGGAGGAGGACACGCCTTTCTGAGGTGGTATCTGGACACATGTTTATTCTGCTCTGAAGTCTACTTAGATGCTGACAAGCTGTAGAGAACTAGGTTTGAGATCATCTCATTTTGAATTGGTAGCCATCTCTCTGTAATCCTTCTGAAGCTGGTGCTGCGCCTGAGGCGTTTAGTGTCCTCCTGTGTGAGTGTCAGTTCTCCTGGGAAGGCCCCTTTGCTGCTTTGACACTCTGGTCCTGATTGTGTGGTCCTCTCTCCTCCATCCCCCCCCCCCCACACACACACACAGCTTTCTGGAATTCACTGCTAGTCAGACGCCCCTGGAAGAATGCCTCACTTTCTCTAAGATCATCCCTCACTCTGTCATTTTCCTGTGCTTTCCAGAAAATTCCCTTCTATTTTCCAGTCTTCTACTGGTTTTACTGTGGTGGGCATATTTTACATTTCAATGGTCCCTTTTTGTTCTTTGATGTCCTTTCTTTGGTTCTCTGACTGTGGTAACCCTGATTTTCAGCTTCAGTATTTTGCAAGTAATGGGTTGTTCCTCTTTTGTGGCTCTCCACACATTTTTTTCCCCTTTCTGGAAGTTTTCCTCAAATGTCCTGGTCAATCCTTGGCATCTATATCAGTATATGTGGCCAAGTGGAACAAAACATTACAGAGTGTCTGGCTAACACTAGGAATGTATTTCCTTACAGCTACAGGACAAGGTCAAGGTGTTGGCAGGGTGGCTTCCACTTAAAGCCTTGACTCACCTACAGTCCCTTTCCACAAACTGTCACATGTCCTTTTCTCTGTGCATTGTTCCTGACTCTCTCATCAAGTTACCAGCTCCACAGGATCAGGCTTAACCTGGAGCTCAGTTAACCTTTGTCACCTCCCTAAAGGCTCATCACAATACAATTACGTTGCTGGTTGATGCTTTGACATCATTCTGGAGATTTGTGATTTAGTCCATATCAGCATTCCAAATAAAAAGCAGGACAAACAAGCTGCAGAAAGTCTCAGTGCAGTGTTGAGGCAGCTTTGATGCCATCTTCAAGGTATCCGCAGAGGAGCTAGCCTCTGTGGGAAGCTCTAGAACGGTGGTTCTCAACCTTACCCTGACTGGGCCTTTCTGGGCTCTGGGAGTGAACAGAGCTACTCTTTCTGATTACACGTGTAGCCTTGCCACGGCCCGGCTCACTCCTAGCACTCTTAGTGCTCTGTTCCCGCAGCAACTCAGCCAGTTTCTGCTTCACCATCCTCTCCCTTCCTGCCCAGGCCGCAACCTCCTCTCTCCTTCCAAATTGTGAGCATATGGCCAATAATGCAAGTATGTGTTCAAATCTCATGTGCCTTGGCTGCAGATGTGGCTCAGTCAGTATTTTTCTAACATATACAAACCCCTGGATTTGTCCCCCAGTGCCTCCCAAAACCAGGCACGGTAACCTATCCCTATAATTTCAGCACTCAGGAGGTAGAAGTAGAAAAGCCATCAGCTCAAAGTCAGCCTTGGCTGGTGAGTGAGTCTGAGGTCAACCCGGCCTACATGAGACCTTAGCTTAAAACAAAACCAAACTGAAACAAAGCACAGACTCACTTGTGCTCCTGGCCCCAGTCTGTTCCTTAAGGATGCTTAGCTTCCCTCTTTTCCACAGTTGAGGCTTATACTCTCTCTCCAAGTGGGCTGGGCATGGATAAGAAGTGCAATGCACCTTTGTTATAAAACATTCCTCCTCTCCTTGAGTTGTTTGCTCAAGGGGTAAGGCAAGGACTTTAAATTATGCTGCCTGTTTCATACTAACCTAGCTGGATGTTGATCCTATATATGTGTGAAGAATTTTTGTGACAGAAGAAGAGATAATTTTTTTAATTCAAAAGTATCAAAATAATTGTTTTTAAAACATTAAAAACAATTTAATCCAAGTGGAAAATTGAAAAACCAGAATTATCTAATTCAGCTCTCTTATGTTGACCTTGTCTAGGAAATTAGAATTTAAAAATGTGAAACCCACAATGAAAAGTGTCATAACTCAGTGTTTATTCTGTGGATTCCTGGCCATCGGGCTCTGGGCATCTATGTTACTTTTGGTTTTGCACCTTGAACAAGAAGACATGCTGGAGAATGAAAAGGAGGAACTCCTAAAGAAGAAGTCACTCGGAAGAAACGCGCACCAGCAAACCCATCACTCAGAGGGCTTCACTCATGGTAAGTCGGGTGAACCTGGGAAATCTGAATTAGATCCAGGGACAAATTGTGATGTTTCTGTTAACCACTTTCAAGGAAAACCATCAGAAAATCAGTATTTAGAAGAATAAGAGAATAATCTCCTTCAGATCATTTAACTTTCAAACTATAAAATACCTCATGTATTCCGGGTACATATGATACCCGGAACTCAGTAGGGTGTACACACAAGCATTTACCACCTATAGTTCTTATTTTTAGGTAGTTTGCTATATTTGCTTCAGGCAGCTTTCTGTCTTCCATAAAAATGAATTTCAACAGGGGCAATAGGAATGTAACCCCTGCCCTTTTCCACCTACCAACCTCGAAAGTGTCCTGTGCATGCGATCGCTCGGCAGTTCTGGTATTGCACAGTTTAACCTGTCTGTAGATAGTCTGTGTCAATATTCTCTTGGGATTTGTTCTCCCCCACAAATACTGTTGTAAGATTTGTGCTCCATGCTTACACAGGATGCCCTGGTCTAACAAATGCGTTCCCAAAGATGAAGAGAACAGTAAAGACATAATTAAAAGCTTAAAAGTCAGACCTGTGTTCTGGGCTCTGTGATGCTCTGGAAGAGTGCTGGCAGCCCATGTAGGGAGTAAGACACCAAGCAGCCCTCTGCAGCATCCTATCCTGCTCGCTCACTCGCATGTTATCTCTGTCCCCTGTTTTCTCTCTTCTCCTCTTGTAATTCCTGTAATACAGAGTTAGCTGAGAATCCTGTTCTCTCTAGTTCATCCCTGTGTGGTTCATCGCACACCAATCCTATTGATTTGGCCTCAAGTCCACAGGCTCTACCCTCTGTGTAGTTCAATTACTACTTAATAGTCACCTTAACTCTACACTCCTCTAACTTCCTTCATTTATTTTTCTAACCTCTGTCCCTTGCCTTAGCTCTCCCTTCTCTGTCTGCTTCTGGTGCTGCTGTGGTGGTTGCTTTAGCATCCTAGTGAGTTTGGTCCAGCTGGTTCAGCTCAGTGTTGGCATCTGTCGGCTGTCCTTTTAAATTCCATTTGGAACGTTCCTGGTTCTTGGTATACCATTTTCTGTTGGATCCCAGACATTGAAGATACTGAGAGGTATCATAGCATGATTCCAAGCAGGTCCTCTTCACCAAGGAGCAGTACAAGTGTACACACAGACAGATGATAGCATCTGTCACTCACAAAAGCCAGTGAACAAAGGCAAAAACTGAATCTTAAAACCTCACTTTATTCAGAAACCAGTGACCTGAGAGAGGAGAGGATTAATAGTCTAAACGTCTGTCTTCCATTACATCGCCAGCCCATGTATTATGTGGGGGATGAGAACAGAGGATGTCAGCTATTCCAGTGATCTGAGAGGGAAGAGGATTAATAGTCTAAAGGTCTGTCTTCCATTACATCTCCAGCTCACAGGTCATGTGGGGGAAGGGACAGAGGCTGTCAGCTATTTGGAATACTGTCTTGGAATTCTGGTTGAGGTGGTTAACCACATTTTTGAGACTTTATGTCTGTTTCTCATTGTCACCTCTTGCACAACCACTCCCCACCCGCTGCACATGCACTCGAGAATTCTGTGGATGCCTGGGTTTGAGAAAACAATGGATGTGGTTAGTTGATGCTGGTATCAATCTTATACTCCCTCAGGAGCATTTAGGCTAGCACAGAATCACCTCAGAACAAACAGACCATAAAGAGTATGTACATGGTATGCTAGTAATATGTTAGTGTTGATTCCCTTCAGCAATATTAAGTCCGAGTGTGGCATACAGAACAGAATCCAGGAATGTTCCCATTGGTCCTGTTGGCCCTCTATCAGAAGGAACCGACATGTGTGTTCTGCCCACTGCACGAAAGAAGCCCCTCCCTGCCCCACCTGCCTACCGTGTATGAGCATACTATCTTGTAGACATGTGGCATAAGAATTCAGCTCCCTTGAGAGTTTGTTGGAGGTTCTAGCAGGGGAATGTATCTACTCATGTACCCTTGACTGAAGACTGGTCGTCCTCTATTCAGGGAAAGTCCAGAAGGGCACACGTGGAAGGATGAGGGAGGCAGCTTAGCCAAAGCAGGTGATCAACCCTGGCAATCAGTGGGGTGACAGATGTAGCCACATCTCCCTCACATCCAGTCATGAGAGTGAGAGAGCTAGCCCTGTCCCTCACCAGCTGTGGTACTTGGGAAAGCAGGCCCACACCTCACTGGGCAGCACAGGAGAGCTGGCTCTAGTGACTCTGAGGACATGAGAATGGGAGAGCTGCCCGCCCCTTGCCAATTGTGGCTTTGGGTGAGCCAGCCTGGACAGTGTTGGAGAGCCTGCCCTGGTGGTGTGGTGCAGAAGAATTGGTGGGCTGACCAACTCAGCTGCCACCCATGCTCACAGTGAGATCCAGGGCTTTGAGTTGGCCCACCCCAGCATCCACCATCTCAGAGCACTCATCGCCTGCTGCTGACATTGGAATAGTAGGCTCTGCTTAGTCTCACTGACACCAGCAGGTGGGGCAAGGATACTGCTGTTTGCTTGCTTAGGGTGAAGGTGAGAGTCCAAGACTTGGGGCAAGTATAGTAAAGGTTTATCCTGCTTTGTCATTAGGCTGCCGTTTCCCCAGCACTTTCTTGGGCTAGTGAGAATGAGTTTATTATCTTGGAGATCTGCTGATAATATTTTATCTGTGACTATTTGTGTTTCGGTCGGCCAGAGGCCTCTGTAGTTCATGTGTGGCAGGTATGTATGAATGCACAAATGCATGCATGCATGTATATATATGTATATACACACACACACACACACACACACACACACATATATACACACACATATATTTGTATGTATGTATGTACATATGTATGTATGTATATGTGTGTGTTTATATATATATATATATATATATATATATATATATATATATATATATATATTTGTAAGTGTATGTGTGATACCATTCCCTGGATTGCATAAGAAGGAGGAAGCAAATGAGCTGAGCACTTTGCTCTTTATGCACTGACTGCAGACACAAAGTATCTAAGCACTTTAGGCACTTGCTACAGTGTCTTCCCTCCATAACGGCCTTCTAAAACCTGGGGTCAAAAGAACTCTCACTACTTATGTTGCTTTTGTGGGAGTGTTTAGCTCAGCAGCAGGCTAAGTAACTAAATGAAGGGCTCTGTGTCTTTCTTTCATCTAAAATGAATGACAAGACTTTACTAAAGAGTCTTTGGTTTGTGTAAATGATTTGGGCTTTCACCTTTAACTTTGTCATCTGGGGTTAGTTTAGAGACCAAGAAAATAACTGTTTCAGAAAAACTCAGAATGCTCTTGTCTGTGCATCTGCGTAACAGCACTAAGTTTTTACTTATGTGACTCAAATTTCCTTTTCTTGCAGATAAGGTTAACGTTTCAGATCCAGAACTTATCCAAGGATTGAGGCGATATGGATTAAATGCCATCATGAGTAGAAGACTGGGCATCGAGAGAGAGGTGCCAGATTCCAGGGATAAAATGTATGTCCTTCCTCTAATCAGACTTTAACCTCTTCTTAAGTCGTTAAGTTGGGCAATGTCAAGATTCTGATGATGGTGTAAAGACCACCTTACTTATTGGCTGAATATGATCTTGAGGTTTTGAGGAGCTAAATTAATCCCTTGAGGATTTTTCCTCAGTTCTGTCCAAAGCATTCACATTCCCAACAGACAGCGCTTTGGATATCTACCTGTCTTTTTCTTCACAGTCTGCTCCACTTTCCTTGTGTCTTCAGTTATCTGTGTTAATGTTAATTGTGGAAAATGCATGTAAGATTGCTATGCTAGTGATTTTCTAGCAGACAATTAAGCACAGCCACACTGGTGAGCAACCATAGCACTGCCTGAACGGAAGCTTTATGCCCCTCCCTTCCCCAGCCCTAGCAACACCCAATCTACTTCCAGTGACTGAATTTGACCACCCCAGAGGCTTCAGATTAGTAAATGCATACTAAAAGTGGAGGACTGTTTTATTTCGTTTTAGGCAGTGTTCTTGAGGTTCACCTGTTCAGATTATGTTTGTCGATGCCCTTTAGATATCATTTAGGTTCCAATAATTTCTTGGAAAAGAATATCAATTTTGATTAGCTAAAAGAAAAATGTTCAAGCTAAGGAAAACCTACACTTTCTAGTAATGCCACATTCCATGACAATAAAGTAGACGGCCAGATTTTGTGATATTGTGCAACACAGACATCATTCATGATGGGGCGCACTGAAGAGATGGAGTATTTGCACATAATGAACCAGTGTAACTGACTCAGAGGAAAACAAATGGGCTTGGGATGGAGCCTGCTTGGACTGTTGCCTGTTATGCACAGGGCCAGGCTTTGTGTCCAGCAGTGCTTCGAGGTGGAGGCAGCATCAGAAGTTCAAGGTCATCCTCAGCTACATGTCTCCCTTCCCCCACTCAAATTAAAAATACAAAGAATAGCCGGGCGTGGTGGCGCACGCCTTTAATCCCAGCACTTGGGAGGCAGAGGCAGGCGGATCTCTGAGTTCAAGGCCAACCTGGTCTACAGAGTGAGTTCCAGGACAGCTGGGCTACACAGAGAAACCCTGTCTCGAAAAACCAAAAAAAAAAAAAAATACAAAGAATAAATTTAAATTTGTTCAAACTGTAAACATGGTATAACTTTAATTTGGAGGACAATCTTTAAATAAAGTTAAGATTTAACTACCACGAAGACCAAGATTTTAATTTCAGTAAGTTGTGAATTTCTCTCCATGCTATTATTTCCCCCTAAATCTGATCTAAAAAGAATCAACTGTCTTGCTTCCTTTCTTCCATCACACAATTACATGTTAGAAAAAAAAATTTGACTCTAAAGCCAGAACCACATGGTCAAGCTGCCAAGTTTGCTGCCTGCTGGGGCTGGAGCATGACCCCCTTGTTCAATTACATCTTCATCAGCTTTCTGTTTTCAATGGTTTCCTTCACTTCCTAAGCTTGGTTGTCCTAGAACTCACTCCATAGACCAGGCTGGTCTTGAACTCAGCAATGCACCTGCCCCTGGAGTGCTGAGATTAGAGGCGTGCGCTACCATATCCACTGATTGACCACTTGGGGTTGGACAACCATTTAGTGTACATGTCCCTGAGGAAGACTAACTCTCCCTCCTGTATTATTTTCTTTTATTCCATCTCCTCTATTCTCCATCCATTCAATTGTGGTATATAACTGAATTTCCTATCTTATAATTTTGTATTTTCTTAATTTGTATGTGTGCGCAGGTATACATATGCACATGCCACCGGTTGGTATGGAGGTCAGAGGACAACTTGTAAGAATAGTTGGCTCTTTTCACTATGTGGGGGCCTAGGGATCAACTCAGATCACACGCCCCATGTCTTAGGGTTTTATTGCTATGAAAAGTCTATATGACCAAGGCAGCTTTTATAAAGGAAAACATTTAGTTGGGGCTGGCTTACAGTTTCAGAGGCTCAGTCCATCATCATGGTGGGAAGCACGGCAGTGTGCAGGCAGACATGGTGCTGGAGGAAACTACCATCTGCACTGGGTGGAGCCTGAGCACAGGAGACCTCAAAGGGATGCACTTCCTCCAACAAGGCCACACCTTTTCTAATAAGAGACACATCCTAATAGTGCCACTTCCTATGGCCAAACATTGGATCTATGGGAGCCAAACCTATTCAAACCACCACATCTCTTTGTCCAGTGAACTATCCTCACCTGCTCCTGAGTTTTTAAGGTTAAAATTGTATGTATATACTTTATTCATTCACCTACTGATTGGCACTTTGGTTGATTCCATATCAACTGGGATAATGCTTCAACAGCAGACATCTCTTCTACAGGATTTATACCTGCGTGTATATCTAAGGGCATAGTTGTTGGGTCATGTTGTCCTCCACAATGGGTGTGCTAATCTTCTTCCACATTCTCATTGTTTTGATAATGGCTATTTTAACAGATGTGAGTTGGAATCTCATCAATATTTTAATTTGCATTTCTCTGATTAGTGTTTTTGAATATATTATTTTATTGAATATTTTCATATACCTATTGACTACTTGTCTTTTTTTAAAAAAAGGTCTACTAGGCTTGTTTTCTTTTTTAACACAGGGCCTTATATATTCCAGGCTTGTCTTGGACTCATTATGTAACCAGCGATGGTTTTTAACTTCTCATTCGCCTGCGTCCAGTTTTCAAGTGTATACCATTATATAGTTTTATGTGGTGCTGAGATCTAACCCCTGGCTAAATAAGCACTCTGTTAACTGAGTTATAGCCTTGGCCCCTCCTAATTTTTGGCTTTAGTGGTAAGCAATCTGGCTTGCCTTCCCTAGTCAGATGTACAGTTTGCAAACCTTTTTTGCTTTTTCTGCACATTATCTCTTCCTTTTGATGATTTCTTTTGTCACAAAAGGATTTCAGTTTGATGCTATCCCACTTATTTATCCAGCCTCTATTGCTGAGCTCTTGGGTCATGTCCACTTGAGTGCAGTCTGTATGCTTGCCTAACCCCTCCAACTGTTCAGGTTTTGCCTGGTTGTCACCTCCCATGGTTTCTATTCCTTTGACCACGGTGCCAGGTTCCACTCATCAGGTGAACACACTATAGTACCATCCAGTAGTCTAACAATGTTGGTCAGGATAAACCCTCAGCTTTCAAGGTGCCTTCAATTCATGTTTATCCACAGGTACACACACTGAGAGTCCTCCTGGTTCATCTGCCCAGTCCCCGCTATCCTGGAATTGTCCAGGAAAATTTCCTCTTTGCCTAATTGCAGTGAGATTTTTTTTTTTTTACCTCACTTGTCTGGCCTTAGTTAATTACCTCCAGAGTAGCCATGGAGCCAATACGAGCCAATGAATTTTCCCCTGGGGATTCCTGCAGAACATCCTTCTGACTTATCCTTGGATGCTGGGCAGGTGTGGTTTTACACACCTGTAATCTCAGCACTCAAGAAGCAGTGGAAGGAAGATCTCTGTGAGTTCAAGGCCAGCCTGGTCAACAACATAGCAAGTTCCAAGCCAGTCTTGGCTACCTACTTAGATATCCAGGTCAGCCTAGGCTATTTAAGACACTTAAGATATGTTTAAAAAACAAAAACAAAACCCTAAAAATAGGCTGATAGCCATCACAATTCCCACTCTGTGGCATTAAGAAAATATAAACACGCCTGTTGCAGGTAGAGTCTCATATAGAAGAGTTACTATATGCCCGTTCTGAACGGAGTGAGCTCACCAACCTGGAAGGAGGCTGGAGATACTGTTAGTCATCACCTCAATCACTGTTGCTATGGTGACAGAGCAGGTCAGGGGGCCTCTGCCCTGTCACTCTATTATTTCCTTGAGATCCCAGCTGTCTTCCTATAACTAGTCTTTGGGGATACTCTGGTCACCTTACAGTATACTCCCTTCTATTTTGCTGAGGTTAGCTCCAAATAATAATATACTATATCTCACCTTCTGTTTTTCACTTGTGTGAATTCGACCTTTTGCCAGTACTTAGAGGATTTGTGGTCCACTAATTCTTCTACAATTCTTAGTCAAGCTCCCAAAGCATAGCAAGGAGTACAGCACAGGGAATTTACTTTGAAGTTATCTTTCCATGCATTGAGACTGCCACTATTTATAACAGACACCAATACATGGCTATAATCATTGTTTTATGTCTTTAAAGTAGACCGAAGATGATGAAGATGGGATGTCAAGAAAGTAATTATAAAGGGGAAAATAATTTCAAGGTGTGAGAATAGTGTTAGAATTTAAGTGGGGCCACCAAGGTGGGATGTGCACACCCGATATTGCTCTCCACATGAGACTGAAGCCCACGTGGTGGAAGGAGAGAACGGACTCCTGCACTTCCTCCACTATACACCCACCATACCGTCATGTGCATGTACCCACTTTCCCACACATAGAACAAAATAAATAATGATTTAAAAAAATCAGAGAATTTCAGGACAGGCTAGAGATGGCTCAGTTGTTAAGAGTGCTTATTACTCTTTCAGAGGACCAGAGTTTGATTTCCAGGACCCACATCAGGCGGCTCACAGCTGCCTCTAACTTTAGCTCCAGGGTATCTGATGCTCTCTTCTGGCCTCTACAGATACTTACTTGTATGCACATGTGTATGCACACATAGATGCAGACAAATGCACATAAATGAAAATAGGGTTTTTTTTTAAATGTAAGAACATTTTGCTTGTTAATTTTGTACTTTTAACTGCCCCATCATTGTACTATCCTAATTAGTTCCCTAAAGTAAAGAAAGCAAAAGTAAGGGTTGGCATTTGAAGAAAGCTCAGAACACTTGAAGCTTTGGAATAACTAACTCTCTCTCTCTCCCTATTTTTCTTGCAGATGCCAGCAGAAACACTACCCATTCAAGCTACCCACTGCCAGCATCATCATATGCTTCTATAATGAAGAATTTAACACCTTGCTCCGAGCAGTGTCGAGTGTGATGAACCTCAGTCCGCAGCATCTCCTGGAGGAGATCATTCTGGTGGATGACATGAGTGAATTTGGTGAGCAGACACTGTCTGTCTGTCTGGAAAGCAACATTATTCTCTAGTGATACTTGACATTTGGTTTTGTTTGGGGAACTGCTCTCATGTGGCCCAGAGTAGCCTCTCTTTGAATTCCTGATCCTCTTGCCTCCACCTTCAAAGTGCTGAATTCCTGAGTGTGGTTCACCATGCATGCCTTGGCACGGGTATGTTTTATACAGATGTTTCTTGCTATCCCTGATGTATGTGGTACGTAAGACTGACCCAGACCTTGTCATGATGGGTCTATGGGTTCAGCACAGGGGCTAGCCTTGGCTTTAGGATTATTTCAGAAAGAAGTACCATATACATGGAAGAGGTACAGATGATTTGGGGTTTCCCAGATGGATAGGAAGGAAATAAGTTCTAGGTAAAAGAAATGGCACCTTAAAGGTCCAAGATGAGAAGAAACAGGATGAGCATGGAACATGTCTGCATAGTGTGAAGTTTATTCATGAATGTAGGGTTGGAAGGATGTAGGGAAAGGCACAAGGTTGGAATTATTTAAAGGGGGCTACTCAGTGAAAGGCATTTTTGGAATTTTGTCCAAGAACATGGGGAGCTAAGGCTGGGAATGAAGCACCATTGGTAGAGTGTTAGCTGAGCATGCATAGAGCCTTGGATTAAATCCTCAACTCTACATAAGCTGGGTGTGGTGTATACCTGCAATCCCAGCACCAGGAAAGTAGAAGGTTATCCTTGGTTATAAAACAAGTTCCAAGCCGGGCATGGTGGTGCATGCCTTTAATTCCAGCACTTGGGAGACAGAGGCAGGTGGATTTCTGAGTTCAAGGCCAGCCTGGTCTACAGAGTGAGTTCCAGGACAGCCAAGGCTACACAGAGAAACCCTGTCTCAAAAAACAAAAAACAAAAAACAAAACAAGTTCAAAGCCAATCCGAGCTACTTGGGAATCCTGTTAAGAAGGAAAGAAAGAAAGAAAAGAAAGAAGAAAGAAAGGAGAGACAGAGAGAGAAAGAGAGAAGGAAAGAAAAGAAAGGAAGAAAGAGAGAGGAAGAAAGAAAGGAAGGAAGGAAGGAAGAAAGAAAGAAAGGAAAGAAGGAAGAAAGAAAAGGAAAGGAAAGGAAAAAAGAAGAAAGGAAGAAAAGAAAGGAAGTGAGCTCAGGAGGCAGAGGCAGGTGGATTTCTGAGTTTGAGGCCAGCCTGGTCTACAGAGTGAGTTCCAGGACAGCCAGGGCTATACAGAGAAGCCCTGTCTCGAAAAGAAAGAAAGAAAGAAAGAAAGAAAGAAAGAAAGAAAGAAAGAAAGAAGAAAGAAAGAAGAAGAAAGAAAGAGAGAGAGAGAAAGAAAGAAAGAAAGAAAGAAAAAGAGAGAAAGAAAGAGAGAGAGAAAGAAAGAGAGAAAGAGAGAGAGAAAGAGAGAGAGAAAGAGAGAGAGAGAAAGAGAGAGAGAGAAAGAAAGAAAGAAAGAAAGAAAGAAAGAAAGAAAGAAAGAAAGAAAGAAAGAAGAAAGGAAGGAAGGAAGAAAGGAAGTGGAGAACAAGTTAAGAGCGTGACACAGGGAGAGGACCAACTGCACGTATGTACTGGTTCCTCTGTGCTTGCTTTTAAGATAGAATGATGACACTAAAATATCAGTCTTGTTACCCAGGCTTAGACTTCTACATTGGTTGTCCATTTACCTTAGGCAAGCAGGAGTGCCAGGATTCTCATGTCAATATTGGGTAGATTGACCCCAGCTCTGTCATGATTTCAGGCCTTCAAAGTCATCTAACCTACTGGGAAATTAGTCCATGATGAACTTGAAAAAGATATGCTGAGAAGAAAATACATTCCAGGCTGGCCACCCTGTGGGAGTGACGAGGTTGCTCTGTGTGTAACCCAAGGCCATGCTACTGTTTGGAAGTTATATGATATTGGCCATGTGCCTACCATATACCATTTCCACAGGGGTCATCTCCACTGAGTCTTGTACACGAGTGGGTGCTTCTTCCTTCACCCACACTGCCTTATCTGCTCATAGAGCTGAGATGCCTGTAGCTTACTGGACAGGAAATCTCATTCAAGTTGGGTGCAGGGTGCAAAGGTACCTCCTGGCCAGAGGAGTCGTGCTTCCTTTCTCAGAAGTTCACAAATCCTATAGTGGGCACACAGTTCTAGGAGTGACCACATCTGCCAGCCTTTCAGCACAGCACCAAGAGTCTGGAGACATGTTGGTCTCTTGTCAGTTTGACAAGGTGGCTTGAGCAACAAGCACTGACCTGACACCAAGGTGCCAAGCAGACCAGGCTGTTGGTAAGGGCATTTTTTCCTGGTTTCTCCATCTTCCTTTGATCCAGAGAGCTCTTAAGCCTCTTCCTATGAGCCCACTCACAGGGACTTCATCCTCACAATCTAACACCGCCATAGGCCCTACTCCAAGATACTATCACATGGGTGGATTTGATACATGCATTTGGGGCTGATGGACACAAACACTCAGTCCATTATATCTATTGACCTGCATATATATATATATATATATATATATATATATATACACACACACACACACACACACACACACACACACACACACACATATATATATATATATATATATATATATATATATATATATATATATATATATACATATAAAATGACTGCGCTATCAGACCAACTATCCTTACCACTCCTTGACCTTAGCCTTGGGCTCATGTAGAGCCTCAAACACAGGACACGATGGAACTCAGGATCAATATCTTCCTGATTTTCAATTCAGATTTTATTATGAGTTGTATAACAAAATTTAAACTGAAGCCTGTCTTTCCTGGACATGCCTACAGAGTGCCAGTGGGCTTTCTCAGCTTGAAGGAGTGGGGGGAGGGGGTTCTTGAACTCAATTGGTTTCATAACTTACCTTCAAGCCACTACACAATTAGAAGCAAAGTTGATCACAGTACCACTTGTGTAGTGAGTAGTAAAACCAAGTTAAGCCAAAAGACTTATAACCTATACCTTTTCTACCAAATTTTAACAATTACTTAGTAAAACAATGATATGTCACCAGAAGCATAAAAATTGTGCAGTTTTTGAACCACTCTTCTTGTAACAGGGGCACATTAAAATATATGCAATAGTTAGTGTTTTGGTTTTTTTGTTTTGTTTTGTTTTGTTCTCTTTTGTATTATTTTAGAAATTGGTCATAATGATAATTATTTGGATTTCTATAGATGCAGTTTATAAATTGCCAACTATCAACTATTTTTTCCAGATGATTTGAAGGACAAACTGGACTATTATCTGGAAATTTTTCGTGGAAAAGTTAAATTAATAAGAAACAAAAAGAGAGAGGGTTTTATCAGATCAAAGATGATTGGTGCCTCCCGGGCTTCAGGTATGGATGCTCTCTTAAGCTAGGGTTGTTGCCATCACTAAGCAGGAAATGGGTTCATGTGGCTCACTGTATGAGGGTACACAGCCTATCTTTGCAAGGAAGACCTGGTAGTAGGAGTAGAAGATGATTGGGCACCTGTGTCTGCAGGCAGGAAACAAAGGATGAAAAGGAAGTGGACTGAGCTACAAAACCTCAAGGAGCAACCCAGTGCCTCATTTTCTCCAGCAAGGCTGCACCTCCTAAAGGTTCCACAACTTTCCCACACTGTACCACCAATGGGGCCCAGGTGTTCCACCACAAAAGCCTGTAGAGAGATCTCATATTCACAAGCTACAACCATCATGACAGGGGGCCTCTTCCTTCCTGCATAGGAACTATCTTGGAGACCTTCATGTCACAGCAGGCTTAAATCTTTAATCTTCCATTGCCTCCAAAATATTCTTATCCAAACTATCATTTCATATGGAAGGCAGTCTTTTACCAAGGCCATGGCACCAGTCCCATCACCAACTGAGTGTCTCTAAGGAGACTCCAAAATGGAGTTTGAGATGGATTTTAAAAGATATCAAGATAGGCTCCATGGAGGGTCCTTCACAAAAGCTTTATTGGGGAGGCTATAGCATCAGCTCATTGACAGCAATGGGACTCCAACTGCCTCCCATTCCAGAAAACAAAGAGAACGTCTTGCTGTTAAATGTCGCCAAGGGTATGGCTTCCACACAGCATGATCTAGTCCTCATGCCAGGAGTCAGTAAAGTTATCATTCCAGCTTGTCTTGCACTCTGGAGGCTGCAAGAGCAGGGAGAAGGGTTCCATCTAGAGAGGGCCACAGAGGGTAGAGCCGGATGTATGAGGCTGAAGCTCCAGATCTGACACTGAGTAGGAGACCTGAGAGTCCACGTCTGTGCAGGAGTAAAGAGAGCAAAGCTGGGGTAGGCAGGCTGTGGTACTCACTCACAGGAAATGCTTGACAGCAGGATGGGGCCAGTTCTGGGCCTCATGGAGTCCCCTTGACGCCCTTATATAGATGTTCATATCTTGGCACCCTCCTACTTCACATCTTCCCTCTCCCCTCTTTCTGTACCCCCATGCTAACTGCATCTACATTCAAAAGAAAAGTTGGTTTATAATTTTCTTTTTCATTATTATTTTCTTATATTTCGCTTTACTGGATTCATAGAATGGATAATATAGTTTTGTTCTTTTTTACCAAAAATCAACATAAAGCAGATGACCTGTGTTAAGGAGATTATGCAAAATTTGTCTAAATGTTGTTTAGTCACTTAAAAAAAATCTAGATTTATGGGATTGTTTGTTTGGAGTGAAAATTTCCAAACTTTACAGCACTCTCTTTTTTTTTTTTTTTTTTTTTTTGGTTTTTCGAGACAGGGTTTCTCTGTGTAGCCCTGGCTGTCCTGGAACTCACTTTGTAAACCAGGCTGGCCTAGAACTCAGAAATCCTCCTGCCTCTGCCTCTCGAGTGCTGGGATTAAAGGCGTGCGCCAGCATGCCCGGCTTACAGCACTCTTTAAGAATGTAATTACTTTGTGGTAATTTAGATGAGATGGAAAGGATTATAAGGTGTGACTTTGATAGAGGCTTTGAGCCTCCCACCATCCCCAGTGTGCCCTCTGCTTCCTGTCTGTGAATCTGGAAGCCCTGTCTCTGCAGCTGCTCCAGCACCATGCTTGCCTACCGCAGCCATGTTCCCACCATGATGAATGATGGGCCCTATCGCTCTGGAACTTGAAACCCCAACTAAATGTTTTCTTCTACAAGTTGCCTTGGTTATAGTGTTTTACCCCAGCAACAGCAAAATAACTAATATGCACTTTTTATTAGAGTAATTGTTTGATGGTTATGAATAATTGTATTGTTGTTAGAAATTTGGTATTTGTGATGGTTTATCACTCTGCTCTCTGAACAAACACAGTTGGCTGGCTGCCCCACCCTTCTTCCTGCCACTCTGTCCCTACCACAGTGTGTGCCTGTCTGTGAGCCAAATAAGCCCTCTCATCACAAAGGAACAGAGAAGGAAAGAAATTTTGCTTGAAGTGAATTTTAGTTAAAAGAGAACTATATTTCAAAGCTTCTAAGAATTTAAACAACCATGATCATTTTTTCTGTTTCTCCATTCTCTGTTGTTTCCTGTTGCTCCTTGTGTGCCCTCCCTCAAGGGCACCTCTCTTGCTTTTCTTCAGACACACCAGGTATGTTCCTGTCTCAGAGCCTCTACACATCATCAGTACCTTAGACATCCCCTGAGGGTCTTGGGAATATCACTGATGCTAAGTGTATGCCACCAGAGTACTGCCAGCTGATGCACAAGCTGTTCTGTGGCTTATGTCTTCTGCTGTCTCAGTATAATTGGTAGCCATTATTAACACAAACACTCCCAACCCCTCTCAAGTTCCTCTGAAACCCCAGACAGCCAAGCCGCTCATTGGCAGGTAGCATATACAGCATAGTCATATTGAATGGGGGATAATTTATGTGTCCTGTAGAATCACGCAGGACAATGTGAAATTCCACCACACACCACACTGGTCAGAGAATCCTGTAGTGTAAAGGCTATTTGTGTCTGTAATTTGCCATTAATAGTTTCAGACTTCAGTTGATCCCTGGGATCTGAAACCATGAAAAGCGAAACTTAGGCTATGAGACATGGCTGTCTAAAAATACCATACTCCTGTACCTCTTTGGCATCCTGTTATCGATGTGGACTAGAGTCCAGATGGCACTTTCTGAGATTTCCAGGTTCTTGTGTCCTGAAACAAAGAGTTAGAGGTCAAACGTAGGCATCACTTCTCAGGTGCCATCACTGTTGCTTTGTTTGTTTGAGGCGGCTTCTCTCACAGACCTGACCTCATTAAGTAGGTGAGGCTGACTGACCTCAGGAATTACCTGTTGCCACCTCCCCAGAGCTAGGGCTGTAAGAACCGGTCACCAAGCCCGGAGAGTTTTTGGTTTTTAAGTGTGAGTGATAGGGGTTAAACTTGGTGGTCTCATGCTTGTAAGGCGAGCACTTAATGACTGAGCCACCTATCTGGCCTCCTGAAAAGATCTTTGAAAACTAAAGTTCTTCCCAGTTCTGTCTACTGCTCTAGAATTTTCTCCAAGCCATTATCTAACCTGCAGCTCTCCAGTCTCCTCTGAATGTCCACCATCCATGGAGTCTCACCATTTTGGACATAATAAAAGCTGTATTCCCCATTTCCCTTAATGCAACTAAGGAACCAAGGATGTAGGAACTATTCAATGCATATTCATTTCATCCAGCTTGCATTTGGATTGAATGCCTTCCCTCCAGGGCACTGTGTTGGATAGTTTTGTCAACTTGACAAAGGAGAGAGTCATTAGAGTGGAGGGATCCTCAGCTGAGAAGATGCCCCATGACGGCTCTAGGCTGGCCTGTAGAGCATTTCCGTAATTAGCGATTGGTGTGAGAGAGCTTAGCCCCTCATGAATGGTGCCACCTCTGGGCTGGTGGTCCACAGTTCTATAAGAGAAAAGATTAGGAAAGCCATGAGAACAAGCCAGTGAGCAGTACTCCTGCATCCTGAGTCCTGTCCTGTTTGAGTTCCTATCCTGACTTCCTTCGGTGATGGATGATGTAGAAAATGTAAGTCAAGTAAACCCTTTCCTCCACAAGTTGCTTTTGGCTATGCTTTTTATCACATCAACAGTAACTCTAAGACAAGGATCAATGTTAGTCTGCTCTTGCCTTCACAGGGGACATCCTGGTGTTCTTGGAGAGTCACTGTGAGGTGAATAGAGTCTGGCTAGAACCCTTGCTGCATGCCATTGCTAAGGATCATAAAATGGTGGTATGCCCTATTATCGATGTCATCAATGAATTAACCTTGGATTATATGGTGGCACCTATTGTAAGGGGAGCTTTCGACTGGAATCTGAATATCAGATGGGACAATGTTTTCTCATATGAGTTGGACGGCCCAGAAGGACCAAGTACACCTATCCGGTAAGATTCTCCTTGTTTGGAGGATTGTAGTAAAAATCAATATTTTCTTTTGTCACTTCTCTCCTTTCTTTCTTTCTTCCTTTCTTCCTTCCTTCCTTCCTTCCTTCCTTCCTTCCTTTCTTTCTTTCTTTCTTTCTTTCTTTCTTTCTTTCTTCCTTCCTTCCTTCCTTCTTTCTTTTCTTTCTTTCTTTCTTTCTTTCTTTCTTTCTTTCTTTCTTTCTTTCTTCTCTCTCCCTTTCCTCCTCCTCCTCCTCTTCCTCCTCCTCCTTCTTCTTCTTGAGACAGGGTTTTTCTATGTAGCTCTGGCTGTCCTGGAATGCTCTACAACAGGCTGACCTCAAACTCACAGAAATCTGCCTGCCTCTGTCTCTTGAGTGCCGGGATAGTGCCAGTATGCCCAGCTTGCCATTTGTTACCTAAAGTATTGAATGCCAGATCTATTAGATGCTAAGTTTGTTAAAGTGGCATTGTGCCTTGTGCCCTACCTCATCCAAGAAGCTACCGTGGCTGGTGAATGCTGCCCTGATTTCCAATGCTTACTGGATGTAGTGTGTGTGTGTGTGTGTGTGTGTGTGTGTGTGTGTGTGTGTGTGTGTGTGTGTTTGCATGAAGTGTGCTCACATATCTGTGTGCATTTGGAGATCAATCTTGGGTGTCTTTCTTCAGGAACTGTCTTCTCTGGTTTTTGAGACAGAATCCCTTACTGACCTGGAACTCACCAAGCATGCTAGAATGGCTGGCCAGCAGACTCCAGGAATCTGCCTGTTTCCATACCTTCAACACTGAGGTTTCAAGTGCATTCCACCATGCCCATATTTTCAGATGGGTTCTGGGGATTAAATTCATATCCCCATGATTCCTAAGTTGAGAGAAACACGATACTCCTAGCTCATCTGTCTTGGAAACTGTATTTGTAAATGTGAACACAAGATGAGTACACTTTGCAGGCTAGGTCGATGTTGCTTGGAAACTCTGATGTGTGGTGCACTCCTTCTCATGACTAACCCTTTTGCTCCTCAGACCAGGTAGCTGCATTTCCTAACCTTATTGTAGAGCTGTGTGGTCTTATGGTCAGGACCTGCCCACACTTCCTTACCTGTAAGTTCTAGAGCACAATACCCTCAGAGGGTGATGAGAATTGAATGTCTATACAGTTAGCCACTTGGTGTGAACTGCCACCTCCTGGATCTCTCATCTTGGTACTGCTGGACATGATACCATGTCTAAAAACACATCCCAGAAGCTGGCTGTCCTCTGCTGTGCTCCTCAAACACCATCCCTGCAGAGACAGTTCCTCTCTGCCTTCTTCCTCCTCATTGTCTTTCCTCATTGGCCACACCCACCACACCACGGCCAAACATACGCAGGCCTTTAAAGGCACCAAACCATTCCCACTCTCTGCACCCCTTGTCCCTTCTCAGGAGCTAATGTACTCTGCCAAAGCTGAGCAGACAAGAGCCAGTGTTATGTGTCATTCATGGGCCACAGTCCATAGCCTCATACCCCTGTCCTCCCTTACCGTCTCCTCCCTAGTCAAAACTGTGACTGTGTCCCTTAGCTATATGCTGTCTGGACACACCTGGACATGCTTCCCTGGAAAAGCAATCCTGACTCAAAATTCAAGGATGAAATTAAAACAACTTAGGAAGTGGAAGTTGTAAAATTACATAGTAGTTTATAGAAGAACCCTCTGGAATATTCTATTGTTCTGAAGTATTGGCCACATAGGAGCAGCCATCTTCCTAAGCACCCCACTGCCCACTTCCCACCCACTGCCAGTCCCAAGAAGCCTATTAACAGATGCTTCACATTATACTTGCCTACTCCTCTGGCTGTTCCATAGCTCAGTCTTGAGAGTCAGCGGTAGTTGGGAGGAGAGACCCGTTGCTGGCTCCCATTTCCACATATTCTGATGGTACGGAGGATAGATGGGATCCCTGCTATTGGATGTGCATAAACTTAGATGTTCAAGAGAGTAGCAGCGGGGCGTGGTGGCGCACGCCTTTAATCCCAGCACTTGGGAGGCAGAGGCAGGCGGATTTTTGAGTTCGAGGCCAGCCTGGTCTACAAAGTGAGTGCCAGGACAGGGCTACACAGAGAAACCCTGTCTCGAAAAACAAAACAAAACAAAACAAAACAAAACAAAACAAAACAAAACAAAACAAAACAAAACAAAAGAGAGAGAGAGTAGCAGTATGGTACTCCATGGGGGAGTTGGTCCTCTTTGTTTGCTGGACATCTATAATTATGTCTTTGGTGCCAATGAGGACTCCTGACATGCCACCCAGGAATAGTCCTATTAGAATACAAACATGCTGCTCTCTCATTAAAAACAAATACAACTTTACATTCTTTTTCAATTGAAAATAGATTCTTCTCTCATACAATATATCCCAACCAGTTTCTCCTCCCTCTACTTTCTGAGCACCCCACCCCCAGATTCACTCCCCCTCCATTTCCTCTTCAGGAAAGAGATGACAGCCAAACAGTACAAAACAAGATATAATAAGGCAAGGCAAAAGTCCTCATATAAGGCCACACAAGAGAACCCAATAAGTGGAAAAGAGTTCCAAGACCAGGCAAATGAGTCAGCGACATGCCTAATCTGTTAAGAGTTCCATAAAAACACCAGGCTAACAGCCATAACATATATGCAGAGGACCCACATAGCCCCATGCTTGCTGCTTCAGTCTTTGTGAGCCTACGTGAGCCCTGTTTGGTTGATTCAATGGGCCATGGTCCTCCATGCCCTCTGACTCCTACAGTCTTTCCTCTTCTGCAGTGCTCCTCAATCTCCAAGGGGGGAGCACCTGATAGAGACCTCCAATTTAGGTTCTCTTTCCTCATAATGTCTGGTTGTGGGTTTCTGCCCCATCAGCTGCCAGAGAGGAAGCCTCTCTAATGACAAATAGACAAGGGACTGATCTGAGTATAGCAGAATATCATTAGGAATTAGCTCATTGGTTTTTTTTGTGTGTGTGTGGGGGGGGTCAGTTGTGTTTGGTTCTACCCTAGTTCTCGGGACTATCCATTCTCTGGGTCCTAGCAATCCAGACTAGGTGTCCTCTCAAGACATGGGGCTCCTCTCAGAATCATTTTGATTTGCATTTCCCTGATGGCTAAGAATGTTAAACATTTCTTTAAGTGTTTCTGACCATTTACAATTTCTCTGTTTAGATCGGAACCCCATTTTTAAGTAGATTATCTGGTTTGTTAATGTCTAGTGTCCTGAATTCTTCCAATGCTTTGGATATGAGTCCTCTGTCAGATGAGGAGTTGGTGAAAATCTTCCCATCTGCAGGCTGCTGTTTTGTCCCATTGGTCTTTGCCTCACAGAAGCCTTTGATTAATTTATAGTCTTGGTGCCTGCACTGCAACTTTACTTTCTTTGATCCCACTTTCTGTCTGCTGTTTGGCCTTTCTCTCTCTCTTTTGTATTATAGGCAATAGAAAGAGTTGTTGCAGATATGTACTTTATGCTTTGGTGTTTTAAATTCATGTCAGTAAGAATTTGTCACCTCTGGTGGCTAAAATATGTGACCTGTAACCTTCTTTTCAAAGTCCAGTTTCAGTTTTCCTGCCTTTGTGTCTGATCCACTGACTGCCATCTTTCCTTTGCACACACCTGGCCCCTCCCACACACCTGGCCCCTCCCACACACCTGGCCCCTCCCACACACCTGGCCCCTCCCATCTGGCTGTGGTTCTTCAAGGTTCTTCAAGGTGCTTCACCTTGAAGTGCCCAGGGACCACAGCCCTTGATGCTCTTTCTACTGTAAGTGTCCATGATTTTCACCTAAGAATGACACCCCAGATTCAAATAGTATGTAAATGCAAAGCTGCATGCCTAGATTGGGCAGATCTACCACTACACTACTATATTTCCCATCTATGAAACCCCTTGTAACTTGCAGTTTCTCTAGGCCATGTGCTTCTGCTCCATTTTCCTTCCACCTCGTCTCTGTTTTCCTCTCTCTCATTCCTTTCCTTGTCTCCCCTCCTCCCTCCCTCCCTCCCCCCCCCTCAAACTTTTAGCTCCACCTTCCCTTCCACTGCCCAATCACTGGCTCTAGCCTTTATTTTACAAGTTAAAATAGGGAGAAGGTTTACAAGAAGTCACCTGGGTATGGACAAGAATGCAAATAGATACTAGAAAATAGTGTCATGGTTCTTCAGAAATTAAAAGGAGAATAAGCTGGCAGACACCATGCAGGAAGAGCTGCAATGGGCAAGTGAGCTCCCTGGATGTGGCTGGTGAAGCACAGCCCCAGAGACATTGTCTCAGGACTGCTTCTCACTACTGATGTGCTCCTCGAGTTTGCCATTGCCACACTCCTCAGTTATTTGGCTTGGTGAGTGTACACTGGGAGACCCTCACTGTCTATAGCCTGGTGTGATTACTCCTGGGTGACAATCCACCCTATTGGCTAAATTTAGTGCAGATCGATTAGAAGATGAACTTTCCTGAATTAATGATGCTTAGATTAATTCATGACTTTATAGAATTCCTGATTTGACTCATTTTAGGAGGAAAGTTTAAGGAGATGATTTTAGTTGTTTTGCCAGAAGGCTGTAATAAAGTTAGAATCAAGAATAGAATGTTGGCTGGAGAGATGGCTCAGCGGTTAAGAGCACTGACTGCTCCTCCAGAGGTCCTGAGTTCAATTCCCAGCAACCACGTGGTGGCTCACAACCATGTGTAATGGGATCTGATGCCCTCTTCTAGTGTGTCTGAAGACAGTGACAGTATACTCATATAAATAAAATAAATCTTTTTTTTTTAAAGTTCTTTAAACCAGGAGTGGTGGTGCATGCCTTTAATTCCAGCACTTGGGAGGCAGAGGCAGGCAGATTTTGAGTTCGAGACCAGCCTGGTCTACAAAGTGAGTTCTAGGACAGCCAGGGCTATACAGAGAAACCCTGTCTCGAAAAACCAAAAAAAAAAAAAAAAAAAGTTCTTTAAAATAAAAAGAATAGAATGTGCCCCTTCCTCATAGAATAACAAGTAAAGGGTTCATAATAAGGACTATAATGAGCCTTCACAATTACACTGATGCTGCATATGGACCTCAATTGGATCCTCAACCCGCAGGAAAACTCAGGGTTCCGGTTACAGGCAAGCAAGGAGTTGGCACAGATGAGAAACAGACACGGATGGATGCAGAAAGAGTGTGTATCTGAATGTAATTTGTCAAAGTGAGCATCAGTCTTCTATATTACAGAAAACAATGAAGTTAAGTGATACATTAAGGCCATCCAAGGTACATTGAAGTTATCTGATGCAAAATGACTTTTACAACAAAACAGAAATGCAAATGCGTACTAAAAGCTAACAGGAAGCAACTGGGACAAAATCAATGTTAACAACTGGGATCAAAAGCAGCCCCACCTAAGGTCAGCTTAATCTTAGAAGCCAGGGGCAAGGGCTTCAAACCCTTGCCATAGTTCCAATTCTAGTCTATTGTATAGTCCACCTTCCCCCTAGGCCATTGTAAATTCCTGTGTATGGGAGTGACTCAGCTATCTATAATTCTAAGTATTTACTCTAGTTCCTTCTTAGACCACAACCTACCTTCTTCCTACATCGTTGTAAATTCCTGTGTAGGGCAGTGACTCCGCTATCTGTGCCCATGGTCGGCTCAAAGACTGCCTAGGACTGGTGAGGAATCTAACTTAGCTATATGTCAAAATCAATCCTTAGAGGCTCTCATAATAAAGCAATATTGAGGGAAAGCACACAGATCTGTTCACCGACTAAAGCAAGGACAGATTTGGAGCATTCATTATTACAGGGTGCCATGGTTCCAGGAGACTGAATTTCTGTGAACTTTTCAACTCAGGACTGCGTCCAGGCTTTTGGGCCTGTCACTCGGGTCACTAATGAAGTGGATGCGGCACACTAAGAAGAGAAATAGGTTTGGGACAGATTTGTGATCAAGAAAAAACATTCATTCTAGGTCAGGTCCACTGATGAAGCCCCAGGTGTGCACCATGATAAAGCAAGGCCATGAGAAGCTGGTGCTTTGAACTTGTAATGAGCTTACAGAGTGAAACACTGCTTTGAACTTACTATCGACATCCTTCTATAAGGTCCCTTTTGTGTAACATTTTATTTATGAGGTAATTTTTTCTTTTTCTTTCTTTTTTTTATTTATTTATTATATGTAAGTACACTGTAGCTGTCTTCAGAGACTCCAGAAGAGGGAGTCAGATCTCGTTACGGATGGTTGTGAGCCACCATGTGGTTGCTGGGATTTGAACTCCAGACCTTCTGAAGAGCAGTCGGGTGCTCTTACCCACTGAGCCATCTCACCAGCCCCGGTAATTTTTTCTTACATAGAAAACTTTTTGTCTTAATCTCAGCACTTGGGAGACAGAGGCAGGCAGATTTCTGAGTTCGAGACCAGCCTGGTCTACAAAGTCAGTTCCAGGACAGCCAGGGTTATATAGAGAAACCCTGTCTTGAAAAAACAAAAAGAAAAAAAAGAAAGAAAAAGAAAACTTTTTGTCTAAAAGGTTATAAAGAGCTGAAGCAATAATAAAGGTGCTGTGAGCCCTTTTTGCTTCATCCAGTGTGCATATGTTTGTGTGTGCATCTGACTTTTTTTCTTTTCCTTTTTTTTTGGCTCAGGAAGAGTTGATAAACTCTGAGATTCTTGCCTAACCAGCAAGAGGCCCCTTGAATAAGAGAGTAAAAAGACCAACTAGCTAAGTTTCTTTTCTTAATCCCCTGCTGCTATCAGCAGGAGTCAATTACAAGAATCCATCAGCCTTTGACCTTCAGCAGCTTCGTCCCACCTCAGTACCTGACCCTGTCTGGGCAGCACCCCTGCTCCCAGCAATAACCCCTGACCAGCAATCCCATCACTGACAACATGCCTAAAGGAAATGAAGTCAGTATGTTGAAGAGACGCATGTATGCTCATTCTACTCTAGCACTAACAACAGCCTGAACCAACCTGTCTATTACAGCTGAATGGATAATGAAAATGTAGTGCATGGATACAGAATAATGTCCAGCCAATAAAAGATGACATCTCACCATTTATAAACAACATGGATGATCCTAGAGCCCACTAGCCAACTGAAATGTCACAGACAGACAGGCACCACACCATCTCAACAAGTGGAATCGAAGAGTGGGTCTCCTGGAAGTAGAGTGGAATGATGGCTACAAGAAGCACAGAGGCCAGAGAGGGCACCAGATCCCCTGGAGCCTGAGTTACAGGTGCTTGTGTAACTCGTCCTCTTCAAGGTCCTCTTCAAGAGCAGTAAGAATTCTTACCTGAGGAGCCAACAGTAGCATTCCATATGTTTTTAGGAAAATTAAAGATCACTATTTCTCTCAAATTTTTTCACTATTTTTAACTCTTTTCTAGGTCACCTGCAATGACAGGAGGAATTTTTGCTATACACAGACATTATTTTAATGAACTTGGACAATATGACAAGGGCATGGATATTTGTGGAGGAGAAAATGTGGAACTTTCGCTAAGAGTAAGTCAGATTCCTTGTCTCCCTCATGCAGTTATGTGTGTATACAAAGAGAGGTGATGGCTCATTTTGTTGTAGAGAATGGAGCCCAGTTTGTGCCTACTGGGAAGAGCCCTTTCCTGAGCAAGAGTGCAATCTGACTTTCATATGAGCACGTGTTTTCTCCATGAACATGCTAGACTGGTGACACACAGAAGGGCGTGCAGCAGATGGCAGGGCTCCAGAAAACACGAGATAGGACAATATGCATGGTGCAGAAATCTAATATTTTAAATCTATGTGGGTCCTCTTCTTTTCCCCTCTATCCTGTTTTGTGTATTTTATTTTCTCTTTTCTTCCTCTCTTTCCCCGTCCTTCCTCCTTTCCTTCCTTTTCATTTCTTTCTGGTAGCTGATCATTTTAGTCATTTGTGCATGAAGAGACCAGAGACCAACCTCAGGTATCATTCCTTAGGTTTCTGCTGTTTTGTTTTTTGAGAGTTTCTCATTAGACTAAAACTTTGCTTGTTAGCTAAGGCCAGTGAGCCCTAGAATCCTCCAGAACCACCCAGGTTCTTCTCTAAAGACGGTCTCAGATTCCCATGCTTTTGTGGCAAGTGCTTTAGTGACTGAGCCCTCTCAACAGTCCTTTTTTACTCATTTTTGCTCTTTTCAGCCCAGACCTCATAGACTTGCTGTATATACACAGATATCTCAGCAATGTCTTCTCCTTCAAGCTCCTACTTGGAATCCTGCAGGGCAATGAACTGTGAGAGGAAGCCTGGTGTATAAGTCAGGGTTCTCTAGAGTCATAGAACTTATGGGTAGTCTCTACATAGTAAAGGAATTTATTGATGACTTATAGTTTACAGTTCAACTCCCAATAATGGTCAGTAGCAGCTGTGAATGGAAGTTCAAGGATCTAGCAGTTGTTCAGTCCCACACAGCAAGCAGGCAAAGAAGAGAGTGAATCTTCCTTCTTCAAATGTCTTATGTAGGTCTCCAGCAGAAGGTGTGGCCCAGATTAAAGGTGTGTACTACCATACACACACACACACACACACACACATACACACATGACCTTGAACTCAGAGATCCCCCTGTCTTAATCTACTGGAATCCATAGCCACTATGCCTCAAGATCTCCATACCAAGATCTAGATCAGAAACTTTTATCTCCCAGCCTCCAGATTAGGGTCACTGGTGAGCCTTCCAATTCTGGATTGTAGTTCATTCCAGATATATTCAAGTTGACAACCAGGAATAGTCACCACACCTAGTAAGGTGGAGCTAAGGCTAGGGATGGTAGGAGCTTCACTCGCTCCCAACACCAGAACCCTGTCATGTAGCCACAGCGCACCCTCCCAAACACACCCCCAGAGAGATTTATGGCCATCAGTCATGTGGGGCAAAACCCCAAGATCTTCCACATGTAGAGGGGGCATCTCTAACATCTCAGACCAAGCCAATAGGAAATACCTACTGTCATATCCCACCCCACCCCAAAACTGTATGTAAGATCCTATCCAGAAGGAATAAAAGTGTGTGAGAATCACTCGATTGGCTGAGAGCATTTGTCATAAGAGCTGTAACACTGCCAGGGAAGGGAACTGCTTTTCTGAAACTTTCACTACCAGAAGCTCCCTCCCCTGCACTTCCTTCGCTGGCCAGCCAGCCTTCTGCTCAGCCTGGCTTAGCTTGGTGTCTCAGAGCAACAGCAGCAACAGCAGCAGCAGCAGCAGCAGCAGAGGAGGCTGCAGGAGGCAATTTCTCCTCCCTTCTCAAGCCCTTTCCCCTTCACTTAAACCCTCCCACCTGGCTCTGCTAGAGATCTCCAAGGATAGCCTCAGATATGCAGGCCTACAGAATCCTCTAGTCTAACACATTTGTTAGTTTCATCATTCACTCCCCATTTCATGGGTTCCCTTCTGACAGAGATAGTATTGTATAACACCCAGGCCTCTGGGTTCATACCCAAGGAACCCCATGGTGAAAAGAAAGACCCAATTTCTAATAGTTGTCCTCTGACTTCCATGTGAGCTGGGCCACCCACCATGTACAGGTGGACACACAGATGAACAGGCACCCATGTAACCCCCCCCCAATAAAACATAAAATGTAATGAAAGGCAAGTGCGCTCCATTTCAGGCCATACAGTTCTCATAGACAGCAAACGACAGCTAACTTCCTGTTCAAATGTATCAATGATCCCTAGACCAATATTTCCAATGATTCCATTCCTAATGGCTCTTTGAATAAACAAATATGTGATAATTAAATTTAAACTAGTAACTAGTTTAAATACTGTTCTTGACACTGGCCACTGACAACAAAATAAAACTATAAACTGGCATGGTGGTACACACCTTTAGTCCCAGGACTGGGAAGACAGGCAGGTGGATCTCTGAGTTCAAGACCAGCCTTCTCTACAGAATGAGTTCCAGGACAGACAGGGATACACAGAGAAACATGAAACCCTGTCTTTAAAAACTGAAAAACAAAACACAAAACCAAAAACAAAAAACCCAAACAAGCAAAACAACAAAACAAACAAGAGCAACAACAAACTAAAAGATCATGGTCCCCGTGGCTAACACAGCTGACAGTACTACTGAAGTCCACAGTCGCCTGGAGACTGTCTCTTGAGGAATCTGTTTAAGTTAGAGTTAGCCAACAGTAAAGGAGCTCACCTTCCCAGACAAGCATTCAGAAGAAACCACTGCCCTGCCCTTTCCTTCCTGCAGCAGTGTCTCCTAAGGATTGTGGTAGTCTCCCATCCTAGGACAAGACACCTGCCAGACCTCCTTCCAGGGGTTATCGGGGCTCATGGTGTGAGCACACATGGCCATCATGTTGGGGAAGAACTTGCTCTGGATGGTCATTCTGCATCCATCCTCAGAAAACAGAGCCAGATGGGTTATTGCTCAGCACACTGTTCTCTGTGCTGTCCAGGGCCCCAGTGCTCAGCACAGTTATCTGTGTTGTCCAAAGCCCCAGGCCATGGAATAGCACTGTCCACTGTTAGTAAGGGGCTTCCTACTTCAATGAATTCAATCTAGACACTCCCCAAGGCACACCTACAGGATTTTAGGTCCTGCCAAGTTCACAACTCAATGAATCATCCTAAGGCCACAGAACAGCATGAGAACACAGCAGTGTAAGAGTTAACTTCCTATGCCGTGGCTTTCTGTTATGTTGGGGTATAGTTATTTAATTTCCCTTTGATAAGCACAGTGGAGAAGCACAGAGTACTCTGTGGTCATATTAAAAGGGAACTGAGCCATCTCTTTGTTGGGATGGCTCCTGAAGTAGCTTTATATCCATTTCAAGGATTTAAAGGATTAAATCTGTCTGGTTTGTTGGGTGGGTTCTTACACCTAACTCATGTTGTGGAAACATTTTACAGATATTAAATCAATTCTTCCAGGCCTGTAAGATGGGTACTGCCATTATCTCTTACTTTTAATGAGAAAACAAAGACACAGAGAAGTTACACTACTTCCCAAGTTCACAAAAAAACAGTAAATTCTATGCTCCAACCCCATTGCTTCCTTCCTCACATGAACAGTTTCCAGTCTTGGGGCACTGCTGTACACCTCTATTGTTCTCAGCTCTAGCAGACGTGTGGGAGAAGCCTCCAGGGCCCACCTTTGCTTTGGTTGCTGAGTTCTGTGGCTGCCACAGATCATGGATACCCATGCAGCTCTGCTTCACATCCAGCCCTTGAATGGTTCTCATAACCAGCTTCGGATTTTTGTGGCTTCACAGTCCTGGTTGGCATTCAATGGGCCTTGACCACCTGAAGTCTTAACTTGCTCATTTTCCAATACCTCATCTCCATCCTGGCATCCCTCCATACTGCCAACGTGTGCTACTCCGAACACTGAGAGACCTTGACCTCTGCTCTTAAGAATGACTACTTAAGGGCTGGAGAAGATGGCTTAGTGGTCAAGAGGACTGACTGCTCTTCCAGAGGTCCTGAGTTCAATTCCCAGCAACCACATGGTGGCTCATTACCATCTGTAAAGGAATCTGATGCCCTCTTCTGGTGTGTCTGAAGACAGCTACAGTGTACTCATATACATAAAATAAATCTTAAAAAAAAAAAAAAGACTACTCAAGGAACCTTGATTCTCAACCTCACCCCCAAGGCTGAATCTCTTTGTTGTTGTTTCAAGACAGGGTTTCTCTGTGTAGCCCTGGCTGTCTTGGAACTTGCTCTGTAAACCAGGCTGGCCTTGAACTCAGAGATCCACCTGCTTCTGCCTCCCGTGTGTTGGGATTAAAGATATGAGCCACCACCACCTGGTTTAAGGCTACTTCTTTAGATATAGATGCCAGCTGAAATCCTTCCTGGTCAAGATCACTAAGCCTGTTTGGTTCTCTGACATGAACAACCATCTCTCCACTGCAGAGTTCTCATGCATTAACGTAAGCAGACTTCCAACCCTTTCCTCTTACATTGACTGTCTATATACTAAGTGAATGGGTTACTCTTTTTGGTTCATCTGCTCAGAATTTTAATTGCTGAGGATATTAAGAATTAGTCAGCTAGCCATCTCAGTGTCAGTTATGCTGTGTAACAAAGTACCTCCAAGAGGAATGGTGTAAAACCTAACACTCAGCTTCCCCTGCACATGTCCACAGGGTGACTCAGCAGAGGCTCGCTGGGTTGGGCTTTAGTGTCTGGGCTTAGCTGAGGTCTGGAGTTATTTCCATGAGCAGCTGACACACGGAACATGTTTTTCTCACACTGCACAGCAGGAAGATAAAAGTGAAGCCAAACCACATGGCATAGTCCAGCTTCTGTAGTTGTGATGTAGGCAGACATCCTCCTGGGCAATGCCTGTGAAACGCAAGTACAGAATCAGCGTGTCCTCAGAACCAAGATGAGGAAAGGAGAGTGAGAAAAAATGTTTACTGACCAGAGTTTGAATCTGTCATTCTGGGTTTGTGGAATGAACACTAAGTCAATGTAAAATTGATGAAAATGAAACTTGTGTTAGGAGAGGCGGTGCCTTTCTGTCAGTGAACTTTGGTCAGTAAATTGTAAATGTATGTGGAAAACTGCATCAAAATGCGGTAGCTTAAAACCACAAGCAGGACGTTGATCTTCCGGGTACTGTGACAGGGTTGTCTACGCCGCCTTTTCGGTGACGTTTTAGTCTTCCGCATGCCCCCCCCCACCCGCGCCCTTTTTTTCCCCCCTTCCTTTATGTTGTCGCCACTCTCAGCCTTCCACGCCCGCGCATGCCTGGCCTTAGGCTCATGACTCACCATCCTTCTGCCGTGTGGGCATCTGGTCAACCCCGATGAGCATCGTCTCCACCCCTAACCCTCCAGACTGGGGTTGCAGGCAGGTGCAGCCATGCCCAGCTTTTTGCATGGGTACCAGGAACCCAACTCAGATCCTTGCTCTTGTGGAAAGTCCTTTTAAGCCATCAAGCTTTGTTTCCCAATTTGCACAACTCACATAAAGACAGTAAGTTATCTTAATGTGTGTTGGTGTGTCCACACATACATTTGAATTATATTGACTAATCTCAAGTCTTAGGGTGTACATTTTCCTATATTTAACAGTTTTCAATGACTGCATCTTGCTTTCACATAGTGAATATAATATGTGCGGCGAATATATGTTTATATATAAATAGCCAGAACTTGACATGATACTGCTAATACCTGGAAAAATACAGGAGGAAAGAAAGAAAATCATTTGCCACTCAGACCTCAAGTTCTTGGGGTAGACTTCCTAAATTTGAACCTGAGCTCTGCCACTCAGTTATTCCACATCACTGGAAAAACTTCTTAACCAATCTGTATGTTAATTTTCTTCTTTGTAAATGGGAAGTGTATGATCATAGCACCTACAGTATGAGACTTTGATGAATGTATTAAGTTTATTACATGGAATAAAATAAATGGAATAAGTATTAGAGATTGGGGCTGGGAGTGTAGCTCAGCTGGTAGTGTGTGTGCCTAGTATGAGCAAAGCCCTGTACTGAACCCCAGCATGGCATAATCCACACGAGGTGTCCTGTCGTACCACTGCAATCTCGGCACTGAAACTCAGCATCATTCCCAGAAAGTGGGTTTGGGGCTAACATGGGCTACCTGCCTTGATAAGCAAGCAACCAACCAAATTCTCTCTCTCTCTCTCTCTCTCTCTCTCTGTGTGTGTGTGTGTGTGTGTGTGCGCGCTCATATGTTCTAGAGCAGTTGCCAGTTACTACTAAAATAATCAAGCGCTCATATGTTCTAGAGCAGTTGCCAGTTACTACTAAAATAATCAGTTATGGTCTTGTCTAGATCTGGATGTGTGGAGGCCAGCTCTTCATACTCCCTTGCTCTCGGGTTGGATGTAACAGTAAGGCCCTGAGTCAACACAGGCTTGCAAACCAGAGTGCCTTGTCAAGGAATTTACTGCGAGTGGTTCACGTCTGGCTAGATGAATACAAGGTGAGCATGCCTCTGACTGGGGAGAGCAGATTCTGTTCTTAAGACTCTTCTACCTTTCCAGATACAGACTGCCCCGTGTGTGGAGCCCTTCAGTCTCTCACACACAGAAGACCTCCTTAAACACAGACACACAGTGGGTATCTGACATTGTGCCTTGGTCTCTGTCTTAAGTTTCTGTCCTGGTTTGCTTCCCCGTTGCTGTGATAAGACACTGACCAAAAGCAACTTAGATGAGGAAGGTTATTTTGCTCATTCTTCACATCACAGACCATCATCCAGAGATGCAAAGGCAGGACTTAAGCAGAGACAACTGCTTACTCTTTTGCTCTCCATGGCTTCTTCAGCCTGTTTTCTTATACAACCCAGGACCAGGGATGGCACCACCACAGTGGGCCGGACCTCCCTATAACAGATAGCAGTCAAGAAAACGCTCTACATGCCAATCTGATGGAGGCGATTTCTGTCTGGAGTCCCTTTTCCCAGATGGCTCCAGTTTGTGTCAAAGTGACAAAAATGAATCAGCAGTTGCTTTAATTCAAGCTTTTAGATTATGAAAGTAAAAATGAGATTTCTTTTATAATCATGGAGCTGTCAGAGAATTCCTGCTGAGGCAGAAGGATTGCGAGTTCAAGCTAGCCAAGGCAATGTAGTAAGACCCTGTCTCAAAAGCCAAGGAGAACGAGATGGGCCAGAGGTTACTGTTACAACAGAGCATATACTGTTGTAGTACCTGAGTTCAGTTCCCAGAACCTGTACCCAGGTAAATCAGTTATTGGTAAGCCCAGCCCCAGAAGATCCGACCTGACGTCTGGTTTCTGCAGGCACCTGCACTCAGGTATACATACATACCTCCACAAACATACATACATATGAACTTACTGTGTAAGTTCAAGACCAGCCAAGGCTACAGAGTGAGAACACTGCCTTAAAAAATAAAAAGTTGCCGGGCGTGGTGGTGCACTCCTTTAATCCCAGCACTCGGGAGGCAGAGGCAGGCAAATTTCTGAGTTCGAGGCCAGTCTGGTCTACAAAGTGAGTTCCAGGACAGCCAGGGCTATATATACAAAGAAACCCTGTCTTGAAAAAAAAAGTTAAAAACAAGAAAAAGGAATATGATGGCTATGTGCCATGTATTTAGGAGCTCTAGTTCTTTACAGTACTGCAAACCCGTAAGTTATAGATACACACACAACTGCCCCCACTGGTGCATCGGTAAAGTATAGTGGTGAACAAAGAATGTATACCCTGTATTTTCTTCCTATGCAATTAAAAGTGAGCAAAATTAACCTTTGAGATTAACACTTGGAACGCAGAGGAAGATAGATCTCTATGGGTTTCAGGCCAATCTGGTCCTAGGCCTGCCAGGGCTACACAATGAGACCCCTTTTCAAAAAAAAAAGGTGGATTGGCTAGGGAGATGGCTCGGTGGTTATAGTCATCAGTGTATCAGTGTTCTCTGGAGGAACAGAACTGATAGACTGAATATATATTCATTATATATATATATATATATATATTGATATATATCATTGATATGTATATCAATTCTCTCTCTCTCAATTAGAGTAGGTTACAGGCTGTGGTCCAGATAGTCCAACAATGGCTGTCTACCAATGGAAGATCCAAGAATCCACAACTTGTTTACTCCATGAGGCTGGATGTCTGGATGTCTGAGTTGGTATTCAGTATATGCTGGAATCCTGAAGAAGTAGGTTCTAATGGCAGTAAAGGAATGGACTTGCCAGAGAGAGAGAGAGAGAGAGAGAGAGAGAGAGAGAGAGAGAGAGAGAGAGGAGAGAGAGAGAGGGAGAGAGGTCAAGCAGGCAAAGAGAGAATGTTTTGAGCTTCCTTCTTTCGTATTTTTTATTCAGACTGCCAGCAGAAGGTATAGCCCAGATTAAAGGTGGCTTTCCCCCCTCAAAAGACCTGGATTAAAAGCAGGCCCTCCTACTTAAAATGATGTACTTTAGAAAGTCCCTCACAGGTGAACCTAATCATTTGGGTTTTAGTTAACTTGTTTAGAATATCATCTTCTTTTTAATATCCCACGTCTTATCAAGCTTTCCTAGAAGATGGAAGATTTTTTTTTTTCAAGACAGGGTTTCTCTGTATAGCCCTGGCTGTCCTGGAGCTCACTTTGTAGACCAGGCTGGCCTCGAACTCAGAAATCCGCCTGCCTCTGCCTCCGGAGTGCTGGGATTAAAGGCGTGTGCCACCACGCCTGGAGATGGAAGGTTTTAATCTCACAGAAAACTGCTAAACCACAAGAGGAAAGAGCAATTTTATTCCAATAATGAAAATATGACCTGATGTTTGCTATCATGACCTGATCACCAAAGATTTGTTTTGTTTAGTAAAATGATTCTTTGTTTTCATTTAGGGAAACTTTTTTCTTCAAAGACCTTCTTTGACATACGTTTCCTGTGGAAATATTAGTGAGCGTGTGGAATTAAGGAAACGCCTGGGTTGCAAGTCATTCCAGTGGTATTTGGATAATATCTTCCCAGAGTTGGAGCCATTTAACACAGAGAGGAAAAGGAAAAAAATCGTTTCTACTTATTGAAGGGTGGAAATGTCCCCTAATTCTTCAACATCTCGCACCACAGGACAAATCTGGAGCATCATGCAACTATGTAAAATGCAATGAAAAATACATTCAGAGTGGCCAGTCTTTCAGGAGTGCCTTTCTTTTTTTTTTTTTTTAACTAATACTGAGGTTTTTTTTTTTTTTAAAGATTTATTTATTATATGTAAGTACACTGTAGCTGTCTTCAGACACTCCAGAAGAGGGCGCCAGATCTCGTTGCGGATGGTTGTGAGCCACCATGTGGTTGCTGGGATTTGAACTCTGGACCTTCAGAAGAGCAGTCGGGTGCTCTTACCCACTGAGCCATCTCACCAGCCCCCGGGAGTGCCTTTCTTGACCTCTAGTGACAATTCTTTCTCTGTTGCTCATCTGCCACTGGAGTTGTGGGCATAAGGACCTCAACAGCAGAGGAGCACGCTGTCTCACAGTTCAGATGCTGATGTATGACTGGCCGGGATAAAGTGTATTGGTTGTGATTATTTGAGCAATTCACTTGGCTGTGACAGTCCATGGGAACCTGCTCTCTGCTCTCAGAGCTTCCACCAGCCTGATGGGCTGAAACGGTTGCCTCACGAAAGTGTTCCCAGAGAGCCATGATTGGTGTATAGTGGCTGAGGTGGATCAAGCTCCTTTCTTCCTGGCTTGGCTGGGTTCCTAAGTGTCTGATGTTCATGGCACCTTGGCAGGGTGTCTCAGGTCCCATGTGTTGCAGCCAGGTTCCCCAAGTGCTCCCATTGGCTTTTCTATCCTGTGCCACTCTTCTTCTCTGCTTCTATTTTCACATCTGTGCCCTCTGTCCTCTAGTCTGTGACCCACAGCTTTCCTGATGCTTCTTCAATTATGTATGTCCTGCTTTTCTCTAAGAAGCTCTGGGCCGTGCAGGGACTGGGACAGAAGCAGCTAGTTTCCTGCCTGCCGTGTCCACAGACTCCCCAATGCTAGAGAACTTCTCTAGGGTTTGGAGAATGCTGTAGACTTCACCCTAGAGAAGGTGAGTTTAAGAAGGCCAAAGGGGTAATTCACAAAATCTACAAAGAAAATTCTGGAAGAAACATAGTGAAAGGACGAAAAAGGAGGAGATGCCTGACCACAGCCCACACAGACACAACCTACCTGTTCCCTCATCACTGCAGTGGTGTTTCTTAAGGGTTCCTAAAAGAACTGAGCTCCAGAATGCTCACCGCGGTCCTGTATTTTGTAAGCTTCACCCATTTGAGGATCCTAGTAAACTGATTAATCTCCACTGCCACTTTGATGGATTTGGAGTCACCTAGGAACCATTCCTATTCTGGGCAGGTCTTGTTTTGTTTTGTTTTTGTTTGTTTTTGAGACAGGGCTAATCTGTATAGCCTTGGCTGTCCTGGAACTCACTCTGTAGACCAGGTTGGCCCCAAACTCATATCTACTTGTCTCTGCTGTCCTTCCCAGTGCTGGGATAAAAGGTGTGTGACAACACTGTCTTGCTCTGGCCATGTCTTTGTGTTTTCCTGAGAGGTTTAGCTGAGTAAGGAAAACCTACCTGGAATGTGGGTGGCCATGGAGCAGGGATCAAATAAAAAGGAAAAAAACAAAACAAAACAAAACAAAAACAAAATCAAAACAAACCAGGTTGTAAGATGAGCACTAGCCTCTCTGGGCCTCCTGAGGGTGAAGTGTCACAGGCTACCTTAGACCTCTGCTTGCCATGGCTTACCCACCACAGCAGAGGCTGTACCCTCACACTGTGGCCAAAATAAACCCTTAAGTAGTTTCTGTCAGGAACATTGTCACACATACAAGAACAATAGCAGACACATGGTTATGGTAAGATAATGTTTCTGTTCTATTGCCCTTGCTCGAGAGAGCCATCCCTTAAACAACCAGTTAAGATGAATTGCTGTGTGGACAAGAATGGAAACTATGAAAAATACTTTCTTTGGCATTGAGCAGCAACTGTTTGACTGAGGGCAATGGCCATGGAAGGACACAGGTAAGGGCCATCAGGATCTCAGCCTTAAGGATAGACCTAGGTAACCTCACAGAGCATCCTACAGCCTCACAATACTAGTAGGTATTTGGCAGGGCCACATATGAGTTAATTTTGTGCCACTGTGTCGACAACTTAAAGGGAAAAGAGTTATTTTGGTTCATGGTTACTGAGGGTTCATTGCATGGCCATCGCATTTGAGCAGAACATCAGGATGACAGCAGTATATGGGATAGGTTATTTACTTCATGATGGGCAGGAAGCCAGAAGGAGACTTGGACAATTGGACCAGGTAAGACCCTCAAAGAGACATCCCCGATCCTTCTCCCTCTAGATTGACCCCCACCTCCATAGTTTCCATAATCTGGCAATTGCACCACCAGCAGGCACCAAGCTCCACCTAAGCCCGAGTGGGGCATTTCAAGTCAAAGTCAGTCATCACTGCCAGTTAATGCAGGAGGGAAGTCTCCTGGGTTAATGCTAGCTAGAACAATTTATTGGTTCAGGAGATGCTGTTTTCTTAAAAATAAGGGACGCAGAATTTTCTCCTTACATATGTCCCATTGCTCTACCAGACATCATGGGTTTAAAAAAAAAAAGGTCTTGGCTGAATAGCACGGTGAGATAACAGGATTAACATAGATACCCGTCAATGTAACGCAGCATTAATGGACCAACTACCAAAAGCTTACCATTCTGTTTGATCTGCTAAATTCCCTCACATTCTCTCCAAGAAAAAGTCGTCCCCTCATCTAAGCTTCTCTCTGGAGTGAACTTCACTAAAGCCCTATGGGACAGAGCTCAGCTCCACGCTGGGCGGGGAGGAGCCCGGGCCTCGTGACGCCAGGCCGCGGGCGGTGACGTCATCCTCGGAGGCGGGGGCGTGCGTGCCGTGACGCGTGCTGTGACGCGAGGGCTCCGCAAGGCTGCGTGTCGTGGGCCGCGTCGCGCGCCGCGGCTCGTGCGGCTCGTGCGGCTCGGCCCGGGCTGTGGCGGGAGCGGAGATGCCGCAGCCCGTGCCCTGGAGCGCCGCCATCCCGGCCTGCGGGTGTCGCGGTGAGTAGCCGGCCCGCGGCGCTTGACCCCGCGCGGCCTACGTCGGCGCCTGAGCGTGGGCTGCGGCCTGAAGGGACGCGGCTGCTGGAGCAGGCTCGGTGGCCTGGGAGGCCGGAGCTGCTTCCGGCTTCAACAGCAGTGATGGGTACTGCGCGGGGCCGCGCTCTCGGTGGCCGTAACCTCCAGCCGGTGTTGTGATTTACTAGAGAAAAATACCGATTTTATCTTTATTGCTGTTATTACGGTCAGGATTTAGACCGCGTCCGTACAGGAGGCTGGAAGACAGAAAGGATGCATGTTTCTTTGCAGTATGCTTGTTAAAAAAATTACCTTGTATGGTTTCCGTACACCCCAAACTAGTGCTTTAAATATAAATATAGGAAGACCCGCCACCTGTCTGTCAGATCTTGTCCTTTTACTTTGAGAGCCATCATGTTGGTTGGTTGCTTATCTTCAAACAAAAAATGAGACCCTGGAGACGCTTTCCAGTCCGTGGGCCCAACAAAATAGTTACTTCAAACTTATTTCTTCTTTTATTTGAAATACTGCCTTAAGAAAAACAGGAAGTAAGCCTTTCTTACCCTCAGCATGTGCCCGCCACGGAGCTCTGCAACTGAAATGTCAGCATACAGTAGTCTATAGTTTTGATTTGATGGCCCTGGAATCAGATCTCTAACATTTCTGTGCTGTTTCTTGCCAGGTTTCTTAACAATTTTATATTACTATTTTTCTTGTGAAGTATAATTAACATGACGTTTATTGATTATTTTAATAGTATAATTGAATGGCATCAGGTACATTCACAGTGTTGTCTTACAGGCAGTGCCATATATTTCCAAAATCTATCACTCAGGACAGACATTATAACATAGGGCAGGGACTCCTGCTCTTCTTCAGTCTCTGAGTTTACCTGGTTTAGATACTTCATTTGAATTGGAATCCATGGTCTTTCCTTTATCTGTATCTGTTTGAGGCTATTCTTGGTTGTCAACTTGACAACCAAAAATGGCTAGACACAACTGTGAGAGATTTTTGCTTAATTAAATCATTTGAAGTGGGGAGAGCCATTTCTAATCTGTATCTTTGAGGTGGGAAGATCCACCTTTAATCTAGGCCACACCTTCTGCTGGCAGCCTTTACAAAGGCTGTGGAATAAGGAAGCCCTCTCTTTCTTGCTTGCTTGCTCTCACCCATACTTGAAAGTCCATATTCCTTCATTGGCATTAGAGTCTGTTTGTATGCTGGATTCCAGTGTATGCTGAAGAACAGCTGAGACTTCCAGCTCTGTGGATGAACAACTAGGTTCTTGGACTTTCCATCAGTAGACGGCCATTGTTGGACTTGCCGGAGTACTCTAATAAATCCCCCTCTCTCAATATGGAGAAATCCATTCTATAATTTCTGTTACTCTAGAGAATCCTGGCAAATAGCTTCTCTGCTTTCCTTCTTTGGAATGTCTATGTAAGGTTTGAATTGCTTAGTTCGTGTTTGAAAAGCACTGACTGCTGAATCTGATGGCTCTGTCTGGCTTGGTCCCCAGTGACCTTTGTGGCCTTTCATATTGCTTGTCAGCACATCTTCTGGATGTTCCTTGGAACCCTTCTGAGGTCTTTTCCTAGGTTCTTCTCCAAAGTTCCCAGTGTCCCAGAGGATCTGTTCAGTATCTGTTCTCTGCACCTGCTCTACCTTTGTTACAACCTGCTCTGCATCAGTTTCTCTGTAGCTTCACCTACAGTTCCCATGTGTCTTAAGTTTCTGTGTGAAGCCTGGGTTCCAATGTGAAGTCATCTCCCTATCTTCAATGTACCAGCTCCCCCCTGACCCTTGTTCTGGGTCATCAAGACTTGAAAGCTTGGTGCTATAGCCTCTTCTTCCTTAGGTGGCGCCCTTCATGCTGACCAGTGTAGGTAGTTGGTCTTTGTTTTACTTTCCCCACTCAGTTTCACAGCCCAAGGTCAAGCCAAGATGGCTTCTCCTTGTGATTGTTGTCATTGACTCCTTGATTCTAAACATTTTCTCCCTCTATCCTAAACCGTTTTGTACACAGCTGTCAGGACTTCTTCCCTAAGTTAGGTAGTAGAATTGCATAAAGACACTAGCTAGAGATTTTCATCCCACTTCCCAGTAGGGTCTCACTCTGTAGCCCAGGCTGGCCTGAACTATTGTCACATTCTTCCTGCTACAGCTTCCCAAGTGCTGGGGTTGTAAATGTGAACTACTATGTCCAGTTCATTCCTGACACGTTTATTCTTTGTGGCAGAGCTCCAGTCTGTTTTCCTACAATTAAACTTCCACTAGCCTTAAAGCCCTTACAATTCATTGACCTGTAAGTCTTTCAGGTAAGGCTAGGAACATGGCTCAGTGGTTAAGAGGAAGTGGTGTTCTTGCAGAGAAACCTAGTTAAATTCCCAGTACCCATGTTGGTGACTTGCTTGTGGGTCAGACACCTCTGGACTCTGCAGACCATATGTGTGTGTGTGTGTGTGTATAATTAAAAATAAAAGTAAATCTAAAATAAAAATGTTTGGGTAATCTGCTTCAGTTTACTAAATCCCTGAACCTACTCATGATATTTTAAAAGGCTGCTGTATTAGTCAGAGGTCTTCAGAGAGGTGGAGCCAGGGGAATGTGCCCCTATGTACACACATGTACATACACACAGTTATGTTCAAGAATTCTTAGGGCAATGCAAAAATCATTAGCAGTTCCTTACTGAGAAGATAGGTGGGACTTTTTTAATGCTAGCATTTTAGGAAGTCAATATTCATGCAACTTTTTTTTTTTTAATTAAGGATTTTGTTTTGTAGTAATTGTAGACTCACATGCAATTACAAGAAATATGAGAGGGACTATATATGCTTTACTGTGTTTGAAAGACCCCGAGAGGAGCCCCTCGCTCAGGCCTCGGGATAATAACGGACCCCCAAGAACTCATGAGAGACCAAGCTTGATGCAAACCACATGAGGCTTTATTTGGGGAAAGCCAGAGCTTTGGGGACGACTCATATCCCACGCAGGGGTAGAGGAGTCGACCCCGAGGGGAAAGGGGTCCCAGTTTTTATAGACCCTCAGGGGGGGAAAGGAGAAGGGGGGAGTAGGGGATTTCCAGATCTAAACAATGTCTATTCTCAAGAAATGGGTATGGGAGGGGTACAAGGAAAGAGTCTGGTGCAGGTGTAGCAACTCAGGATTGGCCCGGCTGTGGTTGCTGGGGAGATTTTCTGACTCTATCCCAGCAACCAATATCACAAACACCTGGCAGTGAGGTGCAGCAGTGGGCATACACCTGGGTTCAAGGAACGGTCAAAACATTGGCAGACACACAGGTTCAAGGAGCAGCCAGAGCATTGTGCACCTCTATTTTTCTAAGTCAGTGAAGCTACTTCTACTAACAATGAAATCTATTTTGCCAATTTCAGGGCTTCTGTGACCTTTTACATTCTGTCAGGATCTTTCATGTTCTGCTCAGTATTATTATGTAAAACTGTAGCATAACATAGCTACAGTATTGGTGTTGGTGTAGTTAGTGGTGTGTTGCTACCGTGATTCCATACTCGCTTTGCCTCTTTAAGAATTCTCTGATCCCTGTATCCCTAACCTCTGGCAGTCACTAATCTTTCTTTCATCTGCACAGTTTCATCATATCAAGAGTGTTATATAAGGGTAATCATCAAGTGTATAATCTTGAGGGATTGGACTTGTTCATTCAGCCAGTCAGGCCAATCTTTTAGTTGGAAAAGTGCCAGTGTAGAGCTTTAGCATCACCAACTAGAAAAGGAAAACTTGTTGAGAACTGATTTGTGCCTTATAGGGATACATAGTATCCCTGGTCTTTGCCAACCGTAATGTGACAACCAAAAACTGTTCCCAGGTAGTGCAAAAGTCCCTGGGAGTGGCACATTGCTTTTCCAGATGCTGTGTGTATCCCTAGCCCTTTGTTGGAGGATCACTGGAGTTACAGAATGAAGAGTAGACCTGGAGCTTAGGAGACAGGTCATGGCAGCACAGTCCTCTCTCCTGCACTGTGCACACTCTTCCACACTCAGCAGAGTATTCCGCTGTTCAAGTCCACACTCGCAAAGGTACAATGAAACCCGCATGGCTTTCCGTGGAAAAGTTAGTAAGGAAGACACAGTTGATACATGCAGACATAAAATGGACTAGAATCTGCGGTCTCTTACTCTGTGGACAAGAGTTAGCTAAAGGCCAGATTGTATATACGTTGTATATACCTACCCCATGTACCTACCCTCTGAGTCAAAGAGTTGAGAACAGTCATTGCATCAGGACTTACTGATTATTACATCCCTTCTCGCAGTGGTAGGAACAGCCAGGAGACCGTCACCTGAGTTTCTGGTTGCCACAGACTATTGTAAGGGAAGGGACTCCATTTCTGCAGCGGTGGGAAAGCCATCACACTTAGTAACCGTCATTTGTGCTCTGTAAGGAACCCTAACAGACTCACTTGCTCCCAAGAGTGAATGCTGGTGGAATCGTGCCTCAGTTTGTCTTTGGGACCTTAGTAGGGAGGAATAGACCTTGCTTCCATGTCACAACCCCTAGAAACTAAAATCCACAAGAGCCCATTTTTTTTTTTTTGGTTTTTTGAGACAGGGTTTCTCTGTATAGCCCTGGCTGTCCTGGAACTCACTTTGTAGACCAGGCTGGCCTCGAACTCAGAAATTCACCTGCCTCTGTCTCCCGAGTGCTGGGATTAAAGGCGTGTGCCACCATGCCCAGCTCCATAAGAGCCCATCTTAATACAAGTGGTAAATATGATATTAAGAGAAAAATTATTGGCTCATATTTTCTTTTTAAAAAGCATTTTATTATGAAAAGTTCTAGACACTAAAAATTAACATTTGAAATCTTTAATGGTTCTTTTCATCTCTAGGCATTCATTGTTTATCTTGTCGATTGAGTAATTTCAGATAGCATATGATTTTAGCAGGATAAAATCATCTCTACTTTAATGACCCCCTTCTTCAGTTCTTTTTTTTTTTTTTTTTTTTTTTTTTTTGGTTTTTCGAGACAGGGTTTCTCTGTATAGCCCTGGCTGTCCTGGAACTCACTTTGTAGACCAGGCTGGCCTCGAACTCAGAAATCCACCTGCCTCTGCCTCCCAAGTGCTGGGATTAAAGGCGTGCGCCACCACTGCCCGGCTAATGACGCCCTTCTTAAACTATTATATAATTTTGGAGTAGCTTTAGATTTACAGAAATTGTGATAATATGAAGCATTCCTGTGTGCAGTAATAGTTCCAATGAAATGTGTATTGCTCCCAGGTAGCTGTAGACGCTCTTCTGCTGTTTGTTCTCAGGCTGCTGCACCTGCTTACTGTTCTGCTTGTCTGTGTGACTGAGGGCTGCTGTTGCTGAGTGAAGAGCCATTGTTCAGAGGATGCACTAGCAGTGACCCAGCACTGCCTGGCCTGGCTCACTAACCTGCCGGCTCCTGAGCCTTGTACTTTAAGCTATTTTGCTGACTTGTATCCCTGGTTTCCTGTGTTTTTTTTTTTTTTTTTTTTAATTTTTTTTTCTTGTTTTGCTTTATTTTTGGTGGAAGTTTGTTTCTTCCTCTCAGCAGCATTACTTAGTATGCTTCTGCTGCATCTGAGCTATGTTAGTATTGTAGTACTTGTATCCTTTTTGGCTTAAAGAATGTTTTTAATAAGCTAAGTAGCTTTGAACTCTGTTTTCTACTGCTATGATGGCTATTCCTGGTTGTCAGCTGGACTACATCTGGAGTGTACTACAATCCAGAAATGGAGGATGCACCTGTGAAACTGATCCTGAGGCAGGAAGACACAGGCTTCTGACCTGGGTCTTGACATGGAGATATTGAGGCATAGCAGCCGTGAAAAGTTTAGGCCCAGGCAAGGTAGTATGTTGCGTCCACCTCGGCCGGCAAGGAAGACACAACATGGTCAGATTCTTCTCAACAGCCTTTATCGCAGGAACGCCTCGATGCTGCTACCTACGGGACCCAGGCACCTAGGGAGTCCACTTATATGCACCCCAGCACAGGGAAAGGCTTCGTGTCCTCCTGGGATAGGTTGAACCGCTGTCACCTAATTAGCATGTACCCACTCGGGAGGGGTTGGCGCCAGACTCGGGCTTATGCCTGCGCAGTGATGTTGTTTATGACAACGGCACACCGGAAACCGGAGCCATCTTAGAGTTGGCTTCCTACAGTAGTACATACCCTTAATCCCAGGAGATTGAGGCAAGAAGATCTCTGAGTTCAATCAAGGTCAGCCTGAGACAAAGCAACTTCCAGGTGTGGTGATACACACCTTTAATCTGGGCCACGCCTTCTGCTGGAGGCTTCTGTAAGGACAATGGAAGAAGGAAGCTCTTTAACTGCTTGCTCTTACTTGCCAGCACATCTGTTGGAATCTATTTCTTTAGGATTCCAGCTCATATAGAAGATCAGCTGAAACAAATAGAAACAAATAGCCTTTTGGGACTGAGCAACTACTAGATTCTTGGGCTACCCATTGTTGGGTTAGTTGGGCTATAAGTCATTACCATAAATTCCCTTAGTATAGTATATGGAGATTCATAAGTTCTGTGACTCCAGAGAACCCTAAAACAACTGCCTTAGATTTCTGAATGCTGGAACTGTCAGCAGAGGCAAGGACCGAGGAGACCTTGAGAGAGTTTTGCTCAGGTGATGTTGAAGTATTTCACATTGAAGAAGAGAATTTTGGGACAACCGAGCATGAAGCATAGGTGGGATTTATTAAGATTTATTATCATTTGTTCTCTTTCTTTCTAAAACAGGTTGGTCTTAGAAAGTTCGATAGCCTAGGTTGGTCTCAAACTTGCTGTGTAGCCAAAGATGATCTTTAACCTTTGATTCTCTTGTCTCCACCTTCCAAGGGATAGAGTGATAGGCATGTACCTCTATCTCTGATAAGAAAGACAACGCACAGCCGGGCGTGGTGGCGCACGCCTTTAATCCCAGCACTCGGGAGGCAGAGGCAGGCGGATTTCTGAGTTCGAGGCCAGCCTGGTCTACAAAGTGAGTGCCAGGACAGCCAGGGCTACACAGAGAAACCCTGTCTCGAAAAACCAAAAAAAAAAAAAAAAAAAAAAAAAGAAAGACTTAACGCAGATGCATGGGTCTTATGGAAAGTAGGATGCTTCCTATGTGGATGTGGGCTTCTTATGGGAGGGAGAGCCCCATGTGAGCGTCCTGGGCATAGCTGTGATTTGAGTGCCTTCTGAAGAAGACTCACTGCAGCCCAGGCTGCCTGTGCTCATGTGCAGTCCATGTGTCTCATCCTTCCCACAGCACACCGTCCTCTTCTGGTTCTTTTCTCTTTCAGTAAACGAGATCATGGAGTGATACTGTAATTTCTGAGGTGTGCCTGACTGTATGTTAAGATGATAAGATTAAAAGCATAGGTCAAAGGCACACAGGTCACAGAATTCAGAGTTGACTGTAAACAAGGTTTGCAATCTTTTTGTGAGAATCTCAGAAAATAGTTTTATAGCTGAGACAGAAAGAAAGCTTAACTTGACAGTCATACATGCTTTGGTTGTAAACATGATCTCTTGTTATTGTAACACCTTTAAAAATAAACTTCTTATTTGTTTGGTATAATTAGTTGAATTTTTACTTTTTTTTAAAAGATTTTTTTATTATTATTATTATTCTTTGTATCTCCATGTGAATGTGTGAGTGCAGGTGCCGAAGAGACCAGTGATGTTAGACCCGTTAGAACTGTCTGACATTGGTCCTGGGACTCAAACTTGGGGCCTCTGGAAGAACAGCAAATGTTCTTCTTAACTGCTAGCTTCACCTTTAGCCCTTAACATTCTTTTCTTTCTTCTTTCAGATTTATCTTTCTTTTATGTGTATGAGTATTTCGCCTGTATGTATGTTGTATACCACATGTGTGCAATGCCCATAAAGACTAAAAGGTGTTGAATCCCCTGTAACAGGACTTAGAAATGGTTGTTAGCCACTATATGGATGCTGGGAACTAAACCCAGTTTCTCTGCAAGAGCAGCAAGTTGCTCTTGATGGCTGCTCCATTTCTCCAACCTCCATTTTGTCATTCTTATTTGGAATGTCTCATTAAAAAGGATTATTGTCTCAGTATATGAAGCCTTCACAGCTGTGTCAAAGGTTTTGCCTCTTAGTAGATAAAAGGCTTCAGTTAGATGGGAAGTGAGGGGCTGCTCTCCCCTCATGTCCCTTTCATTGTCTCCATCTTTATCTTGCCTCAGGATCATAATTTGCCATCATGCCCTGCTTGTTTTCTGTGGAGAAGAGATTCAGGAATATTAGTGGGGTGTTGGGCTCTTCCTAGGAAACGTTTGATGTTGGGAGTTGAATTTGCTTGGACCCTTTCCTACTGGGGTACTCTCCTTACTGCAGCTAGATATGTGTTCCGTGTGTTCGTTCTTTTAGTTTTCCAGCACAGGTAAGGGCAAAGGGAATACTGTGTCTGGCATGCTGTCGTCACATGGCGATTTCACAGGCTGTGAGCACTGCACAGCTGTAAACTGTAATTGTATTTACATGAATAGCTGAGTTCAGATGGAGCATGTCTCTTTTATGGAACCGGCTGACAGTTTGTATAACACGTATACTGATACAGAAAACAGCAGGAACTACTGAAAGGTAAGTTCTTAACATTTAAAGAGACATTTTAAACTTCATTAAGCATTATGGGAATTTTTGTACTGAGAAAACAGAAGGTTTCTCTCCTTAGACAGGTTCATCTCATTTGCCCTGTGCTACAGGGTGTAGATTGTCCAGCCATGGATTCAGCCAGACACTCAGAGGAGACACTCTCTCTGATCCTCCACTTAGAGAGTATGTGCTTAGTGTTTGCATTTCCTCAAGCCTTACACATTAATGAGAATAAAATCTCCATCTTTCCCTTCAGGGTGGCTGTAACATTGTTTTCCTTGCACGTTTTGAGCTAGGAATCCCCTTTGTATCTGCGAGTAGGGAATGACTGTTGTATTCCACTGAAGCCTTCAAATTCAATAGACTGTTGATTCTTCTTCAAGGGTTTTCTTACACTATGGAAAGTTATTTTCTAGCCTCACTTGTTAAGTGATTGCATTTACTTTATAGAGAGGGTTTGAAATAAAGACAAGTACAGATAGAATTAGCAAAGATGCCACTAACCAGAGTCTGTTAATGTGATTTCCTGATAACTGCCAGCAGCAGTTGGTAACAGTATGGAGATTAAAAATAGGCATCAGGATGTATATCATAAAGTAATACTGGGCAAGTTCCAAAGTTATCTTAAATATTTTCTTGTTTATCTATCTTCTAGGTTCTTTTTTTTTTTTTTGGTTTTTCGAGACAGGGTTTCTCTGTGTAGCCCTGGCTGTCCTGGAACTCACTCTGTAGACCAGGCTGGCCTCAAACTCAGAAATCCGCCTGCCTCTGCCTCTGCCTCCTGAGTGCTGGGATCAAAGGCGTGCGCCACCACGCCCAGCTTATTTTCTAGGTTCTTAAGGACAGGAGTGAGATGGCCAAGCATGCAGCACCCTCCTGGTAGCTTTTCCTTTAGAATTATTTAGTGATTGTTTTTAGAAGAAGATGTTAGGTTATTTGGTATGTCATTATGCTGTGAACTCACGTAGGTGAGAGTTTAACAGGCAGATTCAGGTATATATACGCTTAAATTGTTACTTAATAAAATTATCATTTTATTAAGATAAACTTTTCTCACTTCTGGATTCGACAGGCGTTGCAGGCAAGGGAAGATAGTGTGTAGGGTCTTGGCCCTCCGCTGCCCTAAGTCTGCTTCCCTCTCTTACTTTCATCGTGGACAGTGGGGCTAGTGAAAGAACCTAGTGGGGGAAACCCCCCACTCAATTCCCACTCAATTCAATTGCACTCAAGAATCATGAACAGATGACCATCTTGATGTAAAAACATGAGGTAGTTTAATGGCAGAGCTCCGGGTTGAAAAGTATCTCATGCAGGAGACCCTGAGGCTTGGAAGCTAGGGGTTTTTATAGAAAAGAGGGTGGGGCTGGGGGGAGGAATTGGCGCGGTTTCACATGATTGGTCCATTTAAACATTAGCAGCCTGTTAACATTTAACTTAGGTCAGAAGGACGGGAGATAGGGAGGCGGGCCAGTCCAGCTTGTCATTCTCTTTATCTCTCTTTTATCTTTATGGCCAAGCAGCCTCAGGAATGTCTTAATGATGGGCCTGCCAGGGCATGTCCTGACCTGTTCTGCTATGTTCTCAGCCCCAGGTTTCAAAGCTCACAAACAACTCACATTATATGAATCACAGGTCTAAGTTTTATTTTCTTTCACTGGAAACAACTCAGTTACTCTGCTTGTGGCTTGCTGTGCCCTGGGTTTTCACTGTTTCTTTAATCTTCCTGCTTTGGTCTTGCTTTTTTCTGAGGAATTTGTTTGATTACAGCTTCATTTTTTTTCCTACAATGATTTGTATATTTGAATATTTTTGTATTTTTGTTTTGTTTATTGAGACAGGGTTTCTCTGTGTAGCTTGGCTGTCCTGGAACTCAGAGATCCACCTGCCTCTGCCTCCTGAGTGCTGGACGTACACCGCCACATCCAGCTTCAAGTTTGAATTTATTTAGAATTTGGGTCAGTTAGACTACATTGTATTTTCATTCTGGTAGAAGGAGAGAACAGATTCCTCCAAGTTATCTTCTGATCTCTCCCTTTTTTTTCTTCTTTCTGTCTCTCTTTTTCTTTTTTTCCTCTGATATGCATGCCATGTCATGTCATGTGAGAGTACATATTCCATACACATTAACATTGTAGGATTAACTTACTTTTGCTAAAAAGAAAGAACAAAAGAAAACTGAATTATTGATCTCTAAATAAACTTTCAACCTGAAAAATTATGGAGAAAAACTGCCCTTTAAAGCAATGCGGTGGTATGTTTTTAAAGTTATAAACAGATGTGCATAAGTACTGCCCTATAGCTGACACGTGTGTCCTATGCACAAGGGCCATTTGGTGTTATTTTTAATTGTTCTCCATCTTAATTTTGGAGACAAAGTCCTCACTGAACCTGGAGCTCTCTGATTGATTGGGCACCAGCGAGTTCCAGGGATCTGTCTGCCTTTCTCTGCTTTACCTAGCTGCAGTCATGTAGGACCACACCCTGCACAATGACCAGGATCCAAACTGTGTCTGCATGCCTTCTCAGTGAACACTGACTGTGTCTACATGCCTTCTCAGTGAACACTGATTCTCATTACCCCACACGCCTCTGCTCACACTCTGCTGGTGTCTAAGATTTCACATTGAACAGAATCTAAATGTCCCTTAACTTTTTGAGCAGAAATATGCTTTTAAAAACTATCCAGGCAAGTCATTATTGTTAACACACGGCACCGATCAACATTTGGGTTTGAGAAGATGGAAGGATCCCTCTGTTCTGGGGTCTTACTTATGCTTCTGTGGGTGAAGGTCTCGGGTTAGGTCTTTATAAACATTGCTTATATTGTGGATATTCTTGTTTATTGGGATGTCAGCTCACAGATCTGGAATTACCATTCTGTTGACAGCTTCTCATTTCCCAACCGCTTTCCTCAGTACTCTTTCACCCACTCAGGCACCCTGAATCACCAGTCTGGCCACGTGTTTATCCTAGTTTCTCCTCACCTCACACCTTTCTGCCTGGCTTTCATTTGTGATCCTTCCACTATGATCATACTATGTGTACTTTGCTCCCTTCCTCCTCTTCTGTCTGAAAGCAGCCACCAAACCAATGAAAGAAAAATGCAGAATCAAACTGACTTCTTTATGGCTGAGCCTGTCAATCCTTCAACACTGACATCCAGTTGTGACTGTTTGGCTTTATTAACCATTTACATTTTCACTGTAAAGGTTTTCACTGGTTGCTTGCCTTGGTGTTAATTGACCTTACATACCTGCTTTGACCAAACTTCCCTTTAAATATGTTAAGCCTTGGGAAATAACAAAGATACAAAGCAAAGACGGTTACGTGGAGGCTGGACTTGTCATTTGTCAGAATAAATTAGATTAGAATTTCAGGTTTTCTGTTTGGTTGCTTTAATGTCTAATAGCAGGCATATGTTTGCTATGTACCTTTTCATATTTGATTGTTGATCTGTTTAAAACTGGTATCTCTGTTGCCTCTAAGCACTGTTATGCCTAGTTATAGAAATGGTTAATTTTATAAATGGCTCTCATGTACATTTGCCACCTAAAATATGTTCTCAGTAATACTGTGGCTAAGGGAAATAGCAGCTGCTCACCAGAGTAGAGTGAATGTAGAGGCATCTTAGTGTTTGTGATCTGGCCTGATTCGGCTGTGAGGATGGAGCTCTGTGAAGATTCTGACCGTGTTCAACAAGTCCTACAGGTGGGCTCTTTGGATGGAAAACCTTTTCAGTTTTCAGGCAACCAAGAGGGGGGAAAAGGAATCAAAAATGAAATTGTGAATGAAATGGAAAGAACTTTCCTGTTTTCACCACAGAGACCGTTATTTAATATTATGAATGTCAGGCTCCTTGAGTTGTCTCTTGTACTTTGCCAGTAATAAATATGGCTATTGATCAGGGTCCTTTTTTTACTGTTGTTGAATAAGGTGGTCATGATCTCATGCAGACTATTAGGTATTGTTTAACTCAGATTAGTTAGTAGTGATATGTTTAGAAATTAGTTAGTAGTGATATGTTTAGAAATTAGTTAGTAGTGATATGTTTAGAAATGAGTTAGTAATGATATGTTTAGAAATTAGTAGTGATACGTTTAGAAAGGAGTTAGTAGTGATATGTTTAGAAATTAGTTAGTAGTGATACGTTTAGAAATTCCTAGCATTTTGGCAAGCATCCTTACAGTTGTCCTACACAGTCTTTCATTCATTTCAACAAATACTTACTAAATATTTTCTGTATGCCATATGCCGCTCAGGAGACACTGCTAAAAACTATCTCAATAATGCAAGTTATTGTCGTTGCTCCTGGTTAACGTTTAGAACTTGAGTGATAGATTCCCTATTGCTCAAGACACTACATTTCTGAGTCATAGAACATGGAGAAACCAGCTGGTACTGACCTGGAAACTTTATCCCACTGGCTAGCTTTCATAAAAGTCTTGAAGCTGCTTTATGTGCTATTGAAAAAAAAAAAAAAAAAGAGGAAGGCCTGGCGTGGCTTGAGGAGAACCATCTTTAAATGTCAGTTTGCTACATAGCTGGTGTGGGTCAACGCAACATGTGTATGGCCTGACTTCAGCATCCCATGGCCTTCTGAACACGTTGTACTTTTGTTTTTATTGCTGTTTGCTTGTTAGTTGCCTGCCCCTGAGCCAAGATATTAGGCAGTTAAAATATCTTTCTTAGTTGAAACTCAATGTTTGTCTTAAAGGTCACTACTCTGCTTTCCCATGATGCAAATCTCTGACTTGTTTTCTTTCTTCCAGAATGTTTTCTTGCAGCTGCATTTTCACCGTACGTGTGTAGTTTAAAAGGCACTCGTGGCTGACAGTGTCTCATCAGTCCTGAGCCTTCACAGCCATTCATTTTCAGCATCCTCTCCTTAGTATTGCCATTTTACCTCAGCTTTGAATTACTTTTGGTTTTAACTTGATTTGTGAACTGTCTAGTAGTTCTTGTTTGGCAAATAATTTAAAAAACAGAGCTGTTTACCATCTAGGTTGAGGGCATAAGCTTGTTCAAGCAATTTATGACTCATTTGCTTGGTCTGTTTTTTTAGGGGGGATTTTAATTGACTATAGAAATAAGTAATTTATAAGTTATATCTCATGCAGACTCCATAAATTCATGGCCTTTTAAAAGGTATCATCTCCTTGTCCTTAGCTCACATGGACTATTTATTTTCTGTATGCTGCTGTTTGATATGATATTTGGTTCTGGCTTCATTTTACAAGACATCCCAAGGAGAGAGAAAAATAGAATTACTAAAACTCTATTTGACAATAACTGTTAGAACTAGAGTAGGCTCTGGGATAGGTGAAACCTTTGAATAGAAAGTAGGACTATCCTTTCAAGCTGTTTATGGGGGTTTTGTTGGCCTGTGTTGGAGGTTTTTGAGGGAAGTGCATTTGCTTTTAGTTTTGAACTAAGGTCTGAGTTATCGGCCAGTCTTGGAATTCACTGGTTATAGACCAGGAACTCAGAGTGTCATCTTGCCTCAGCCTCTCACGTGCTGGGATTATAGACACGAGATGACATTCGACATTCCTGCTGTCTTGAATACACGGCCTGCGATGGGACATGCAGTACTTGTACTCTGTTCCTGAAAGTTAGAGCTCAAATCAGTGCCCAGACTGGAAGCCGCCCAGAGCCAAGGGGAAGGAGTGTTCATTAACCAGCAGGCAAACGCGTCAGCTATTTTGTTGCTTTGTTCTTCTAAATGTTAACACATTCTGCATCTTTTTAAAATCTCTGTTAACAATGGGTAGGGTGGTTTGGGAATCGGTGAGTGCATTCGGTAGCTGATTGAGGAGTGTTCTAGGTCTAACATGAATATCTTTCTTTTTTAGGAAACTGAAAATGGCCTTTGAGCTATGCTAGGTCTATAATGGGAAGCGTCACAGTTCGATATTTCTGTTATGGGTGCCTTTTTACATCTGCTACCTGGACAGTTCTGCTTTTCATTTATTTTAACTTCAGTGAAGTGACTCAGCCCCTTAGGAATGTGCCCATCAAGGGGTCTGGGCCCCACGGGCCATTTCCCAAAAAATTCTACCCACGTTTCACTCGAGGCCCAGGTCGAGTATTAGATCCACAGTTCAAAGCAAACAGAATCGACCATTTGATGAATAATCACATTGAAGATCCAGATAAAGGCCTCTCAAAATCTTCCTCTGAACTAGGTAAGTAATCAGGTCTGTACTTTTTAAATTGTGCAACACTTAAGACTAGAAGTGTCCCATTGTTCCCATAAGTAACAGAGTTGTTATTAAATCTGCACTGGAGCTGCTGACAGGGAAGGTGATTGAACTCTGAACCCAGAGATCATAGCGATCCCCCAGCCCCACACCCCAGTTTTCTGAGTTGGGGTTTCTCTGTGTAGCTCTGGCAGTCCTGGAACTTACTCTGTAGACCAGATTGGTTTCAAACTCAGAGATCCTGCCTGCTTCTGCCTCCCCATTGCTGGAATTAAAGGTATGGGCTACCACTGCCTGGCATAGGAACCCTTTTTATATAAAAGCTTATGTGTAAATTTTTGTGGGGCATGGGTATAAAAGCTTGATAAGACTGGAGCCTACTATGGTCAATTGGGATGTAATAATCTATTGCTTTTATGGAACATTTTCAGTATTTTTCCTCTGGGCACAGATAAATTTGTCTTGTGATTGTAATAAGATGTTAATTCATTTACTTGGTTTTGTTTTGTTTTTGTTTTTATTTTTGTTTTTGTTTTTTTTTTTTTTTTGAGACAGGGTTTCTCTGTGTAGCCCTGGCTGTCCTGGAACTCACTCTGTAGACCAGGCTGGCCTTGAACTCAGAAATTCGCCTGCCTCTGCCTCCCAAGTGCCGGGATTAAAGGCGTGCGTGACCATGCCCCCCCCACCCCCCTTTTTTTTTTGAGATAAGGTCTATGTATATCTAGCTGGCCTGGAACTCACTATGTGGTCCAGGACAGTAATCTGCCTGCCTCTGTCTCTCGAGTGCTGGGGTTAAAGGTATGTGTGTCAACACATAAAATGTTCTTAGTGTGATGGTTTTGAGCAGGTATTCATGCTTCAGACACACTTGGTATGCATTAAATTGATAAGAATCTGACGTTGGCCTCAGCTTACTCATTCAAAGCCTGAATCTACAGTCAAGTTAAAAACTGTGGCTGTGTAATGTGATTATAATGGTGAAGCCAAGGCTCTGGGGAGACCATCCCATCGCAGTCGGTGTTGTGATCATCTTTTTTCAGAGTATGTAACTTCACTCTCTTTCAGGTATGATTTTCAATGAACGTGATCAGGAGTTGAGAGACCTGGGCTACCAGAAGCACGCCTTTAATATGCTTATTAGTAACCGCCTGGGGTACCACCGCGACGTGCCGGACACCAGGGATGCAGAGTATGCTCCTGTCTCTTCCCTTTTTACATTTCTTTCCTCTTCATCTTTGGAGACAGGGTTTCTCTGTGTAGCCTTGGTTTTCCTAGTAGATTAAGATTGTTATTTTTCTGTATATGTTAATACTGGAAATTAGTTCTTGACCAGCTTTTCCCCCAAGTAACCACACAGAGACCTTTTAATATTTCAAAGCGTTGGGCCTTAGCTGGGCAGGCATTCAGCTAGCTCACCTCTGCTAAGCTGACCGCCTGCCTAGCTCCATCCAGCCATGTGGCTATACCTTCCAGGCTGTGGTTATGCCTATCTTCTCCCGTGTGTCTCCTGGCAAAAGGCCTTCCTTCTTATTCTTAGAGTTCCAGTCTCTCTCTTAGGAAGTTCCACTTTCTACTTCCTGCCGAGCTAATTGGCCATTATTATTGGCTTCATATTAAAGTCAATCAGAGAATGCTTTGGGTAGGTTAGGAAGGATAGAGACAATTTCACACAGTAAACCCCAACACTTGCTCTGTAGACCAGACTGGCCTGGAACTCAGAGATCTACCTGCCTCTGTCTCCTGAGTGCTAGATTAAAGGTGTGCACCACCATTGCTAGACTGGAGTTTATTCTTTAAGTTGATAACTGTTGTTGGTCAAAGCCACTTATCAAGTAGTTACTATGTCCATGAAAGCTCTTATATCGTCTAAGAACTCAGTTTTCTTAAATCTTTTCTACATTATTGGGTAAAAACTAAAAATTGTGTTGAAGACACGTTTTCTTACTGTGTTTCCATTGTAAAACCTCATTGAGAAGCTGCACTAACCTAGCACTGCACAGGCAGCAACTTCATCACCTCATTAACTTCTCCACCAAAAGGAAGAAACCAAGCTTAAAGGTAAACTTATTAACATAATGTAAAGCAAAGAATAAACCAGTGTTTTTTAAATGCTTAAACATCACTATAATGTAAGAAAGAAGCTGAACAAGGTAGCAAGAAATAACCTAAGACATTTGCGCTTCTTAAAATACCAGCTTTTCTTGTTTTGATTGTTAAAGATGTAGGGGGAAGTCCTACCCGACTGGCCTGCCAACTGCTAGCATTGTTATCTGTTTCTACAATGAAGCCTTTTCTGCCTTACTGCGGACTGTGCACAGTGTGGTGGACCGCACACCGGCCCACCTTCTTCATGAGATCATCCTTGTGGATGACAGCAGTGACTTTGGTAAGTGATGCTAGCAATGGTCACAGTTCATGGGCTCTTACTCACTGTGTGATGAATCGCCAGCTGGGCTGCAGTCTGTCCATTGCTATAGGATGATTTTGTAATCTGTCTACAGTGTTATCCAAACATGCCCTGGGGGAATTTCCCTTTGGCTTGCTTTAAAAAATGTCCATTATGAATGAAGTTCCAATTCATAGGAGCTTAAGAAGACTTCCTCTTGCCCTTCACCCAGTTTCCCATGTTGGCTGTGTTTCCTACTTACAGCACAGTGTAGAAAGCAGAGTTCCATAGTGGAGAAGTGTCAGTTTACCGTATTTCATGAGGAGTGCTGTTAGCACCATCCAGCATCCCCTGGTACTCCCCTTAGAGCTGTACTCTGCCTTCGTGTCCCTGAAACCCTTCCCTGGCATCTGGTAACCTCGGACTTCTGTCATTTCAAAAGTGTGATGCAAATGGATATGCAGGTTGACCCCTTTTGAGATTGGCACTTTTGACATGGTACAGTGTGGTAAACCATACTTTTAGAGTAAGTCTGCTACACCAGTTATTTCCAGACTAGAGTGAGCTGCATTCATTCAGAAAGCTATTAGATGTTACCTGAATGCCAGTTTTCTGAGAATCACTGTATTTTAGGCACCCTTTTTTAACTGTAGATTTTTGCAAAGAAAAGTTTTACACTGTTTTACTCCTGTTTAGCTCTCAGCTTCCTTCAAGGTGGGTGGGATCCATTTTTACAGAGACGGAGATACAAAAATAAGTGATCTAGCTGGGTGTAGTGGTGCACACCTTTAATCCCAGTACTCTGGAGGCAGAGGCAGGCACATCTCTCAGTTCAGGGCCAGCCTGGTCTACTAAGTTCCAGGACAGCCAGGGCCACACAGAGAAACCCTGTCTCAAAAACAAATAAACAAAAGAAGAAAAGAAAAGAACGAATGAGAGAAAGAGACTTCCCAGAACCTAACGTGAGTAGTAGAGTTGAGCTTATGCCTAGTCTTCCTGGCTCTAGCTGTTTCCCTTTAACACAGCACTGCAGACAGTGATGGGTGGCCCAGAGGCATTTTCCATGCACTCAGCATCATTGGACCGTCTACAGCACCCACAGAGCTGTACACTTAGGGACTGATGAGTGAGCACAGCACCCATGGGACCTGGGAAAATAGAGAAACTTAATGGACAAAATTTTAGAAACGTTCATAGACACCAAAACTTACCATTTTTGTTTGTTTTGGGTTTTGAGGCAGGGTCTCTTTCTATAGTCCTGGCTGTCTTAGAATTTGCCACACAGACCAGGCTGGCCTTGAACTTACAGAGATCTGCCTGCCTCTGCAACCCTAGTACAAGGGTTAAAGGTGTGTACCAGCATACTCAGCTTGGACTTGTTGTAAAGACAAGAATACCTCTTTTGTAGTCTAGGTTGGCCTCAAGTGGCTTTCAGGGTACTTGAACTTACAACAGTCCTCCTGTCTCAGCCTTGAGTGCTGGGATTGCAGGCGAGAACCTTCACATTTGACTTCATTTCAAACATTGTCTATGGAAATATGCTTCTAAGGCTGCAGTTCCTCATGGCTGGGCTCCAGCTTTGCTCTGGGGTTTTCTTCTACAGAGGGTACTAGAATGCTTTTTAGTGAGGCCATCTAACATATTTCTTTGATCATGTGTAGATTTTGGCACACATGGCAGATCCATTAGAAATAGTTATAAGATGCTTGCTGTATGTCTTGTGTGGTGTAATGATGGAACTGTCCGTTTTAGATGATTTAAAAGGAGAACTAGATGAGTACATCCAAAGATACCTGCCTGCAAAAGTCAAGGTCATAAGAAATACGAAGCGCGAGGGATTGATCCGAGGACGAATGATCGGAGCAGCCCACGCTACAGGTATATCCATGCTGTGGTTCTGTGGTGCTGGACACCTACAGAGGTACACAAGAAGCCATACAAGACAAGCTACTGTTCTGTTGCTTCGAAGAGACACCATGTTCAAGGCAGCTTACAAAAGAAAGCATTTAATTTAGGGCTTATGACTTTAGAGGGTTAGTCCATGCGTGACAGCAAGCAGGCAGACATGGCACTGCAGCAGTAGCTGAGAACTTAATCTGATCCTCAAAGAGGCAAAGACACAGCTCATGAGGCCTGCCGGGGCCTTTGAAACCTCAGAGCCCACCTCCAATAACACACCTCCTCTGACAGGGCTGTACCCCAAATCCTTCTTAAACAGCTCCACCCACTGGGGACCAAACAGTCAAACATGAGCCAGTGGGAACCACTCTCATTCACACCCCCACACCACATTTTGATTGGCTGTTGCCCAAAGGAATGAAGAAGAGTTCTGTCTGAAAAGATTTTATAACTGCCTTACTGCCCCAAAGCACAGAGTACAGAGATCGCTGCTTGAACCCTCACTGGCCTTTTTCCGAGTGGCCTCTCAGTTAATTATTGGCCTCTCAAACAGGTTTCTTACCTTGCTTGCTTACATAAGTAGAAAAGTACAAGCTAACATGTAACTGAACTTTTAAAAATTTAACATAGAAACACTTAATATCCAAACTACTTGACTTGAGTTATGCTAATAACTGTTACTGTGGAGTGCACACCTCTGGAGTCAGTGTCAGGATTCCACTTGGTAAATAAGATTGATTTCCACACTGTTCCTGGGAGGTTTTCAAGCTTCCATCATCCACCATATGCTAATCTCTCCCTGAAAAGCAAAGAACAGGTGTCAGATGCAGCCTTCTGCAGAAGTCACACTTGAGTGACTGCCTTTCGTTCCTTTTTGGTTTCTTTGATTTGGTCCCAGGCTGGCTTCATTCTTGCTCCATAGCTGAGCCGTAGTGTAGTGGTCACCAGTTCTCAGTGACACTGAGCCATCGCTGACAGTAATGGTCTCTAAGGCAAGAGTGAACTAAATAGATATATTGAGTAAAATGACTAATAAAAGTGGACTCTGCACAGTTGGCCACTGTCCCTGCACTAGAACACTTTGGGTCTGCCTGTCCATAGAGGAGTCTCCTGGGTTGCCTGACAGCTTGTTGGGGCCGTGCACGTAGTTTGTGCCCTCTCTGAGGAAAGTGTACATTTCAGAAAAAACTCTTGGCCATAGGACTTCCCCTGAACCCTGTTGGCAGTGCAGAGGGTGGTTTCTTGGTGGGGGTGGTCATGGTGGCCATACATAGCCTGTATATAACATTGTCCACCCACGTTGGTCAACTGTACTTTGGTCAAGTGTGAAGCATCACTCTTCTATCTTCTCCCTTCACCTCTGCAGGAGAAGTCCTGGTGTTCCTGGACAGCCACTGTGAAGTGAATGTGATGTGGTTACAGCCCCTGCTGGCCATTATCCTTGAGGACCCACACACAGTGGTATGCCCCGTGATTGACATCATCAGTGCGGACACACTTGCTTACAGCTCATCCCCAGTAGTTCGGGGAGGTTTCAACTGGGGGCTGCACTTCAAGTGGGATCTAGTTCCCGTATCTGAGCTGGGAGGCCCTGATGGCGCCACGGCCCCAATAAGGTAAGAGCAGATGGGAGAATCCCACTAGCCTTTCTTTAGAAAAGAACAGTATATTAAAGAAAAGTGATTCTTTATAAGGGGCAAAGGAATGACTAAATTTACCCAGCAAAAACAATTTTAAGTCTGGCAGTGGTGATGCACACCTTTAATCCCAGCACTTGAGAGGCAGAGACAGTCAAATCTATGAGTTTGAGGCCAGCCTAGTGTATACAGCATTACAAAAGAGACCCTGTCTCAAAACCACAACAGCAAATTTTGGTTTTGGTTTTTTGTTTGTTTGATACAGGGTTTCTCTGAGTAATAGCTCTGACTGTCCTAGAGCTCGCTCTGTAGACCAGTCTGGCCTCCAAGTCAGGTCATCTGCCCCTGCCTCTCGAGTGGTGCTGGGATTAAAGGTGTGCATCACCACCGCACCTGACCCAGTGAGGATTCTTACGTGGTGTAGGTTTGTATGAACCCAGGCAAGAGGTAAGAATAAGTCACTGTCAGTTGCCCACGAGTGCTGTGTAGCTGGTAGGGGCCATGAATAGGTAACTGTTGTCTGGGCTACTGTGGGCTCTGTGTGCTGTGCTCTGTATCACTCATCTCCAGGTCATCACCACAGGCTGCAGAGATCTGCGGCTGAGACCACAAGTGTATTAGATTCCAAATGGTTTTTGCATTTTAGACTATTTGCATCCCTGTGATTGGATATTCAAGATGAGACCCAAGGCGTACGGCAGTGAACTTGTGTTTCCTTCCATGCACGTTCTCAACAAGAAGTCACAGCAGCCTTTTTTTTTTTTAAGTGTTTTTTAATTTTTTCCTATAATATATTTTGGTCATATTCTTTCTCTTCAACAACTCCTCCCAGATACCTCCTTACCCACCCAACATCATATTCTTTCATAAAAAATAAACACAAACAAAACAAAGCACACATGAAAATACACACACATACCCAAAGAGTCTGTTTTGTGTTGGCCAATTATTCCAGTGCATGGGACCTGCTTTGGGTGTGGTTGATATGCCAAGTGTCACTCCATTGATGAAAACTTGCCCTTCTCTGGCAACTGTCATTTACAAATACTGTCTTATTTTCGATTCCTTTGAAAGTCCCTTTTAAAAAGCGTTTTCCAGACATTTATAAGTAGGTTTTGTTGTTTTAAAGACAGATGGGGCTCATGTCATGTAACTGCCATACCTGGTGTATGGAATACTGGGGATTGAAACTAGAGATTTCTGCCTGCTGTAGACCCCCTTACCAACTAAGCCCCATCCCGAGCCCATGTGTAAATGTTTTTAAGAGTATCTACTTTTGGGAGCTGGTGAGATGGCTCAGTGGGTAAGAGCACCTGACTGCTCTTCTGAAGGTCCTGAGTTCAAATCCCAGCAACCACATGGTGGCTCACAACCATCTGTAATGAGATCTGACGCCCTCTTCTGGAGTGTCTGAAGACAGCTGCAGTGTACTTACATATAATAAATAAATAAATCTTTAAAAAAAAAAAAAGGAGTATCTACTTTCCCCTAAGCTTTCAGTCTTGCCTTTTGTCTTGAGTGTATTGAATAGTTACTTTGAAGTCTGTTTGATACCTTCATAATTAAAACTTCTTTCTATCTCCACATTATTATGGACTGTTTCTCTTTTCTGTGATTTAGCTCCCTAATTGTGTGATTACTCATCTGTCTGTCCTTTTGCTAGACAGTCTGGAGTCCTTGCTGAGTATTCGGCCTCTCTTCTATAGGCTGCTTGGCCAGTAGAGCTCACCGGGATTCCTTAGCTCTAGAGCAAGGGCTCAGAAGCCTGGAAGTTGGGATTAAGCCTTTAGGTAGTGTCTGCTGCAGCTTTTCTTATTGCAAGGCAGCTGCAATCTAAGCTTTATGGCATTGTCCTTTGCTGGCAAGCTGCTGTGGGGGATGAGGAACCCTCATGTATTTTAGCAGTTATCAGCATCCCTGGCCTAGAGCAGTAGCCTCTACCCCATCCACATGCCAGGCACAATGACTAAGTATGTAGAGTTCTGAAAATGCTCTAACATTACAGATGTCACCGCTGGCACAGCCATCCACTTTGAGAGCCACTCCTGATGCCTGTCTTACTCAAAAGTTTGAGATTTTCTGTGGTAGGTCCTGGAGTCAATTTTTGTTCCCCTCTACCAGGCCCTCAGAAGGAATTATATTCATTGCCTTTGGTTCCTGTCAAAGTCATTTACAGTAAGAAAGGTGCCTCAATCCTTAGAACATAACCTTATGCCCGATACCTCATGTAGCCTCAGCAATCCAGAAAATTCCAGTGTGTAACCCAGCCTCTTCCCTATTAGACGACCATGTTTCTTTCTTATCTGTTATCCTCTGTTGTTACCTCTTTTGTAATGACAGCTAATCTTCTGTGCCCCAGAGTCTCAGGGACTTTGTAAATAGTTGGTAACTGGTTCTATTGAATGAGCACAGGCTGCGGTTCTTTTCTAGGTCTCCTACAATGGCTGGAGGCTTGTTTGCCATGAACAGACAGTATTTCAATGATCTTGGACAGTATGACAGTGGCATGGATATCTGGGGAGGAGAAAATCTGGAAATCTCATTTCGGGTAATTTTGATTTTGTGTGTGATCTGTCCTAAATTGCTTGTAGTAGAATATGATTGCAGTTTAAGGGCAGAGAGAGCCTCCTGAGCAGGTGGGCCCCACAAACCGCTCTGAATCTGTCTGCAGCGCTCCTGTCAGTCTAGCGCAGAACTTAAGCATGGCTGTTTGTAATTCAGAAACACACCACAGTTTTCCTCCATAACTTCAGGGTGAATATTTATATAGAAATCAGTAGTTCAGTTTTCTTTCCTAGCAAAAGTAAGTGAATCTCACAAACGTTAAGTATGTATTCACATGACATGACATGGCATGCATATGGAGGTCAGAGGACAGTTTGCAGGAAATGGTTCTCTGCTTCTACCATGTAGGTCTTGGGGATTGAGTCTAATTTGTAAGACTTTTCTGCACGTGCCACCCTGTCTGTCAGCCCTGGAACCAAGTTCTTATGTGTGTGCTCTTGTGCCCGTGTGGAGGCACAGTGGATAGGGCTGCCCTCTCCTTCTGCCATGTGGGTCCTAGGAACTGAACCTGAGTCACTAGGCTTGGTGGCAAGCAGTTTTACTCATGGAGCCCTCTTGCCAGCCTTAGAATCAAGTTCTTTTGAATTTAATCACTCTGTATAGTTTATTTTAAAAATATTTTTGCTGGGGAGCTGGCTCAGTGGTCAGAGCACTTGCCCTGCAAGGAAGTGTAAAGGAGTCTGGATCTCCACCGCCAGGGTAACTGCCAGGCTGGGCTGGCTCCTCACTGTAACTGGAGCCTTGGGAAGCAGAGCAAGGGGCTAGTGCGAGCCACCAGACAGGGGAGCTTGGGCTGTGACTGAGACCCTGCAGCAAAGGTGTGAGGCAGAAGAGTGACAAAGGAACCACCCCTCCCCCAGATAAAGTTTTATTTAGTTTACGTATATGGGTGTTTTGTATGCACGTATATCTGCACACCAGAAGAGAGCATCAGATCCCATTAAAGGTTGTGAGCCACCCATGAGGTTGCTGGAAATTGAACTTAAGACCTCCGGAAGAGCAGCCAGTGCACTTAACTGCTAAGCTACCTCTCCATCCCCAAGGTTCCCAGTATTCTTAGGCCTCAGTGTTCACTCTCATGTATGGCATGTGCATTTGTACGTTTATATGTTCCTTGTCCTTAAATCCTTAAGAGCAACCAAAGATGATAACTTTTTAATTTCAGAAGGACCTAATTTGTAGGTGCCCCCCACTTTATATCTAGTAAGATAAGCATCTGTACGCTGCATAGCCACCATTCATAAAGGGTCAGTCATGAAGATGAGCGCTGCTTCGGTCTGACAGCCATCCCGTTTGCTTCTGGCTAGATTTGGATGTGTGGCGGCAAGCTCTTCATCCTCCCTTGCTCAAGAGTAGGACATATTTTCCGAAAAAGGCGACCATACGGATCTCCGGAAGGCCAGGACACCATGACACACAACTCCCTGAGACTGGCACATGTCTGGCTGGATGAGTACAAGGTGAGTGAGTCTGGCCATTGCTTTGCTGGTGCCTTCCTGCCTCTCTTGCCTGAGTCTCCTTGGCTGACCTTCGCTGCTATGCTGTTCCTCTCTGGGCTTCTTTTCAGCAGGATTCCCTCAGGTTTGGTTTTCACTGTTTTCTCAGTGTGACATTATAAGCATCGGAAGCAGTTCTGTGTGTTCTGGACCTCACTGATGGCTCAGCGTTGCTTTCCCGTTTCTATCCTACCTCCTACAGCTTTGTTTTCTCTGCAGCCTCTTTATCATGATTTACACGTCAATTTTGGAGCATTCTGTCACACCAGAAAGAAACGCTGTACCCTTTAGGTGTCACCTCTGTCCACAAGCCCTAGACAATGGCGATCTGTTTCCTGGCTCCCTGCACAGTCTCAGATACACCTCTCACACGTTTGTACCCTTTCCTGTGGCTTTCACTGAGCACTTGTGTTTAGCCTGGCCTGGGTTGCAGCTGTTCTCGGCACTTCACTACTTCCTATTGCTCAGGGATACTCTGTCCATCATTTTATGGGTATTTGGGTTGCTTACATGTATGTTTGTTTGTTCGTTTGTTCTCTCTCTCTCTCTCTGGTTTTTTGAGATAGGGTTGATTGGAGCCTTGGTTGTCCTGAAACTTGCTTTGTAGACCAGGCTAGCCTCAAACTCGCAGAGACTCACGTGCTTCTGCTTCCTGAGTCACATGTTAATTCACATGTTAATTCACATGTTAATCCCATGGAAGGTTGCTGTGATTAGTTATGTGCAGTTGCTCTTGTCATTGGTCTCCACCTCCATCCTTCAGCCCTCACATTCTGGGATCACAGGCGTACATGCACAAGCATACCTGGCTAAGTGCCTGAGCTCTGGCTGTGGAAACAAAGCTGACTAGGGGAATGTAATCTGCAGCCCTATAAGGTAAATGGCAGCAGCTGCCCAGCCCTTGACGTGCTGAGGAGGAGGGAGCTGGGAACAGAGGCAGGGCTCCAAGCATGCCAAGGCTCTGTTTGTCTCCTCCCTCTCCTAACCCAGAGCTCTGTGGAACTCAGCTCCTTGCATATTATTATTCTCTTGTCATGGAAGTTGCCAAAATGGAGAGTAGAAGGCCTTTGTTATGTGGGTTTGAGCAGGGGGACCTTGAGAGAGAGAGCTCTGTCAATGATCCTTTCAATGTCATTTCCTTGGGCGCTCCAGTGTCAGCTCATCGGATGGCTCCTTTTTTCCCCCCTGATGCTGATTTTCCCAGGCAGCAGTGTGAGCAGAGTGCTGCGCTGTACTGCTCTCCAGGAGCGCTTGCATATGACACCCGGCAGCATCTTCTCAAATCGACCCCAGTCATGGAAATGATCAAATTCAACTCTCAAGTAAAAGATTGGAAGAAAAAAAAGTCTTCTGGACTTGGTCGCCACACCTCTAATCCCAGTAGAGACAGATGATGTTAAGGCCAACCTTGTCTACATAGTGAGTTTTATTTAGTTCAGCCAGGGATATACAGTGAGTCCTGGTTTCAAAAGCAACACAACAATAAAAGCCGTTATAAGCTTGTAAGTGTGCCACTAGGTGAAGTGTATCAGTGTTTGGAAGGACTGCAGAGCTGTAGACCAGCATTTCCAAGTGACTAGTACGTGTTTTCTAAGTCTTGCACGTGTAAGATCATCCAAAGAGAACACAAAGCCAAATGTGCACTTCACTGGTATGATTCTTTTTTTTTTGTTTTGTTTTGTTTTTCGAGACAGGGTTTCTCTGTATAGCCCTGGCTGTCCTGGAACTCACTTTGTAGACTTTGTAGACCAGGCTGGCCTCGAACTCAGAAATCTGCCTGCCTCTGCCTCCTAAGTGCTGGGACTAAAGGCGTGCGCCACCATGCCCGGCTTAGTATGATTCTTATTTACTGTGGTAACTATAAGTTAGACCTGCTGCTGTGTGGTGGTGATCCCAGTGCTGGGGTGGCTGAAGCAGGACTATTAATTAGAAGCCAGTCTAAGCTGCATGTTTGCATTGTTCAAAAAAAAACTACAAAAAACTGTTACTAAAAAACTGTTAAGTATTAAATATTAAATATTTAATGCAAGAATAACTACAATTACTTGTAATAGGAATTTAAAAATATTTCTTCTGTTTCAACTTCATTTTCTCATGAGGCTGTATTTTTTTTTTTTTTTTTTTTTTTTTTTGGTTTTTCGAGACAGGGTTTCTCTGTGTAGCCCTGGCTGTCCTGACACTCACTTCGTAGACCAGGCTGGCCTTGAACTCAGAAATCTGCCTGCCTTTGCCTCCTAAGTGCTGGGATTAAAGGCATGTGCCACCATGCCCAACTGAGGCTGTATTTTTAAAACAGTGAGATGGCCCAGTGGCTAAAGTGCTTGCTGTTCAAGTCCTGAGTCTTACCTAAAGGTGGAGAGAGCCAACTCCACAGAATTGTACTGACGGCCACACATTCTCCAAGGCATGCAGCCCACATCATCATAATAGCACTTTCTGATTAAAACAACACAGCAACAGGGTGATGCATGTGAGCCACCTAATAAAAACCACAAGGTTTTGTACTGAGAATGAGTTTCTGTTAATTAAAAAACTAAAACTACATTGAGGCCTTTTTTTTTTTTTAATTTTGGTTAGTGGTGATGTTTTTGAGAGTCTAGACTGGCCTGCAGCTCCCTAGGGAGACCAGGCTGGTTTTGAAGTCACAGAGATAGGCCTACTCAGCCTCTCCAGTGCTGAGATTAAAGGGGTGCGCAGCCATGCCTGGCTCAGGTTTAGTTTTTAACACGGTCGGTATACATCGCTAAGACTCCTGACTCAGCTCCTGTCGAGAGTAGGAGATTAGAAGCTTGTTAGAAGTTTGCGAGCCGCTCATCTGATACACAGTCTGCTGACTTAGAGTTCCCCCAATCGTCTTCTGTGAAGTGGAATTTAGTGAGTTTATGTTATGGTTAGTGACATTAAGAAAATCCAGGACTCCTCACTGAGTATATATTTCTAGCAAATTTCATTCTCTTTTAAACTTAGGAGCAGTATTTTTCCTTAAGACCTGATTTGAAGAACAAAAGCTTTGGGAATATCAGTGAGCGTGTTGAATTGAGGAAGAAACTGGGCTGTCAATCATTCAAGTGGTATTTGGATAATATTTACCCTGAGATGCAGATACCTGGCCCGAATGCCAAACCTCAGCAGCCCGTTTTCATCAACAGAGGACCCAAGCGCCCCAGAGTCCTGCTGCGTGGAAGGGTGAGGTGGCAGTCCTGAGGGCTTCATGGGGAGGGGCGGAGCAGGAAGAGATGGAGGTGCTGTGATAATAGAACTTGAATGTTCTCTTTTGGGGCCTTCTCTCTGCTTGAGTAGAAAAGCTTAGAGATCTTCAATGTGTTTGCAGTTTTCACTAAGGGCAAGGGCCTTACTTACCTGTGCTCCCTGCCTTGGAGGAACTGAGACCTTTTGTAGGTTGTATTGTCTTCCAAGAGCAGAGATACAGTCGGGAACGCAGGCAGTGTGAGGCCCGAAGGACCCCTCCCAGGGATAAGCAGGGGACGCGGCAGCTGTTCCTGTTGACACTCAGCAACTGCAGACAGAGACTGAGGGCGACAGTTGATCAGTGTGACATGTAGTAAGGTTTCACACCAGCACACGGCACTCCTGCGGTTAGCAGAGGGCACGCCAGACCCTTTCAGTCACGTTTACAGCTTAGGGGTCTGCCCTGAAGTTACCTTGTCCAAGTCATTTCTAAAACTGGCTTTCTAGAGGCTAGGGAGATGGCTCAGTTGATAAAGCACTTTGTAGCCTAGTGTGGGGATCAGAGTTTTGGCTCTTTAGAACCCTTGTAGACACTGGGCAGGTGTGGTGGTCTACTTGTAATTCCAGTGCTTGGAAGGCAGAGACAGGATCCTTAGAACAAACCCAGCTGATGAGCTCTGGGTCTGGGAGATCCTGTGCCTCAGTGACCAAGGTGGTGGTAGGGAATCTTGCATGAGCATGCACACACAAAGGTGTGCTCGTCCACAGCTGTGCAGACACCACCCAGACTGCTGTTCTTATCTCCCTCTCTAACTTCCTAAGGGCCTACCTCCCAACTTTTATATTTTAGGAGAATTGAGCCTAGTACTTTTCTCCTCATTTATAAAGCCCCAGACAACTATCTAGGTGTTGACCGGGTGTTCTAAGTAAAGGCAGATATTTTGTGCCCATATAGTTGATAACCTTTCCAGCATAGATCTTTCCAGATCAGCATGTACATAGGGTTTTGTTCTTTAGTCCAGGCTGTCCACATATTCATGATCTCCTGCCTCAGCTCCATGACTGCTTGAATGACAGGCCCAACTCACCATGCTTGGCTTTATTTCTTCATCTTCATCTTAGTGCTGTGTGGGTGCTTTCCTGGGACTGTGGACAGCACTTCCCACTCTGCCTGCACGGGAGGGAGTCCCAAGGGCACTGTCTTCTTTTGCAGCTCTACCACTTGCAGACCAACAAATGCCTGGTGGCCCAGGGCCGCTCCAGCCAGAAAGGAGGCCTAGTGCTGCTTAAGGCCTGTGACTACGGAGACCCAACTCAGGTGGGTCACACCTCCCAGTGCACAGTCACCCTGGGGAAAGGAGCACCTTCCTGAAGGTTAGAGATCCTTGACAATGGCTGCAATGCCACTAATGATTTAGTGGCAAGGGAAGTGTTCTTTTTCAAACCTTAAAGTCCTCAATAGATGAACCAGAGTCAGATTTTCCTGACCAGTTTATGGCTTTTAGGGGACACCACAACAGAATTTTGATTCATTTCATCCACTTAATTTCAGTTAGTTTGTCTTTTTAATATTAAAATGTAAGCAGATAATTTATTTTGGTTTGTTACTGTTCAGGCTGGCAGCATAACCTAACAGTGATTTAGACCAAAGGCGCTATCAGGACTGGCCTGTGATGGCCATTCCATTTTAGAGTTAGCATTGGTATCACATAGGAATAGAAGGAAACGCTTGGCCATTTGATAAATAGAATGTATACCTGGATATTTCTAGAATATACTGCTTAAGAAAAATGGTTAGAGTGTACACACATGGAGCAGTCAGTTTTTGACTCATGTATGGAACTGAGGATAGCAGGTACCTTTCCCCCACTGAGCCAGCCCAAGGCACGAGTTAAATGGTTTTAAATGTTACACTGATACTTCTGCTCCTTGCATAAAAAACAGTGCAGTTCCTTGGCTGTACTGGCCAGTGCAGGGCCTGAAGCAAGACTGGGTGTTCTAGCACCTGCTGCAGAGTGTCTCACTGAAAAATACCCTGTTTGAGGCTGGAGCCTGAAACCAAGATCATTTGCATTTACATCCAAGGGAAACCCTGCTTCAGGGTGGCCCAGGTAAAGTCCATCATCTTATAACAGACATTGCTACCTGAAATGGGGTGTGGTACTCTGCAGAAGGTCTGGGCTAGAACAGCTTATGCATATCATGACCCAGCAGATGGGACTGTGGTCAAACATCAGCTTTGATGGTCTTGCCCACACCTCCTGGAGCTTTCTGATGCTTTACCGGGCTGTGACCAGACTCTAAAACTGGAAACAATTTACAATGATGTGATCACTTAAATTCAGTTAAATCAGTGGGCTACTGCCTGGGTTCCTTTGGAATAACACTATGTTAAGGTGGCTGAGAAGAAAAAGAGGAGTGGCTTTGTTTTGGCCTCAGTTTTGGAGGGCTCTGATCATGGCTGATGTTCACGTGTGTGATGTCATGAGGCCACAGCAAAGGGGGCAGTTGTGGGAACAAATGGCAGAGGAAGCTCTTGAAGGCCTGTTCAAGAGTGAAAGGGAGAGGAGGGCAGCACTTCAAGGACACTGCTTAGTGACCCAGGGGCAGAAGGCCTCCTTCACCTCTCAATTGACTGTTTGAGATGGTTGCGGTGGTGCTGGGGCCAACCAGTGTGTCTGCTTATGGAGACTACACGGAACACACTGAAGCCTTATCCAGGCCGCTGTAGTACCTAAAGCAGCACTTGTTCTTTAAAGTAATTTTTTGCTTTTGTTACTAGGTCTGGATTTATAATGAAGACCATGAATTGATTTTAAACAACCTCCTTTGCCTTGACATGTCAGAAACTCGCTCATCGGATCCACCCCGACTCATGAAGTGCCATGGGTCAGGAGGATCCCAGCAGTGGACCTTTGGGGTGAGGAGCTTGCTTATAAACAAGGTTACTTGTTTACAAGGAGGACAGGAACCTGGGCTTTATCTAGTCCTGATGTTTCTGCATCTTCCCTGCATGCTACAAGAATATTTGTTTTTACATAAAAGCAAGTCCTTTTACTTTCCCTTTTCAGAAGAACAACCGGCTGTACCAAGTGTCCGTTGGGCAGTGCCTGAGAGTTATGGACCTGATGGATCAGAAGGGCTACGTTGGCATGGCGATCTGCGATGGCTCCTCCTCTCAACAGTGGCGCCTAGAAGGTTAAAGGTGGGCCCTGGCTGGAGACAACATAATTCACCTGGTTTTGTCACGCCTGCCATAAATCAAGGTGCTTTAAGAAGGATGTTGCTGACTGCAACAGACAAGAACCTTGGTGGAGGGTGACCATCTCAGGAGCGTCACTGGAATTTGGGTTATTTCTGAGCTGCTGTTAAGGGATTCTTGCTTATCCAGGGAAAACAGAAAATAATTCTAAAAAGTTGGGTCTACAGAGTATAAACCCAGGAAGTAGGCATTTGTATTCATATTTATGTTTTTCGTATTCTCCCTTGGAGATGGAATTGTTTCTGTCTAATCAGGAACTTGCCACAATTTCCTTTCATAGAGGACTTCATAAGAGATTTTTTTCTACTTCTATCATGTTTAATGTCCCAAATAGATTTTAAAAACTGGTTGAGTGCATATTACTTTTAGCTTCAGAAGATATCATGTATATTTAAGAGGCATTTAACTATTATAAATTATTTTGATGACTTAAAATAGTCTGTCTACATTAAATAAAGGATCTTTTTGATCATTTAACTAGGATGTTTGACTCTTCCATCTCTGTCTTGCTTTGGGGCTAGCTTATTGTCTGGATGACTTGGGAATATATAACAGGAGATACTTCAGGATTCAGCTGATGGCCTGTTAAGCTAGACAGCATTGCAAACTTCAGGAAGTGGCAGTTCCTTAGCTTGACCTGAGTGAATTTGGATACATCAGTTTGCCTGTGAAACTCTCTTTTAAAACTTCTAAGTCGAAGGATCTTAGAGAAAAATCTCCTTGTTGTAGACTTCAAAGGTCAGCTGGTCCATTTAGCAAAAGGCAAGAAGTGGATTTAAACCCAGCAGTGACCACATTGAATGCCGTGTTACTGAACACAGGAGTGGGTTCCTTCAGAAGAGTGGATAGAAATGCAAGAGCAACTGCAGCTCTGACAGAAAGGAATGGATGGGCAGGCGTTACTGTGAGTGGACATAATCCACATATCTATGTGATGGAGCTGTGTTAACATGGAGGTTTCAGCAGGGAGTGCTATTAGAGGTAGAAAGAGGGGTCTTTCATCCACAAGAAATAATCCCAAACATTTCTATAGCTAACAGCTTCCAAATACATGCTGCCAGAACTAGAAATTCCAACAAACATCTGCCTACAATTACGGTGAGACATTTCAGCATGCCTTTTAAAACCTGACAGACACCTTGACAATACATACTATTGCTAAGTTGACCTGGTTGGGAAACACTCCACTCAACACCAGAACTCATGTTCTTCTCATGTCTGTCAGGTCCACGTATGTCTATGTCAGGTAAACCACAGTCCAAAATACCAAATAAAAATCAACTATAAGACCTCTAGATAGTTTGAAACTGATCCACTTCCACTTGTGGGTAGAAGACAAATGAAAAAGGTGGTTGAAAACAGCCGAGTGTATGGTATGCTACCAAATTCCTTGGACAATTGAGATTAAATCTTAAAATCCTATCTTAGATAGAAAAAAGTACATTTGAAGCTCAAGGTAGAAGTAAATATGAAATGTCAGAAATGAAATAGGAAACACGATTTTTCATACAGCAAGCTGGCTTGCCAGTGCAATTGATAGACCTCTAGCTAAGATGAGGAGATGGGATCAGGAACGAGTGGCAAGCAGCCCAAGGGCAGAGCAGAGTGCAGCCCTGGAGAGGTGGGCAAGCCTTACTTACACAACCACATTATTCCTGCTGCTCAGCCAAGGGGCTCAGAAACACTCAGGGCGGCACTTAAGATGTCCACAGCAGCTTTCATTTATTATCCAAAGTGGAAAAAAAGTGGCAAGAACAGTTTGGCAGGATATGGTAACTCAGCAAAAACGCTGCCTGGAGAATGAAGAGAGGCAGGAAGAGCTTGTCACCAGGCCTCTGAGCCAGGAAGAACAGCACAGTATATATCCACCAAAGAGCTTCGTGAGACCCTCTGAAGAGTGTGGGAAATAATCCAAGGGTCCTCACCAGATGACAGTGTCCACTCCTGTGTGCTCAGTTTAGGCTTCTTTGACATAACCTTCCACAGCGCCAGTGGGACAGATGATCCACCAGCCGCCAGCTCATACAGGTGTGCTCATCTGTGTAGAGTTCTGGAGCCAACCATTACCTATGAAGTTCAAAGTTTAGTCTACATAAAAGTGTTGGTGGGAGGAGTGGAGAGCTGGAAGTGGAAGGAGAAGTCCTCAGCCTGGGCCGGAGAGATGGCTCAGCAGTTAAGAGCACTGACTGCTCTTCTGAAGGTCCTGAGTTCAAATCCCAGCAACGACATGGTGGCTCATAACCATCCGTAATGAGATCTGATGCCCTCTTCTGGTGTCTGAAGACAGCTACAGTGTACTTGCATATAATAAATAAATCTTTTTAAAAAAATTAGTCTTCAGCCTAAGAAAGGACATTTACAGGTAACCTCAGGAATATGAGAGTTTTGCCGGGCGGTGGTGGCGCACGCCTTTAATCCCAGCACTTGGGAGGCAGAGGCAGGCGGATTTCTGAGTTCGAGGCCAGCCTGGTCTACAAAGTGAGTTCCAGGACAGCCAGAGCTACACAGAGAAACCCTGTCTCGAAAAGACAAAAAAAAAAAAAAAAAAAAAAAAAAAAAAGGAATATGAGAGTTTTGTACAGAAGGCAGGGTCCTTGTGTTCTGTCTCAACTCGGGAGCCTTTTGCTTAGGACCCTAGCCAGGACAGTCCAGCAAGGAGTCAGGCAGGGACTTGAGAAACGAAGCAAGAAAAGTGTCTTCATCTGCAGAATGTGACCAAGTACGGAGAAAAATAGGAAGTCTTCAAAAATACTTCCACAATACTTCTTGAGTTCACTACTACCCTGTCCACACAATAAGTTTCAAGCTAGCGGGGACTGTAGAATGAGATAATATAGAAAAACACAGATTCCCCCCAACCTCCACCCAAAACAAAACAACCTCGCCAACCAATATTTAATTCACTACTTGAAATAGCCAACACATTATTATAAAATGGGCTTCTCTTTCAGGATTTCGTCCAGCTGTAGCCTGATATGGTACCCGGTGTGTGTATCTACATGAGGCTTCCCCTACACCCTCCACACACTGGGGGCACACACAGGCCACCACACTCACCTGTACACTGATGTCAAGCACCCTGCCTGCTGAGCCTCCCTTATCCCAAATCTGGAAGAACTTGTTCCATCTGAACAAAACTGGACCTTATTCCCTCTATCCTCCACTGAACTTGAACTCATTTCAAGACCGAACTCGAACTTAGTCAAGACAGATCTAAACATAAAAGCTAAAATGACAAAAAGGAAGAAAATGCAGAGGACTGTCATGACACTGGAGTAGACAAGGATTTGCCAAACAATACACAATAGTAACACAATGGGACTTAATTAAGTTCCTGTTTAAGACAGAATGAGAAGGTGAAAAAGTTTGAGACATGTATTTGGTGTCTATACAATATTTCAAAGCTAACAGTTCAATCCCCAGTTTTGTATATACAGTTCATCATACAAAAAGGTGCCCAGAGTTAGTCTCTGATGCCACTTTACATGCATTAACAAGAAACACAGACCTGCTGGGGTGTGGCTGTGTAGAGACTGTGACAAAGGCCACCGAGTAAGGCTTAGGCCTACCCACCAATACTCACAGGAACCAAAGCATCCAGCAAATAAGAACCTGACAGGATGACGAGTGCTGGCGCACTCGGGAGGCAGAGGCAGGCGGATCTCTGAGTTCAAGGCCAGCCTGGTCTACAGAGTGAGTTCCAGGACAGCCAGGACTATACAGAGAAACCCTGTCTCGAAACCCCCCCCCCAAAAAAAAAAAGAGAGAGAGAGACAATATCACGTTAAAAGAAAGAACTTAACAGTAAGTTAACTTCCCTGGAGGTGAGACGGAAGCATACCACAGCTAAACCATTCAACTATGACTAGAAAGGCAAGAGACAGATTGGATTCCCACAGCCTCCCTCAAGCGTAGTCCCACTGACTAGGAGACCTCCCAGTGGCACCAAATCATTTTTTTTTTTTGTTTTGTTTTGTTTGTTTTTTTCGAGACAGGGTTTCTCTGTGTAGCCCTGGCTGTCCTCGAACTCAGAAATCCTCCTGCCTCTGCCTCCCAAGTGCTGGGATTAAAGGTGTGCGCCACCATCGCCCGGCTTTTTTTTTTTTTTTTAACCACATTCCAAATAACACCAGACTGAGCCAGAACCTCCTACACATGGGTTCAGGCAGCAGCTTTCTTCAGACACAGGGTATTGAGGACTGAAGGACAGCAGTTCTAAGAGACAGGTGAGATGTCTTCATACAAAATTCAGCCCAGAGCCTAGGGGCAGATGGGTAGGGTGGCTTTGAGGAAAGTGAGTCCTGGCTGTGGCTTCCACGGGGACACTGGGCTGAATGTACTGCTAGCCTCCTGTGCGTCAGTCTTAGAAGCAGTGTTTGGGAAATGGTCATCATATTGGGTGATTTGTAAGAGTTCAGAAGGAGAAAGCAAGAGAGCTGGGGAGAGGTGGTGGTAGTAGGTACTGAATGGCTCAGGAGTTTGTGACTGAAGCTGGGCATACCTCCCAAGAGGAATTTTTAAGACTGCTGGTAACAGTTCCATTGAGGGAAAGGAAGCAGGGTACTTATGGCTGTGTTTTGTGGCAAGTATTAAACCGAGTTTGAAGAATTCTCTAGAAAATAGTTTTCCAAAACTTGAATCCTGTTCTTCAGAAAAAAAAAACAAAAAACAAAAAACTTTAAAAATCAGCCCAAGAATGCTGCACAAGGAGACGCAGACTCGTGTACAGGTCTGGTAAGACCTGCCTGCAAACCATGTACAAGCTTAACAACCAAGATGGGGCAGCAGACAGGGCTGGAAATAAACCAGAGAATGAGATGAAGTGCGGAGAGGCCAGATTCCATCTTAGAAGGGCAATCCCAAGGCTTCACCATGGTGCTAGGCTCCCCAGCTGATGGCAGGCTTGGGTCCAGAACACTGAGAAGCAGCAAGCACTGCCAGTTTGCTCATGTGGTGAGGGGTCATTCTGCTTGCACCTGTCTGGTGTCCTCAGTACTCAAGCAAAAACTTGGATAACTGTCTTGTCAGATGAGGGGAGGCTTATCCCAGGAAAGCAAGGGTTAGCGACACATTAAAGAACAGTGGCCAACACTCAGTATAAGGAACTTAAAAAGTGAACCAAAGTGAAACTAACCTGGTTTTTCCAGTAGAGACAGATGCTGGGCTCATTGTACCCCAGTACAAGGTGCCAAGTGTGCAACCAAAAAATTACACGTAGCTGACCAGCTTGGAGCTGCAGTCTTAGGGCTGCTCCTGTTTTCATGAGTCACTGTGAGCGTTCAAAGCTGGAACTCAGGTGGCCACGGAGGACACCAATGCAGCCCTGTGGACAGATGCTGGCACTGTGCAGTCTTCTGGATACATCCTCTCCCATGCTCTCTCTGCCCCTGGGACTGTATTTAGGTGATTAGACTTTCTTTCCCTTTCTGGCCTTGAGTCAGCACTATTCTAGTAAAACAAAGGCATTCCTTCCTTCCCTCAGGATCTGATGGTGAATGTGCATTTGGAGGCAGAAAGCATATATGGCATCAGGCAGGAGCTCTGAACCCTCCAGATGAAGAAAAGAAGGGGCTTCTGGGTTTTTTGTTTTGTTTTTTTTTTTTTGAGACAGGGTTTCTGTGTGTAGCTGTTAGCTGTTGTCCTGGAACTTATTCTGTAGACCAGGTTGGCCTTGAACTGAGAGATCCACCTGCCTCTGCCTCCCAAGTGCTGGAATTAAAGGAGTTTTGAATGTTAATAGTGTTCTTCATTCCTAAGAGAGGGTCTTGTTTACATTTATGTAACCCATGATAGCCTTAAATTCATAATCCCCCTGCTTCACAGAGGATTCAAGGTGTGCCACAATGCCTGCCTCTTAGCAGCTATTCAATCTGACAGATCTCTACCACACAGAGGAAAACAGAAAAGTAGCTTAAAGGAGGGAAAATGAAACAAAACCAAACCTGTCTAGGTGGCCCGGCAGTAGCACACACCTGTTGTCCTGGCTTCTGAGGAGACAGATGAGGAGGTGAGAAGGCTGCCTGGGCTTGGGCAGCACAGCGAGAAGTTATCTCAGACACAAACCAAAGCACAGAGTTTAAACAAGCAAATAAACATGAAGAATGATCTTTAATCTGCTGTACTCCATCCTAATACAAGTTCTCTTCCATATTTCACTGAGGGAGGGGAGCCCACAGCCAGGAAGCATGGCTGAATTTACATCCAAACGTCTAGACTAGTAATTCTGAAAGATACCAAGCAGAACTAAACTCCAAACATGACCTACAGCTCACAGAGAACACAGTGCACATTCTATAGATGTAAAATATTTTATTTGTAAATGGTGATCTTCTAAATCTGTGTCCACAAATTCCAAAACCCATAACACTCTGTATACTTCAAAAAATTCAATTTTTGCCAACATTAGATACTATTATACAGAACAGAAAACAACCAAACTCGGCAGGACAAATACTGGTAGGATGTCAGAGTATTGTACAAGAGAAGAAAAATATTCAAGAAACAAATTTCATACAGCTATTTATCAAGAGAAAAATATATACAATTGATTTATTCTGTAAGATAAAAATACATCATGCCATATACATTACAAGCTGAGAGCTGAGTCACTGAATGTACCCACAGCTCACAGTCCACTCGAATTGTGCACACAAAAACTTCATTTTATACTTAGCCTGTGAAGTGTCAGTACCAGAATTTTTAAGTACAAAATAAAAAGCTAACCTGGTTTAAATGCTGATTAAGTTTCTACAAGCAAACACAAAACAGTGTGTTTTTTTATTAAAGAAATGTAAACAAACAAGTTCATACAAACACATTTTAAAATTACATCTTCGAAAAACCCTATTGCCAGAGTCCTGCAGCTGGGAGCATAATCACATCTCTCACTCTCTCCATTTCTCTCTCTTTTTTTTTCTTTTTCAAATTTTTATGTTAAATAGAAGGCTAAGGAGTTGGGTTAGGTCCCTGCTACATGACTCTATGTTTACATGATTCTGTGAGGTTGGAAACAAAGTTCTAATCAAAACTACTTTTGCTGAAGAAAAAATTCAGCCTCCATTTGGGTTTGTGTTTAAGCCGTTATTCACAGTTATCACAAATTGTAAGCACAAAAAAACCTGACTGAAGAAGTAGGGATGCAACAATATAATATGAAACATTAGTTTAAATCACCAACAGCTATAAAAGTTGTAGTTGTAGCACACGCGCTGCTGTCAGAAGTTAGGTGTAGAAAACAAGCACTAAGAGACAGTTTCCAAAAAGCCCAGGAATACCGGGGCAAAATTTTGGTTATTACATAATTATAATGGCATATTTAATAACACAAAATTATATTGTAACATCCCTACCACGGTTATAAGCACCCGAGCTGCTGCAGCGCCTGGTAGCATTTGGTCAATAACTATTTTTATACTGTTTTTTTTTTCAAAATATTTACATATTTGTACAAAGTAACAGGGTTTGTTAGTTCTGCAGGTAACAGCAGCAGCTTGGCTTTCTTCTAACTTTTATTTAAAAATAGCTTCATTCACTTATTCAATAATAAATACAAAAAGTTTCTCTTATTTTACAGAAATCAAAAACTACAATAAACTGACTCATGGAATCAAGTATTCAAATGTATTTAGTGCAAGTTATTATCCCTTAGCTCTATCCCTAAGGAAGTCATCTCAGTACATTCCTTGATCAGTGGTGTCCACTTTAGTTAAACTGAGGGCCTGCCCCTGTCAGTAAGGCGTGGCCAGCACTCTGGACAGCCCCCTTCGCTGGTGATTTCAGTCTTACATTCATAGGAAGGCCCCCACCCTGGGGCAGGGCAGCCACCGGCTCTTTGCCCCAGTAAAAGTTCTCCTTAGTGAGACTAACAAACATAACAAAACAAAACCCACCCACAAGGAAACAAAAGGAAGGAAAGAAAAAAGAAAAAAGAAAAAAAAAAGTGCTGGACCATTCTGTGAGTCTGCTGACCTCAGCGTGCAGCAAGGCAGCCTAGCTGGCTACGCTGTGCTGTGCATCCTTTAGACAAGGCTGAGGAAGCAGAGCTCCCAGAAGCTGTTTCTTAAAAAGTCAGAAAACAAAAATATCTTTCTGTCTGCAAAATCCAATGAAGTGTTGAATCGCCTCTTCCTAGGGACGAGCCACCCGGTGAGATAGCAAGGAATGCATTCAGTTCATCCACTTCCGGCAGTTCACCGCTCCACAGTGACACGGAATCTTGTGCTGGTCATCTTCAAAGTCAAACTTATAGTCATAGCAGAGCTGCCCATGGCAAAGAGACAGTGTGAAACAGGGCAGTGCCCCGCTCTAGCCTGTATTTCAAAACCAGCAAGCAAAACAGACACAAGCCAAAGCAGCACTGAGTTTGTTTAGGTCCCATGGAATCTTGAGGCGGTGGGGTATCCCAGAGGGAAGTGGAACTAGTTTTGTGGGATGGTGATCGGGATGTGCCGAGTCTGACTTCTCATAGTGTCCTCTCCACCACTTTGGGTAAGATGAGGACCAGTACTCCCTCAACCATAGATGGCTCCTTGGTTTGGACAGAGATGAACTGGCCCTTGTCAACATCATGGCTTTCCCCTTCTCCATCTTTTCCTCTGAAGAACCTGCCTCTACTCAAAGATCCTATAGCTAACTAGAATTTGACACCATAGAGAGATGGAACACTGCAAATCTACCATAAAAATGATTGGGGCTATGTCCAAATCCCCGTCATTGCATTTACTACCAACATCTGTACTTGGCCTAACATCTTTGTGACTATAACTATGTAACAATAGTTTACATTGTTAATGTTTACCTCCACCAATCCCAAACCTGTCTTTAGACAGCATCTAGAACCTACTGATCCCCTCATGTCTCACCAATTAATGCACAAATCGAGGACATTCTGTGGTCCTGTGGTGGCAAAAGTCAATTCCATCTTTAACTCAGTGGAACACGACGGAGTTCAGGGTATTCTGAATCTTACCCATGGCTCAGGGTAAGCTAATGTCCCCTTAGAGAAAAAGCTGTTTGGATCAGCATTCAATGGCTGTAGAATTCTTACTCAAACTCCAGGCCACCCAAGTGGGTGGCTGGAAAGCAGCATGACTCCCTCCAAGTAAGCTTTACACTCTGTTCCCTCGACCCCTAGACCCCATAAAGCCAAGGGAGGGGAAACAGTCAATCTCTGGGTCTTTCCTAACTCAAACATCAGCCACTATCTGGAAGACTGCACAGGGAGGAAAACCTTGCACCTATTGTGGAGCAGCTGCATTGGAAAAAGAAGGCACTGCCTTCTGTTTAGTGTTTGCTGAGTAGTAACAGGATTGGCAACTCTAGAGGATGCATACAAGATGACACACAGGGGAGGTACTAGGCTGCTCGGCAGGCCCTGTCCTAGTCACATAAGGATATTCTTAATTTTAAAGGCAAGTTCTACAAAGACCAAGTAAATAGATGTGGTCTCACACTGTCTACACAAGACTAGGGCCTCATCACAGTGGGCACATCCAGGCTTCCTGACACAGCAGACTTCCCAAGAGCTTTGCATTGGACACTAACTCCAGATTTAGAACACTAAATTCAAGGTGCTGATGCCATGTGCGAAAGCCAGAGCTGGGACATGTAAATAGGACAATTAAGGATAATAACCTGAAGAACTAGACCAAAGTCATCTCTGTGAGATACTAAGAAACAAGTGTCTCATCCTACATAAAACATTTTAAAGACAAAACAAAAGCATACTATATATATATATATAGTATGCTTTTGTTATATATATATATATATATATATATAAATGATTGATATATATATATATCAATATATATATATATATATATATAGTATGCTTTTATATATATATATATATATATATATATATATATATATATATAGTATGCTTTTGTTATATATATATATATATATATAAATGATTGATGTGAAATTTTCTAAGTGTGCATATGAGCAGTCAGAACATACAGCTTCCCAAACTTGTGCCTACAGTCCTTGCAATAATATATTGTGTGACTATATCAAGTCCCTGTGATTGCCAGAACTTTGACAGGAACCATCTTGAAAGGGGCTTATCAGACTGTCCAGATTAAGGGACAAACAAAGGAGGATGCTAAGCTACATGGTACTGTATGGTGGGTTTCATGTGGCGTTATGATCTACTACAAGGAAGAAGCTGGCATGTGAATGTCTGAAGTAAGATTAACAGATGGCAAAACTCTGGGCTCAGGCTGAGACTCTAAGAGTGATGTGATGGAAGCTGCAGCCAGGAACTGCCACACCCTGGTACTGATCTCAGCAAGTCCTTCCCCTGCTTACCTCTTCTCCTTTCTGTATCCTCCGGTTGGAGCTGATGATAATCTTGTGTCCTCTCTCAAAGGTCACGACTTCAGCCACACAGTTAGGGGCACAGGAGTGGTTGATGTATCTGCGAGCCACATCAGAAAACTCAGTGTGAAAACAATGAAGAGCTTCCCCCTGCACAGAGGAAACTAGGGCTGCTTCTATGGATGTGCTAACAAAGCAAGTATAAAGCTCCGCTCCCTGAGCAAAGCCCTCTGGGCCAGTCTCCTGCCTCACCTTGCAGGTCCTCCAGTGAGTGTGGCATCAATTACGTGGTCATTGTCCATGCGGAACATGTACACACCCCGGTTCTAAAGAGAATGCAGGTAGTCAGTCATCAGTGTGATCTGAATGACTCCCCTCACGTTCAGTCTGCGCTGGAAGCATCCTGGCCACATTCCTGGGTACCCTACCAGTCAGGGTTGATGCATTTACCATGTGTCTGGGTCAGTTTATACAGTACCTGAGACTCATAAAGTTTCTCCTTCCGGTTTGCAACCTCATTTCGAATAATTGTTCCGATGTACTCGATGACCATAGTGTGTTTTTCAATGTCTCTAGCAGCATACAGGCCCAGTCCCTAAGTGGAAGGAAAAAGGATTGTAAGTAAACATTGTAATATCCCAACAGACCTTTAGTCTCTTCATCCAAATGCACTGCCCTTGGAGTCTTATGAAAAGCTATATTTAAGGCTTAGTTAAAAACCCTAACAGCACTGCTCCTTTCAGCTTTAGCACCATTACATTGTTCCTGTGTCCTTTTCTACACCGTCTTTCAGCCTGGCTTACTGCGATGACAGTGTAAGTGTTAACTGTCCTTGGATGATTGCAACTTGGGATGCCCTTCCCTTCACTCTGGAAAGACACCACAGGAAGGACCTCATTACATGTGGCCCTTAGCTCTGGTCATCCCTCCCACCAGTACAGCAAGCTAAGCTGCCCACAAGCAACACCCTACACCAGCAACAGTAAATGGATTAAGACAATCTCTATAAGTGCTATGTGGCTCGGGTGGGCAGCTGCATTCTCCACTATGCCTGCTGAATTACCATCAAGCCCCACACAGTAAGCATCCAATACAATAGGAAGAGGGAGAGGAACTATAAGGAGTATGACTACTACAAAGTTGTTTCAGGTTTGACTGAGTTTCCTAGAAATAACAGAATACAGCAAAACAGAAAACATTACTTTGTTCTAGTATCAGGAAAGGTGGGAACAATTCAGTTTTTGAAGTTCTTCCCAATAAAAAAATTCTGAGGTGAGAGAAATGTACAGGATACATTCCCAGCTCTTTTTAAATGTTTTGAAATAAGATCTCACTAAGTTGTTCAGGCAGTCATTCAATTTGTGATCCTTCTGCCTCAGCCTCCTGAATGGCTGGGATGACAAAAAAACCTGAATTGTCAAACACACTGAAGCCTTATTTGGCAGCTTATACTGTCCACACCAGTGCCTGGTAAATCTATACTATCTTAGAGGTGGCAGTAAACACAGATGTGGGTAAATACTTTTGAAAAAGCAAATAAATACAATGTTCACAGATAATCTGCATTTTATTGCCCTAATCTGGGTTTGTGCTTTCAATTCTGACCAGGGAAGAGACGATGGGGAAAAGGCAGGATGAAAATCAAGTACTCCTCTCGTGGAATCCTCAGAGAGCGCACAGTAAGGAGCTGGCGAGTCAGCTATGCCGGCACGCTTGCCGGTTCCAGGTACGACTCAGATGTGAACAAATCAGAACATAAAACAATGTCAGTGCACATCAGTGCCATCTGGGCCAGCATAACAAGCACTCCAAACTGTGTCTGAGAATCTATGGCATGGCAATAGCAATGGCTGCAAAGTATATTGTATGCTAAATAGCATTACAATTATTGGCTGTATAATGAAATAAAGTTAAAAAAATGGAAGGACACAACCTAAGTGTGTATACAGAAATGATACAAACTTGTATGCTTGTCTATATAAAAACCAACCAAACAAAAAAGCAAAAAAAAAAAAAAAAAAAAAAAACCAAAAAAACCCAACAACTTGTAATACTGGCGTATTGAGATACTGGAGTTCTGATGGGTATGTTTCATACTGGAAGACACCTAACCCTGCAAGCTAGTACAAACTGAAATATGGACAAAGGTCATAAAACATATAATTTTCAAAAAGGCAAGTCCAAAGGCCAGTCATGAGAAGACAGCTTCACCAGCAGTCAGGAGCAGTAATTAAGACTCAGTGTCAGAGGCTGGAGAGATGGCTCTGTGGTTAAACTGCTTCTTTCTGTTCCAGGGGAACTGAGTTCAGTCAGCTTACAAAGCAGATAGCAGCTTACAAAGCCTTTGACTCAGCTCCAGGGACCCAATGCTCTCTTTTGGCCTCTGTGGACATGCATTTTTCACACAGGGCACATATTCACATGCAGACATAAATAAAAACGAGAATATATTCTTTGAGAAAGATCTCAGTGTCAGAGTATACCTACAAAGCTGACAACTGTAAAAAGGTGAGAACACCTCCTACACAAGAGAAAACCAGAATAGAGTCCCAGACTGCAGGAGGAAACCAGCAATTACCGCCTTTTGGGAAAATATGTTATTAAAAGAAAAAGTAAATATAGTTTTAGATAGAAGCTTTACTTTTTTGATTATACTCCATAAAACGACAACTATCAGGATACAAGACTATTCATATGGGACACTGGTGGCACAGTATCTGCTGTGAGACTGTCAATGGCCGTGCAACAATGGAATTGCACTTCATCACTGTGAAGCATCGCACAACTTACTGAGAATGTGATGGGAGACTCAGGTAATGTGAGCTCTGTGATTCTATTTTCATAAATGTGCCCATGCATGTGTCCCTAAGATATAAAAACTACTACCATTACCACAGTCACTGAAGACAGGAATGGTGAGAGAGGACATGACAAAAAGCCAAAACTCTCAAAGAAGACTCAGGAGTGTCAGTGAAGACGATGCTCGCTGCAAAAGCCTGGCAGCCTGAGGGCAAACACGCGTGGCAAGGAGAACACTGCCTCCTGGAACTGTCCTCCACCTACGCAAGTGCGTGTGTATGTATGTACAGTAACAACAATTAAAAAATGGCTCAGTGGTTAAGAGCACTGACTGTTCTTCCAAAGGTCCTGAGTTCAAATCCCAGCAACCACATGGTGGCTCACAACCATCTATAATGAGATCTGACGCCCTCTTCTGGTGTGCCTGAAGACAGCAACAGTGTACTTACACATAATAGTAAATAAATCTCCGGGCCGGATTGAGCGGGGCCGGAGCGAGCAGAGGTCTTGAGTTCAATTCCTAGCAACCACATGGTAGAGCTCACAACCATCAGTACAGCTACAGTGTACTCATATACATAAAATAAATAAATCTTTAAAAATAATGATTGACGTTAATTATAAGTTGAAGACACAGTTAAGATCCCACTAAAAGCATTCCTCATGAGTGGGAACAGGCACAGAATGAGCAAGCTCTAATATCTAAAATGCAAGTGAGGAGAGAAGCAACTGGAGACAGGGCCCTAACATGTCCACAGAATCTGACAGAGGGTCACCTCAGAGAAAAAGGCTGTGAAACAAGATGAAACAAAGTGATCAAGAGTGAAATGCTTGTAACTGGTTGTTAAAATGTATAAGAAAGATCATCCAGGTAAAGTAGAAGACATTTCAGAAGAGCAAAACAAGGAAACCATAAAGAAGGCAGCTGTCCACCTAGGTCATGACACTGGCTGAACCCCTCCAGAGCTGGGTCTCTGGAGGTGGACAGGCTCCTGGTCTGTCAACCTCAGAACATTTTTCCTTCCAGCCCCTGCTCCCAGGATGTTGACTCTGAGACTACCTATTAATAAATACCTTGCCCATAAGCTTGGCTCATTCCCCAACTAGCTTGTAGCTTCTTTAACCCATTCAAACTATTCTATGTCTATCACATGGATAGTTACCTCTCCTCAGTCCCAGCCTGCTTCTTCCTCAGTGTTTCCCCCAGCATCTCACTCAAATCTCTTTGGAATCTCTCCCTGCATCTCCTTTTATTCACTCACTACTTGCCAGAATCCTCTGCCTTCCTGCCATTATCCCACCTCCTATTTCCTGCCTCAGCTCATTGGCCATCATCATCACAGGTGATGCTCAACCTGAAGGTCACAGTGCTGCAGACTAAAAGGATTCATCAAGAGAAAAAAGTGATAAAGAGAGCCTGATGCCAGGCTCGTTTGCAAACTGTCTAAGAACAAGAAGATTCTTAAAGCGACTGGTTAGGAGGAAAGCCGTTGCACTAAACTTGTAAGAATTGTGATTGTTAATCTAATTTCTACTGTACATACAAACTGGTTTCCAGGAGGGGCTGGAACTTGGAAGAGGATGGGGTGAAGTAACAGAATTTTATGGCGGGGTAGATCTGAAAATACTGAGGCCAACTTAGGCACGGATAGACACTATTTAACAACGTGAGTGTGGGGACTGGAGAATTTGACAAAGTAAGAGCTTTACAGTTCCAGTCTTTGACAGGAGAGTTGCTGGTTAGACACACATCAACATTAAGACCAAAACTGAAGACTACAGGTTCAATTTTAAATGCTTTGTCAATGGGCAGCCTTACATGTAGATACTTGTACTGGCTAGTTTTGTGTCAACTTGACACAGCTGGAGTTATCACAGAGAAAGAGCTTCAGTTGAGGAAATGCCTCCATGAGATCCAGCTGTAAGGCATTTTCTCAATTAGTGATCAAGGGGGAAGGGCCCTTGTGGGTCGTGCCATCTCTGGGCTGGTAGTCTTGGTTCTATCAAAGAGTAGGCTGAGCAAGCCAGGGGAAGCAGGCCAGTAACATCCCTCCATGGCCACTGCATTAGCTCCTGCTTCCTGACCTGCTTGAGTTCCAGTCCTGACTTCCTTGGTGATGAACAGCAGTGTGGAATTGTAAGCTGAATAAGCCCTTTCCTCCCCAACCTGCTTCTTGGTCATGATGTTTGTGCAGGACTAGAAACCTGGACTAAGACAATACTCCTAGAATGTCTATCAGAAATGTTCAATGATTTCACAAAAAGGCAGTGCTAAAAAGATATAGCTTCCAAATCCAAAATGGCACATGAAGTTATCCAATGTTGTTGAAGACCTCTGTCTTCAACCCTGATCTGACCCACCTTGCTCTATCGTCAAGTGCTGGCATTCATTTTAACTTTTAGCTCAGTGCATGCAAAATCCAATGCAACCTGTTTCTCCACAGCCTTTAACAAGATGTAAAGATGTGGATTCCCAAGGCCTGCTTTCTACTTGAGGTTCAGCACCAAGTTCTAAGGCTACAAACCAGAGTCCTCATGTTAAAACCTGACAAGGTGGAACATAATTCTCAAAGCATGATTCCAGGGTTGGGATTAACTCAAATCACAGTACCACAAAAATAAACAAAGAAACAAATAAGCAAACAGACCTGATTCTCTCTCTGCGCCCAATGTGCAGTAGCTTTTCCTACTGGACATCAGCATCTTGAGACCTAACTCAACTTCCTTCCTTACCTGGATCCGAGACCGGGCCAGATACACATTAGATTTCCATTCAGTCTTCATTCTCCGGTACTGTGATGACTTGGAGTGGACAAACTGCTTACTGTAGGGTGCATTCAGCTCTCCAGTGACTGTGCTCTGAAATGACTTTGAAGTGCTGGTGCTATTCAAGGTGTGAGGCCTACAGATGACAATGTACCAACAGGACAATAAAAGGACAACTGAAGATACCTCTGAATAATGTGAAAGCCACGCCAATTAAAAGCCTTACTGACAGACACAGAAAGCTGCCTAGCAGAGACAAAGAGCATCTTCTGAAGTTGTCAGGCACATACACAGCCAGAGACAGCAGGGTTTGTAAGCAGCAGACAAATCAAGCACAAACCCCACTAAGGTGCCTAGAAACCCTGGGCTGTACTATGTGAAGATGAAACAAGATACCTTAACACAAACCTCTTGACATGGGCGCTCATTTTAGGTTCAGAACGGGCACAACCTGTGGGGTTCACGGCAAGGGGAAGCTCCATGAGAGGATTACGGCCATATCGGAAGGTGTAATTTTCACATGCCTCAACCCCAGGAAGCTAAAGAAAGAAGAAAAAGACACAAAAATGGTAACTCATCTGGCCAAGGATATAATTTTCAGCCAGGCCGAGGGTGAAAACAATTTAGATATTTTCTTTCCCCCAGTCAGTGACCTATTTAATAATGAGGCTACAATCGTAACTATTTGAATAATGTATAAATCCAATTTCAAAACAATACTTGGTAAGCCCAGGCCACTTTTTCTTGAGGAGATTAACTTCGTGCATTAAGCCTTCCTGCATGTGACAGATCTGATGTTTCACTTTACAGACAAGAAGCAGTGGTCACAATGTAATTAATGACTGTCTGGATGTTTAGAACTCAGAGCAGCTGGAGGTCATCTCAGTGGTTTAGTTTCTGGATCTCTTCTCCCTTCTGTCCAATGTGATCATGACACAAAGCTGTCACTCACTGTTCCAGCAGTTTTGGTGGTAAATTAAGGTCTACTTGAAAGTAACTGAGATGTTCAAAGTTTCCTTTATATTTATTTTTTAAATTATTTTTCCATTTACTCCTGCATGTGTTTGTGTAGAGAAAGGGCGATTGTGCCAGTGTATACATGAGTGCTGTGTGAGCCTTTGGAGACTAGAGGATGAGCCGTGGGAGCTGGCTCTTTACGTCCACCATACTGGACTTATTAGGCTGCCAGGCTTAGTGGTAGTGCCTTTACATGCTGAGCCACCTCACCAGCTTGGTCTTCTTTTCTTTTTGTAGCTTGAAGAATCCATCCCACCTAGCCGTCAAGCTTTCAAGGCCAGCACTGTACCACTGAACTAGAGCCTTAACACTCTTCTTACTTTTTAAAAATTTTTAAAAAATTGTCCAAATTGATCTTCTACTTAGATACCTACTTCCACCCCCTAAGTGTCTGAGATTATAGGCCTTCATCTCCAGGTCTGGCTCTAGAACATAGTTCTAGTGAATACATTTCTTTATTGTTCCACTTGACAAATGCACCTACACTCAGAGAAGATACTAGTCAGTACTGCTGCAGTGGGACCACCCACTCCTAGGACAAGGGCAAGAGAAAATCAAGAAAAGTTAAGAAAAGGGGAAAAATAATCTGCAAAAAACCAGGACTTCAGCAGGTCAGGGGTGTCTCCTCAGACACATGATTAAACAGGACAGATGACACTAGCTGTCCTCTGAGAAACTTGATACTAAGCTTGCCAACTGATCACCCACACTCAAGTTCCATGTCCTGAAAAGTAGGAAGGTTTCTGTAGTAGCACTGTGAGCATGCTGGATTAGAAAACAAGCCCATAAATAGGGCTGCTATGAACATAGTGGAGCATGTGTCCTTCTTACCGGTTGGGACATCTTCTGGATATATGCCCAGGAGAGGTATTGCTGGATCCGACCAAAATGTGGACACTGTGCCCCTTCTTAGAATTGGGAACAAAACACCCATGGAAGGAGTTACAGAGACAAAGTTTGGAGCTGTGATGAAAGGATGGACCATCTAGAGACTGCCGTATCCAGGGATCCATCCCATAATCAGCTTCTAAACGCGGACACCATTGCATACACTAGCAAGATTTTGCTGAAAGGACCCAAATATAGCTGTCTCTTGTGAGACTATGCAGGGGCCTAGCAAACACAGGGGTGGATGTTCACAGTCAGCTATTGGATGTATCACAGGGCTCCCAATGGAGAAGCTAGAGAAAGTACCCAAGGAGCTAAAGGGATCTGCAACCCTATTGTTGGAACAACATGATGAACTAACCAGTACCCCGGAGCTCTTGTCTCTAGCTGCATATGTATCGAAAGATGGCCTAGTCGGCCATCAATGGAAAGAGAGGCCCATTGGACTTGCAAACTTTATATGCCCCAATATAGGGGAATGCCAGGGCCAAAAGAATGGGAATGGGTGGGTAGGGAAGTGGGGGGGGGGCGCTATGGGGGACTTTTGGGATAGCATTGGAAATGTAATTGAGGAAAATATGTAATAAAAAATATTAAAAATTAAAAAAGAAAAAAAAAAAAAGAAAGAAAACAAGCCCATGTTAGACTATGACCGGGACACTTACTGATTCAGCTATCCGTGCTACTGCAGAGACAGTCAGGCCAAACAGGTCTTCTCCTTTCAAATACGCAGGGAAAAGCTGCAGCATTTCAGATTGTTTTCTCACACAAGCCACAGGCTCCAAAATTTTATCCCAAACATCTACATATGAACAAAAAATAATTTTTATGATAAATTTCCTTTTAACTAAACAAAAAGAAGGACCGGGCACAGTACAAAACCAAGAGAGGATAAAGAAGACCCACTCACAAAGACCTACTAGCTTTTAAATAAAATCTGGGCAGCAATGTAACAAACACGTTTGTCAAATGGCAGCAACTTATTTCAAAGACTTGATGATATCTGGGGGAAAATAATGCCACCATAAGGACATCAAACAGTAAACATGAAAGAAATTAGTGAATTTAATTGGATATGGAACAAAAGAAAATATACTATTAGAAAGGAATATTTCAATTAGCAATGGCTACAGATAGGCATTCCCCCAGATGAGAATTAAAACACAGACTGGGTAGTTTCTTTGGAAATATCTTTGGACTGCTCCATATGTTTTTTAAAACTATGAAAACATTTAAAAAGCAGCTCTTTAGTACTTTCTACATCAGTAAACATGAAAATAAAAATGCCCAGTAGTACAAAATGAAGTTTGTAATTCCCAGCTTTAAATCCAAGCTGAGATAGGACAAAATCATGACAATGCTTTGGATTTGGTCCCTGCTTTCTGCTTCTGACCTTGAGAGGGGTTCCAAGGTCTATCACCTCTCTTCCTCAAGACTATAGAATCTGCAGAGCAGACAGGTGCACTAACACAGCATCCAATAAGGTGTACTAACACAAAGAGGTTTAAGATTTGCACTGACAAGTAAAGGTTCTTCATGAAACCATCACATACAAAACAGAGACACTGACATGGAACATCACCCACTGGCCTGACAACAGCACACAAGTGATCCTACCTTTAGGTGATGAATCACTTAAGACCAGGTCCTCATGGCCTTGCTCTACAATCCTGATGACAAACACAGGCCGCCCATCTTTCTCCTCAATGGAGCACAGGTACCGGCAGCGTCGGTTGGCATAGCGGGTGCTCCAGTATAACCGGCTGGCTTCATAGCCCACTGGGAAGAGTGCTTTCGGAGAGTGGAATGCTTGCATCTGTTGTGGAAGCAGCTGACCAATGGTGTGGAAGATGAGGCTCCCAACACGAAAGGTATGGTCCCGCTCTCCCCGCTGCACGATACTAGCGATCTGCCGCACCTCATCTCGTTGCACATAGACCCTCCTGAAGACTGCAAAGTAACTTAACTGTTGCTCGTGGATTCCCTTTGGTTTGTGCATGGGGCAAAGCATTGTTTTGTCCTTAAAAAACATGCATTGTGCTTTAGTGGCGCAAGTAAAATGATAAATGTTGGTACATCGGAATCTATGACATCCACTGGTGGCACCTGTCTTATGACAGAAGACACACTTCATTTGTAGTCCTCTCCTCAGCGCTAGCTCCACATTTATTAAGGCACCAGCCTGTGTTTCATAAACCTCTGTGGACCACAGAGCACAGTTCAGGTGGACCCAGAGGTCTAGGTCCAAGTTGAGCAGCCGTGCTGGCCCATCTGTCAGCCCGTCCCCTTCCTCGTGACAAAAGCAGCACTTCCGACAGTCTTTGGGCACAGGGTCAGGTTTAAGACAAGTGCCCAATTTCTTTAGAAACTCATCTATTTCATCCTCACAAGGTGGCTTAAAGGTCCCCTTGGGGATGACAATATGAATGCTCCATTTCTTCCACTTCATTCCTCTCCACTTTTTATTCAGTGGTCTACAGTCTTCAAGCCCAACAGGAACAGTCCTCAGCCGAGGCTTTAACTTGACCGTTACCTTAAGCTCATCAGGCTTGGACTCTACTTTGGCTGCTTCAAAGGCTGGAGGGAAGGATATGGGAGGTGATGCAGGAGGGGAAACCTTTTCCTGGAACTGAGGGAGACAGTGTACATCCAAAGTGGAGATGTTGTTGCTATACTGGTGAAATGCTTTGGAAGGCTCCTTCATAGGGGACTGTGGCAGTGACGGAAGGGATTCCTGGGCAGCAAAAAGAAACCATGAGAAAAGGGAAGGATTCATGTGCCAGTAAAGCAAGTCTACTGATGGAGAGAAGTTTAATGGTCTATGACTTAAGGGGCAGGCACAGATGAGTAAATGTTTAGGCATAGCAAGTTGACCTTGAACACTGAGAATGGTTATTTAGCAGTAACAGAAGCTGATAAAGGTAAAGGGCAAGGCCCTGTGCCTCTCTTATACACAGTCACAATCTGGAGACTATTCTCTTAAACTTTCTTGGGAGACCGCCCCTTCCCCAATCAATGATTTCAGGAGATTTATTTCAATTTGTATAACAGATCAATGTATTCAATTGTACAACAGATAATATACAACAGAACACAGCAGCATCACCCACACAGGGGTTCGTCTCTACATTGTGAATGTTAGTCTTGGGCTTTATCAATTGCCATGAGAAACAGAGAAGAAAGGAGTGCCCTGTCAGCAAGCGAGTCACCTGAACACTCGGAGCCTCTCAGCTACGACCAGGTACTCAAGGAGTTGGGCCAGGAGAACAGTACCAGCACCTCTCAGCTTTGGGATAGACTGTCATGTCTCTGCTCAAATGCTCATCCTGAAAGGTGGCTCAGGATTAAATCCAGAGTGGGCCACCCCATGCACTATTTTAAGAAACTACATGAGGAAAACCCATTCCCACTCTCTAAGAATAAATTTTAATTAAAAACCTAAATTTGTTTGTCAATTTGAATTTTACTATACCAGGGACTAATACACGTTGTAAGTGTTTTGTTTGGTGAGTACTATTTTGTGAAAGGCATATTAATGAAATCACATTGAAGCAGTGAGTGACAACTGGCAGCTTTACAGGAACATTTTTCCTTCAAAATACATCATTAAAAATGCATCATTTGAACAACTCCATTGTCAGACATACTAACACAATCTGCACGCAATTCCACAGAAAGCTGGACATGCACACAATCATTTCTCTTACAATTAAAGAACACACAGAATTTTCTTTTTTATAAACCTTCCCAACTGACCAATAAAACAAAAATATTAATATTTAATGAGTTGTTCGTAATTAGTATAATGTAAGATCCGAATACCAATTCTCTATTTAATTTTACATTCTTAAAATGTAGTTGAGCTAGGGGCTGGAGAGATGGCTCAGCAGTTAAGAGTACTTGCTGCTCTTCCAGGTTCCCAGCACTCATGTAGTGGCTTATAACTAGTTGTTACTTCAGCTCCAAGGGATCCAATGCCCTCTTCTGCCCTCAAGAGGTACCCGTACACAAGACATACACATACTACACATATATAAGTGTAAATAAAATTAAACCTAAAAAAAAAATTAATCTATATGTAACAGCATAAAGTTGAAATCCTAGCACTCTGAAATCTGAGACTTTAAATTTTTTTTTTATTTTCTCAAAATAAAAACAAGATAGATACACAGACATTCCTGTGTGTGTGTGCGTGCATGCACGTATGCATGCATGTAGTGGTAGTGGGGTGTCAAGCCAGATTAAGGCAGAAGGATTATGAGTGAAAGGCAGCTCAGTGAGACCTCAATAGTAAACACTAAAAGAGGCATAGGATATTACTTAGTGGTAAGTAAAGTAGTTGGCTAGCATGTATTGGGTCCTACATTCAACCCTCAATGCCACTAAATAAATAAATGCGTGTTAAAATGCAGTTAGAAACTTTCTACTTTTTGTCAAATAGGGTATTTAGTAGGGAAAAATATAGCTGAAGGCTCTATCAGGCTTGTCTGTCAATTCAAGCACCATCTTACTAGTGTTTCCCTATAGAACTCTTGAGGAGGGGACTGTACCCCCAAGGCAGAAATCCCTTGGTTTATACTTTGGTTACTTTACCTTGTTGTCTGAGTTTTTTGCTTGTGCAGCTGATGAATAAAGAATAAAGCAGTTATTACTACAAAAGACAATATCCTTTTCCATCCTTTTGGTGTTCTCTCGGGAACCCTGAAAAGCAAAGGGAAATGTGTGGGACCTCAGTAAGATATAAGCTAATTAAAATAGTACCCTGTGGACTGCTAATCTTAGATGACATTCAAAAGTGAGTGCTCTATATCTTCCAACTGTGATGACACTGTCCCAATATTCACCCTATGATAATTTTCTACCTAGAAACTGATGTAAAGCTGGGCATGGTGGTGCAGGGCTTTAATCCCGGCACTGTGGAGGCAAAGGAAGGTAGATCTCTGTGAGTTGAAGGCTAGCCTGGCCTAGGACAGCCAGGGCTAAATAGAGACACAAACGGTTTAGAAGGGGAAAAAACAAAAACAAAAACAAAAAAACCCCAGAAACTACACTGTCCATATCTTACTGTATTCTAAAAATGAACAATTTAGTAGTCTGCTATAGCTGTTTGGTTTGAAGCTGAGCCCATCTACTACATGCTTGTCTACCATGTTCCATGAAGCACTTTGTCTTGATGCAGGAGTCACTGGCAAAAACAGAAGTAGGATGAGGTCATGGGAAGAATAGTAAAGTACCTTGTTCACAAAGGTCAGATCCTTGCATGACTTCCGCACACCACTTCCAAGAATAACCACCTTGCAGTGGCAGCACCACTGTGGGCGGAGCGATGCACCTTCTGCTGGACCATGACTAGAGTCTTTATACCCAGAAAGACCTAAGGAGTGGACTTTTGTTAGCAATTAAAACTGACCAAAGATACAGGTAGCACACAGTAGAAAATGAAACTATGCAACGATTACAACATGGATTACTTACTTTATATTTTGCCTTAATAAAAATTTTCTAAGCTCTAGTGGCAGGGAATCTAATATTTGACAATGAAGTTCAAATAAAGGAAAACGCCCACTCCCAAACAGCTGAAAAAGGAGGCTAGCACTAAAGAATCAAACAAAAGCAAAGCACCAAGATCCTCAAATATGTACAGTGCATCAAGAGACACAGATCCACTTCCTGACAGATAAGCTGATACTGCAAGTTCTATGGGAAATAAAGAGCAATGAGTACAAAAAACTTATGTGATTTACAGCATCAGAGAGAAGTGAAAGCCAAGGTATACTGTGAACAAGGCCCAAGGGCTCAGAAGAGCAAGTCTACACTGACAGAATCTCCTGGGGTAGAGGGGTGGAGGTCAAGGCAGAAAATGGCAGGAGAAACAAGAAAGAGGCAGCCAACAGGTAAGATTACAAAGTCTTTAATATAGGAAAAAAACTTTAATATAGGTAACTCTCAAAAAGAGTTCAAAGATGAGAAACAGCCAGATTCTAGTATAAGCTTAGGGAAGACAAAAATATGGCAAAGAATCCGGGAATGAGGAGGTGGTGAGGTACAAGGCTGGCACATAAGATGCCAGTGAGCAGAAGGAAAGCAACTTCATGGCAGGCATAAGGAAGATGTGCTGATTCTCAGAATGGGGACCCAGGCATTCCTGTGGGAAGAAATACGCCCTACAGAGGATGTGCAAAGGCAAGCGGAGGTAGTGATAGCAATAGCAGCTAAGCAGAACAGAACAACAATGCACTATCTATGGCTTCATCTGCACCACATGGAGAAGGCTAGCTGGGGCAAGTGGCTCAGGGGTCTGCAAGCTGAACAGCTTGAATAGAGAGTTAGACTCAGTCTTGTTGCCATAGGCCAGAGCATAGAAATGCACATCACACCACAGAAAACAACAGCCAGAGCAAGTCAACTTAGCAAAGACTACACACCAACACATTGTTAAAAAGTAAATCAAAATTTTAAAATGAGCAGGCTTAACTTTTTAACAAAGAATGGATTTGGGATTAACAAAAAGCTCACCATTGCTTGCTGGAGGAAATGGTACATTAGGCTGCTTCAACCGGTAAGAGGTTGCTAATCTGGGAGGATTTGCAGATCCTGGTGGAGGCCCACGAAGAAGCAAATGCTGCCGATACTCCAAACCTGGGTTTACTCTGTGGCTACTGACCAAACCCATGGGTGGAGCATCTGGAGCATTACTAACCTCATAGCTGTTAGGAATTCTCACGTGAAGAAGGTCAGAAAATGCAGCAACAACGCTGCTGATGTTCTAAAACAAAAAGTAAATACCATGTTACTCACCTAGAAGAAGAGTGCATCACTTAGGATAATGCTATCTTCATGATACAACACAGTACAAAAGAACCCAAATACTTCTATATAAACTTCAATAAATTTATTTTCATGAACTAATATACAAAGCCTTCATAAATAGAAGTCTTCAGAGTTCCAACTGGCACTGGGATCCATACACAGTAACGAGCTATTCTAGCTAACTCAGTATCTGTAGGCCTAAAGCTATGATCACAGGAAATGAGTAGGCCTAGCTCCGGCTAAAAGGCCAACACTGTCTTCAACAGTGCAGCTAAGGCTCTATCTGCTGACAACTAAAAGATTGTATGTATATGTGTGTATATATATATATATATATATATATATATATATATATATATATATATTAATATTAAACTGTAAGTTTGATCGCCAATAAAATATCTTTATAAAACTTGGGAGTTTTTAAAACAAATAAATCTTTGATAGATCATTAGTGCTGTTGGCATAAGATGCCTGGAGAAAATTTTTATTGCTTTTGTAGACTCTATTATTGACTATGGTTTTCTCTCACTCTCTCGCTTTTGTTTTGTTTTTTGTTTCAAGACACGGTTTTTCTGTGTAGCCCTAGCTGTCCTGGAACTCACTCTATAGACCAGGCTGGCCTCGAACTTGGAAATCTGTCTCTGCCTCTCAAGTGCTGGGAGTAAAGGCGTGCGCCACAACTGCCCAGCTTGACTATGGTTTTCTAATGGTTAACTTTTATTTTTATTTTTTTATGAGTGTAAACTAGTGTTTATTAAGGGCATGGGGAGAGGAGTTGAGAGGTTAGTAGAGGCAGAGAAAGGCAGGGGGGGAAGGGAAGGGAGGGAGGAGAGGCCAGCCATGAGCAAGTGGAGAGAGAAGGGGGAAGGGAATGGGTAGAGAGTGGGGACAACAGGAAGGTCTCCACTCTCTTGCAGGAAGGTTGCAAGAGTGGAACAAGATAGCAAGAGCAATGGTTAACTTTTATAACATGGACAGTTGTGGAAATGCTTTTTTTTTCTAGAATTCTCCAAAGCACACATCCTTTTACAAGAGCACATGAACTCTCAGCTCCAGTTTTTGCTTCGCTGAGATCCAAATAACCCTCATACTGAATAGTACTCAAGAACAACCTGGATGTCTGGAGCAACTCCCTTCCCTTCTCCTCTGTTCTGCTCCCTGAAATGTTTCCTTGTAAATTACTGACAGAAGTTTAACAACGGCACACAGTGCACAGGGTAAATGATGCCGTCCTTTACCTCAGCAGCTGTAGGATGTAGAGTGATCGCTACAGATATAAGACCCGATCTGGGACCATTTGGGGATGAACCAAAAGGTGAAGTAAAAAATAAAGTGCCTGGCTCAGTTTTGATGTCATTTCTTCTTGATTCTGAATCTAAAAGGGGAGAAAAGAATATTCAGAGCTTTCAAAGTCAAAATATTTACAATAGTAACTTGTTAGACTAAGCCAAACGTACTTTTCCCGGATATGCTGGGAAGAATGGGGATGATGGGGGACGGCACAGGTTCTGGAGGCTCCTCTTTCACCAGTGACAGATCTGGGTACTTGTTCACCTCCACACCAACCACACTCTCAGGAGAAGATGAGGGGACGAAACTATCGGGAGTGTCCCGGTCACCATAGTGGTCCTGTATCCTGAAAGAGGAGCACATGCATCACAATGCACAATTCCACTGGGACTTCTCACCAGCCCCACACATGGTACCACAGCAAAGTCCTCTCGACAACAGCAACAATAAAACAGCAAATGGATCAGTTATTATGCTGCTATGAAAACATAGTAAATGGGTTTATCTATAAAACAGTACAAATGGTTATTCTTTTGAAAGAGCTGTAGATTGAAATGTAAAGGCCTCTGAGAGGGAAATACTCAAGACTACGCCATAGGATGAGAAACTGACATCTTTGAGATGAAGAGGGAGGCTGTGCTGAACGGTCAAGTTTATATTCAAGTCAGCCTCCATGGAGCCACAGATACATCTATTCTGTCGCAGCTGTGTATAGTGGCAAGATGAGAGAAAACACAGCAACGGTGGTGGTGTTGGCACTTAATTCTCTTAACTAATAAGCAGTGAAAAACAAAGAAGGGAACAGACCCCCATTGTTTCAGTCAAGGCTCTAGTTCACCAGAGAGATGGTGAGACCTCAAGCTACAGTTGCGGAACATGGCTGTGGACCTTCTATCTTCCGTTTCTCCCGCTCACATTGAAGGAAACCTGGAAAAAGTTGCTAGGCAGTCATGTAAAGTCCAGGGATTAAACAGACACCTGTGCTAGATCACGATATGCGCACTCACAAGCTGGAAAGAGCTTCATTCTATTGACACAGCTAGGAATTCTTAACTGTAAGGTAAGAAAGAAAGAAGACCCTATCTTCCAAACCCCAAGTGAACTTCCATGTAGTTACAGAAACATCTATCCTGTTGCTGCTGTGTACAGTGACAAGTTTCCTCATTAATAAATTAAGAGACTTAGATTAAATGGACATCTCAGAACAGAGGGAGTTACCATACTTTCCACAAAGGAATAAAATTCTAAAGAAGCTCATACATACTATTAAGTAGTTGGATAGCAAATTTATCTACTAAGGGAAGCTGATTCTCCCAGTAAGATTCTTGGGGGCAAAGAACTAATAGAAATCAGCGATGAGCTTCCTGTAGCTTAGAGCTATTCTTGTCCATGATACCTCTGGTATCTATGATGGCTGATCTCTCATTTTCAATGTCTGTAAGTATCAATAAATCCAAGAAACCACACAAAGAGTTTAGAAAATAAAACCTCTGAAATATCTTATGTAGACGTTTTCCCATAACCATTAATGTCTATTTGATTACTATGGTGTATATACTGCTTAAATTATATAAGGCTTTAAAAATTCACAAACTAATTTCACTTCAATAGTAACAATGCATTGGACAGTTAATGTTCAAGAGCACTTTATACCTTAAATGCCTTTAAATACTATTGCCAAATTCTAAGCACATTTTTAAAAGAAGCAACCTCCAGAGCTCCCTGGGACAAAACCACCAATCAAAGAAAACACATGGTGGGACTTGTGGCTCTAGCTGCATATGTAGTAGGATGGCCCAGTCAGTCATCAATGGGAGGAGAGGCCCTTGGTCCTGTGAAGGTTCTATGTCCCAGTATAGGGACAGGAATCAGAAGTGGGTGGGTTGGGGAGCAGCGGGAGGGGATAGGGGATTTTTGGAGAGGAAACTAGGAAAGGGGATAACATTTGAAATATAAATTAAGAAAATATCTAATAAAAAAATAAAATGAAAAAAAAAGAAAACCCAAAACAAACCAAAACAAAAAAAGCAACCAATTTGTAAAAAGTAGCTTCTGATGCTGGGAGAAACGGTTTAGTGGTTGAAAGCACTGGCTGCTCTTGCAGAGGACCAAGGTTCAATTCCCAGTGCACAGGATGGAAGATCAGTTCCAGAAATCCAATGTTCTATAGTATAGGCTTCTGTGGACACCAGGTATGTATGTGGTGCTCAGATACATATGCAGGCAACACACATGCATGCGCACATTTAAAAAGTGGTTTCTACCTTAATTCTTCATGATTATTATGAGGCGGTGTTGGAAGTGAGGCAGGAACATCCACTGTCTTCGGGCCTTGAGCAATAGCTCGAGCCAGCAAGTCATCCTGAGGTCTGAAAGGCAGCTGAAATGGCTTCGGTCCTAAAACTCTGGCAACTGCAAAAGCAAACAAATAGAATCAAAGTATGTAGAACAGAGTAGATACAGATGGAACAGTTCAGTTCTGCAGAGACTTCAGTAAACACATAGCTTTCAAAGGTAGACACTTCAGAGCTGTAAGATTTGGATGCTATTGTCATACCTTCATGGCTCACCAACACGCCAGCTTTTCCAGCAAGTTCTTCAGTCGTTGCAAAACCATTTGCCATCTTCTGGCAAGCCATAGGAGGTGGTGTAGGAGGAAGAGAGGCAGGGGGTGTTGGAGGATTACTTAAATTATTCTGCTGCAGGAGACCAAAAAATTTTAAATTATATGCTACTGAGCAAATATGCATTGACCTTGCTAAAACCTAATTCTGAGAATTTTTAGCACAAGGAAGCAAGGCTACAAGAAACATAATCTAGAGGCATCTCCAGTTCCAAATGCACAAGAACAGAACTATACACACGGGGCCACGAGGCTGCCAAATGCAGTGTTGGTACCCACTGCCTGCCTACGTAGCCCAGCTTGAGCATTCAGCTTTGAAATGAAGAACCCAAGTTTTGTTATACTTAATTTTGTATAATTGTTCTCAAGTTTCATCATTAAAATAACCAATAAAAAGCAATTTTAAAATTGACTAAGTTGCAAAAGGTAGTTAAACGTTCCTTTTTTCTATTTTTATTAAAATATGAAAATACAGCATTTGTCTTTAACCTAATTTACATCTCAGATATGAGAACCTGGACTGTCCAAGATCTCTAAAAGAAGCAAAAAGAGAAAAAAAAATTAGGGTAAAGGTATCAAATATACTAACAAATACAGTTCACTTTCAATTCTCTCTCTCTCTCAGCCTTACATATGCCACTGTTTGTCATTTATGGCTTGGTCTCCCCAAGGACTGCTGGCATCACCTGTAGTAACTACACAGAATAGTGTAGTGCAAGGGGAGGTCACAAGAGTAACACTGACAAGCAGCCTGAACTGAGGAAGGCTAGCTGAAGAACAGGGCAGTAAGAACAGCAAAGGGAACTTGGAGACAATTATCTTAAGAACAAAACAAAAGCCACCAGGAAAACAGACACTCACATATTTCTCAAAATAATTGTTTTGTATAGGACAGATGCAAAGTGAAGTGATCTTATGTTATCATAAAAATATTTAAAAAGTAGTATTACCTTGACTGACTTATGCTATTTTGGTAACCTAAGAATTAGTGCATAATTTCAATTAGCACCTAAATTATTTAATGAAATATATTATAGTTTTAAAAATTCATTTTCCAAGGTAAAAGTTAACCATACTTATCCTTCAGTCCCACTATGTACCGTCAATTCAATTCATTTTAAGAGTTAACAAAGGTTACAAGGAAAAGTGTGTTTCCTTTACTATAGAAAGAATATAATGGATATTTTCTACCATTTGCATTCTCATCTCTTGGAAATTTGAAGCATACATGTTAGAAATACTTGACCAGATATATTTTTAATCTTTTAGCTGAATCTAAGTTTCAGTGTATCTTGGAGACTTTATGTAAACTAGATGCAAAGCTAAGCCATACTCCCCAGCTGTGGGATGCTCTCCAATCTGAGGCAAGGCAGCACCCTGGCAAAGAGACATACCTTGTAGATCAACTGAGAATAGTAGTCTGAGACCCCTTCAAGGGCGGCACTGCCAAAAGTTCCTAGAAGTCGAGTCCCACTATTAAATTGGCCACTGCCATAAGGAAGAAAGTGCGCAAAGTTCACTCCAATGATCGGTTCCATTAGAGGGAGCAGAGAGAGCTGCTATTAAAAAACACATTTAAAAGTAATGTACATGATTAACAAACATGGAAGTGTTTCTGGGCTTTCTAAGACCTGAAGTCAAATAAGGATTGTGAAAAATAAGACTTAAAAATCTCAAGATTTAAAATGCTGGAAACTACAGAAATCTCTGGAATATACATCAAATAAGTTTTATTCCCTCTGTTAAAGAGATGCCATCATGTGCCTCATAAGAAAAACATGCTCTTTATTTTTGCTCAGTAAGAACCAGGGTAAGAATGGAGGCCAGGCACCACCAATGGGAACAGAGATGGGGAGGTGTGTCCCTCTCCATTTTTGCTTGCAATGAGCTATGAGAGTTTAAAGTGAGAGTCCATGGCTGCATTTCTTTAGGTTCAGAGTCACAAGAAAAGGGGGATACAAAGGTTCCTGGTGTTGAGGCTGCTCCATCTGAACATATGTAAATCTCGACTGACCATCACCTACCAATCCACCTACTACAATGTAAATCTCAAATGCCAATAGGATAAACTGTGGGTTTGCTAGCAAACAGAGTCTATTAGGTTCCTTGTCCTTTCTCCCTATTTTAGTTAGAAACTAATTGTAATAAGGTGAAAATCTCCATTTCCTAGGATTGAAAAGGCAACACTTGCTCTCTCCCCTCCTGGAAGTGGCAAGGGCTGTTCTGACAGCTCACCTGTTTCAAGTGGGTGAAGGAGTCAGAGCTGGAGTACATAGCCTGCTTTTCCTCTTCATCCTTCTTCCTTTTCTTTGAGCGAGGTGCTGCTTTTTCCCCCGTCCTTTGAGTCCGTTTGCTTCGCTGTTTCTTGTTTTCACTTGCTCCATCTGTTTTTGGCAACTGGCTGTTGCCACCTCCAAAACCACCTTGCATTTGAGCCCCCAAAGTTTGCTAATGTAATTGGAAAGGTTAAGAAGTAAGTAACTTCCCACATGTTTGATTCTTAGTTCATGCTAGACCAGCTCTAACTTGTGACTCATATTTCTAACATGACATCCCAATTTAAAGGGGGGAAGTTACAGAATGAAGTTGTTTTCTGAAAATAACTACTCCCTCTGCATTAAGGTATATTAAAATATGAAAAATAACTAGCCTCAGCAACCTAGGAAATTGCAGAACTAGAAGCAAGAATGAAGTATAGCTCCTCACCATCTAAGCTGAGACCAGGGAAGCACCATGCCAGATGAATGGGCAGCTTCTGAGCTATGTTCTTGGCAATTTGTTTCCCCTCCCCCATAGGAACTAAGAACTGCTGCAATCTGAGATGTGGAGCTAATTCATAGGTTCCAGGAACATTTTAAGCTCATGCACCAGAAGTAAGAGAACAGCAGCTAGAAAGCTCGAAGATGTCATACTAGCCCCTCAAACTAGTGTCAAAATCTATGCTTGAATGAAAAATGTAATGGCTATGTACACAGATAATAGCAAATTTTTCCTTTGCTTTTAAAAATGATTTTTTTATTTAATGTGTTTGAATATCTTGTCTATATGAATACAATGTATAGACACCACATGCATGCCTGGTGCCTGTGAAAATCAGAAAAGAGCATTGACTCCTCTCAAACTGGAGCTACAAATGGTTATAAGCCACCACGAGAGGCCCTCTGCAAGAGTCATTAATTCTCTTAACCATTAAGCCATCTCTGCTCTAGGTCCCTTCCTTTCCTTTTGCTTTCATGGTCACAAAGATGTAAGAGTAATACAGGCCTTGAAAAAGGTTTTATCTAAGTCCAGAAGTACCAATATCAAAACACAGGAATATTTTTCATGCTTTCTTATTTCTAAAACTAATTATCAATGGTTTGCTAAGAACAAGTATAATTGAAAAACTTAGTGAAACCATTTAACTTTTGAGTGTTTTGAAAATTAGATTTTCTGATTGTTATAAAAAAACACATGGGTGGCAAATTATAAAGGAAAACAGGGTAATAATTTTAGCCTATGAACCATGTGGTCTGTGTGAACTATGGGCTCTGATACAGTACTGCAAAAACAGCTGTATAATTTTTATAACTGAGTTGGCCATGGTCCAATACAACTTTTAAAATTCATGAACAAATTTAAATTTCATATGACTTCATTTATTAGTAATTACTACTACTGTTTCTTCTTAGCTCATACGAAGGGCAGAAGGTGAAGCAGGCTTATATTGCCTCTGCCTGGGTAGATCCCCGATTCTCTAAGAGCAGTATCAGAGCAACACAGCAGCTCCTGGGACTGATTAAAATGCAGATTCCCTGGTTCAGCCTACACCAAATGAACCAGCAATGTCTGTCTTAACAGGCTCAGCAGATGATTCTATCAGCAGGCCTACAGCACTGGGTCACCAGGGCAATCTCGCTGAACAGTGCATTCCGATTTAGGAACACAGTAGTACAAACAAATCTGGTGTGCTCTCAAACCACCCGGGGAACATGGATGCTGATGTCCTCAAAGACATGCGACTTTTGTAATTGGCTTACGAAAGACTGAGCAGGAAGCATATTAAGTTTGCATAACTCAGCCACTTTAGATCCTTTACAGACAGTATCTCTAATTTTTACAATTATTCTACAAAGTAAATTCAGCTATGTTTCAAAAGACAAGTATAAAAGATCACAAAAGATTTTGAATTTTTTGTTTATTAGTTTGTGTAAAAGTTTTAATTTGTAGCTCAGACTGCCCTTGAACCTGCAGCAATCTTCCTGCCTCAAGTTCCTGAGTGCTGAGATTACAGGCAGGTACCACCATGCACAGCTTCAAACGGTTTCTGTTGTTTTAATCACGAGGATCAAGAGCATACACCTCATGCTCATTCTATTATCTTAGTTTCTGCTTTTTATACTTCACACTTGCCTGCTTCCCTGTGCCACGAAACATTCTTGTATAACACAAATTTTAGTATGGACATGCTGATGGTAGTTTTTATATGAGTCAAGCCCCAGCAACTAAGAGGTGGGCATCCACACATCTGTGGCTGGTCAAGTTCAGGAAGCTCATTACAAGATTTCAGAACTAAGTTTCACAAAAGAAAAAGACACTAGAAAAGGATAGGAGAAAAGAAAGAGTTGCAGCACATGGGGCACAGAGGGCACTGTGGGCACGGGGCTGAGGGCATTCAGTATTCCCAGACACAAAACACCCTGGAGTCATCAGCCAAGGATTGGACCTGGAGAGCATATTGTAACAACTAGAAAAACTCAACCACAGATGCACTGTTTGCATGCACGAGACTCTCAGAGATTAAAGAGGAAGAAGAGACCATAACTGCCAATTAGACAAAAGTAACAACTGCGAGAATGCTCAATCTACTGAACGACAGGAGACAACAGAAGAGAGGAGAGCCAACACTTGCAAAACAACAAGTCTCATTATTCTTAAAATTGCAAACGTAGACAAGTAAAACTCTACTGTACTTCAATTACGATGTAAAATTATAAAACCAAACTGAGCAGCACCCCAGGGAAGCTGTGTGAATGCACTAATAACCGCTGATACTTATGAAAGACAAGGAGCAAAGGAACAAGCAGACCTATTCAAAAGGCAGAGAAACTCCTGGTTGTGAAACATCTTAATCAGGTTCACTGAAATGGGGGTCACTCTGTATTCAAAGTGTGTATTTAAAACTGTCTATAAATACAAATGGAAAGAAAATCCAATGTTAACACTTAAAATGGGTAGAATATCGATACATAGAAAACTACAAAAATCATGTTATTTTTCTGACACAGTAAGTTCCCAATAAGAGACATCCCTGAGAGTACTCAAGGAAAGTAAGACAAGTACAGGAGCTGTCTTCTAAATTTTAGAGAGGCTAATAGAAATTATGCACTTATTTATAATAAAGATTCACACATACTTCCTTTGCTATAATTAGTCCAACTTGGTTATGATAACCAGCTGAAAGGCACACATAATGATTCATGTTTGCTTTATATAACAAGCAAATGAGTCACTCATATATTTTGTAAATATAAGTTAAAAACAGGGTTCTACAGAAAAAAAAAACATGATTCTTTGCGCAAGAAAGTTTAAAATTAGAAATTTGTTGATACTAATCTGCCGCAATAGCTTAAAAACAGATACAGCTGTTTTCACAACTGACACTTACCAATCCTTCTGCTGGACTCTGCTTCTCAATCAGTTTACCATCCTTTGTAGAACTTTCATCTGAAGATAAAGTGCCCTCAGGTTTCTGAGTTAGAAGAGAAGAGGCCTTCTTATTTTTTAACAAGTGCTTCAGTAGTTCATTTCCTGTATCTCCTTTGGTAATAGGGGTTCCGACAGGATGGGAAGGACACTGTATTGAGGAGACAGGACCAGCTACAATGTCTTTGATCTTACTACCAGTTTTCTCTTCCACTTTGGTATCCTCCTGACTTGGCTGTGTCTCAGTCTTTTCCAACTTTATTTCTTCAGTTTTGTTAGGGGTTTCCACGGAAGGCTTGTCTGCCTCTGCATTCACATGTGTTTGTTGATTTGAAGTTTCTTTTATGAATTCACTGTTGGGAAGTTTGTTTTCTGACTCTATACAAGGCTGGCCTGTTGACACATTTGGAGTGGGTACACGCACTGGCTCCCCTGGCTCCTGTTGTCTTTGTTGAGGGAGCTCACTGGGTGTGCTCACTGCAGGAGTGGAGGTAGTTTCTGAGAGGCCTGGGGTTAGTGGAGCAGCACAGTCCGAGTGGGGAGTTGATGGTGCTTTGCCGGATTCTGCATCATCTTCTTTTTTCTTTTTTCTTGTTCTTTTCTTTTTCCCCTTTTCTTCTGGGATTATGTCAGAATATAACTGAATGAGAGACTGGCTGGATCCTGAATAATTTTGTCCCTGTGTTACAGCAGGGTCTTGGCCACAAGGGACATTGCTATTAGCTACTGGAGACGTTCCTGGTAAAACTGGTGTGAATGGAGGCCTCAGTGGAGACTGCTGAAAGCTGGACCCAGAAAGATTTCCATGCCCCTGCTTAACAGAATGAAAGTTTGGGCTCCCACCAGAAGCAGATGGTGAATCTGGAACAAAGGAGGGAGGCCCTACCTGCCTTTGCTCATTGGTTTGCATGAAAGTTTGGTTTGGGGGTGAGTTAACAGACCCTTGTTGGACATTTTGCTGCTGTAAAACTGGCCCTATTTGTTGCTGGTGTTGTGGAGACTGCTGAAGGGGTCGTGGAGGTTGCAAAAAGTCACAAGGTCTGTCAGAACCATAGAATGGCATCTGGGAAACAGGTGTCCTGTTGGCTAGCTCAGCACCCATCAGACAATGCTGCTCCATCTCCATCCGCTGCTGCAGAGCTCTCTGTCTGTCTACTTCTTGCATCAGTTGAACTCGCTGTCTTTCCTGCTGTTCTCGTAAGCGTTCCTTCCTTTCTCGCTCTTGAAAACTTTCACTGAAAGGATTGTTGTCATCAAATTCCACTCGAGGTGGTGGTCCATTCTGTGGATTTGCACTTGACACTGTCCCTGGGGCTGGTGTACAAGTTTTTAAAGATAGTTGGGCAATTGGGGGCTGAATTCTAGGAGGATTAAGGGGGAGGTGAGCAGAAGCACTGTTAGATTGCCATCCAGGTAAACTGGGCATTCTCACAGGGCTGGTATGCCCTGAGATGACTGCTGTGTGCTGCTGGTGCTGAAGCTGCTGTGGCACCATGGGAAAGTTGGGTTGGCTCATGGTGAGTGGAGTGGCACCTGGAACTAGAGGTGGCTGGGGCTGAACCCCTGGCATGAGGATGGGAGGGGCTAGGGCACACTGTTGCTGCTGCTGCTGCTGCTGTTTGATCCGATAATCTTCAATCAGCTCAGCATGCTCTTTCTGTTGTTTACGAATCTGAAACAATGAAGTAATAATTACTCACACATATAAAAGGTAGGCACCACACCAAAACACTGGCTGGTAATTTTTGGCCTATGAGCTGAATTGGATCCCTGGGACCCACATAGCAGAGGCAGACAGCCCACTCCTAAAACTTGCGACCACATGTGTACTGTGGAACATCTGAGCATGTGCACACAAACAAAAATGTTAATTTTTTCTTATAAAAGTTCTTTGCATATTAAATATCCACAAAAATTCAAGCATGAAAGTCACACACTATTTAAACTATAACACATTTAGCAGTAAAATAAAATAAAAAAGACAGTTATGTGTGATGCCAAGGAAGTGACAGGAATTCACAAAGTTGGAATAACTGATATCTGTAACTAAGACTGTAACCATTTAGTAAGATGCCATTTCTTAAATACACAAAGTGACACACTAAAAGAATTTTTAGCACACATGACATTCCCTCTCTTAGACTAAAAAGATTGACAAAACTTACAAAACCCTAAATTTGATTGGGGACACATTCAAATTATAATTTCTAAAAATGCCTAAGCTCTGAATCTCTTGTCTACTTGTGGCATTAACTGTTCGGAGTTCTTTATAACTTACAACTTAAAACGAAGGGAAAGTTTAAATTCTGGTGTACAATTCTATGAATTATTAGCACACAGATAAATTATAGTCATATAATCAAGAAAATGTTCCAGTATAAAAAAGTTCCCCATGTCTACTCTTTAGACTCAAACCCTCTTCCTGTCTTCCTCATAGTTACTGCTAATATACCACTCACCTCTGTCACTGTCATTTCAATGTTATATAAGTTATTGGAAATGACCTCTTTTTGCTCAATGGAATACTCTCAAAATACAAGCTGTATTCATGTACCAGCGGTTTTATTATTGCTCTGTATTTTTTCTGATCAAAAAAAACAGGTGCACCAAACTTTATTTAATCATCTCAAAACTCTGGTGGGACGTGGTTTCTTTTTTCCTTGTCCCTCCTTGAGAAGGAACTCATTGTGACACATGTGCTGGTAATTATACTCATGAACCTCAGCCTTTCCTCATAGCCAGGATACAGTGAGGTGCCCCTGGTCCCAGCCTGTCTTAGTTTTGGATGACACTGGATAAAGCTACTATAAACATTCATGAATAAGCATCTATAAGAGCCCTAAGGCAATAATTCATTTAGGGAAATAACTATAAGTGAGTTCTGAACTCATCTTGCACAGTTCGTTTTAAACTCTTTTTTATTGTGACTTTAAAGCTTTATAACTTTTTGGCCTTTGTGGCTTCATATTTTGGAAATGAGCCCCCTTTCAAGGTATTCCAGGTTTCTTTCCTGCCTCTCTTCTTTTGTGGAACTGCTCTGAAGGCACTCAGAGGGAACTTGGTCTCTCAGCCATGCTAGGCAAGCACTGTGCCACTGAGCGACAGATCTTACCTTCATTTCAGTGGTGATTCTTAAGAGCAAAGTAAGAAATAAACATAGAAATATGCTACGACAAAGACTCACAGAGTGATTCAAATGCTATAACTGAACTTTCATTACAAAGTAGAGACCAAAGGATGAGGGAAAGATAAAACATGGAGGTAACCAAATACTTGCCAGATCTGATTCTTGTTTCAACACTATCTCTGTGAGTCTTGTCTTCGAGAAAGCCTTAGTTTAGCAAATGATGTGAGAACATGTGTACTGCAATGATTTAATTTTTTCTTTTGTTCTTAGCAAAACAAACAAATAAACAAAACAAAAAACCCAAAACAAAAAAAGACAGGGTCTAACTGTGTATCTCTAGCTATCCTAGAACTCACTGTTTAGACATGGATTGCCTGAAACTCACAGAGGTCTCTGCCTCCTAAGTACTAAGGTGGTGCAGTGATTTATTTGCTAGTAGTAAGGAAACAATCCAATCATTCCAGGGTCACAGAGAGTATATAAAACAGTCCTGACCCGGAGTTGTGAGAGTCAGTCTCTTCAGTGGCAGCAAGCATCACTCAGTCAGGAATAGGCAGCCACTCCCTCAGTTATTAAGAGGTCTTCCTAGAGGAGTGTAATTTGCATGCTATTTAATAGCAGAAACCCAAACCCCGAGGCCCACTAATACAGCTCTTCAGCTGCAGATGGCTTCCACTTTACAAACCTGTCTATTACCTGCTCAAGCTGTTTCTGAACCATGCTCTGCTGCTCAGTAACATGCTTGAGTTGCTCTGCGTCCTCTTCTGGGAACTCCCGCCCTGCCTTCTTGGCCGTGCGCTGTTTGGCTGAAAGAGCCTTCTTAGATTTTCTGTGTGCACCAATTTGTTCTTCGAGATACTTCTGCTGCATCTGAAGCAGCTGCTGAGTCTCCTGTAGCCATTCTTCATACTGCTTACGCTGAGAGTCATCTGAGGGAAGAACCAAAATTCAAGTGTGTTAATTTTTCTAAGTAGTCCAAGATTATTAAAAGTTAAGCAAATTCATTTGTAAGAAGACAATTTTATTGTGAATATTTTAAAGAAAAATTGAAAACAAAATTCTAATTATTAGAGTCCTTTATAATTATGAAGTATCATCTTCTAGAAAATTGTATTTACTCAAGAAAGCCAGAGAATGCTCAATTAAAACACTAGTTAACTTAATGCTTGTAAGTTCTGCAACTCCAATCTTCCAAAAGAACCATCAAATTATCTAATTCATAAACCAAACTGTTTAAAAATGTTGTATTTTATTAAGTCAATTGTACAGACTGAAGAGGCAAGGAAGATATATCCCACTAACATCAAGAGCATGGATTAAGTAGTCATTTACCATGCTGATTTCTCTTAAGTTTACAAAGTCTTCCCTACATCTTTGTAGTGGAGGAAAAATGGAACAGGGAGATGAAACCCAGAAAACTCTAAAAAGAAGCACTTGGAGGTCTACATTTTATAAAGAAAATATATTAAGTTTAAAACACTGGTAACTTCCATTAATTTTGTAATTTCTATGTCCACAGGGGGAAGTGACAGCTAACCAAGCAAAGCCTTCTCATCTCTCATGGACAGCTAACGCCTCTCCCCATTATATCTTATCGTACACTAAGATCCCTTCCTTGTTCTCCCAGAGCACATTATTCCATTGATGCTAAGTCCCCAAAAAAGGTTAGCTCATGTAGTAAAAAATTGAGTATTCCTTTTTTACTATAAGACAAAGAAAAACACAATCCTAGAAGGACATTAGCTGAAAATAACATCAATGATAACAGAATATTGCCATACATTAAGATCCAACCAAATCCAATGGGCACAATACAGCCAGAAAAAGCCAGTTGGTCATAGTAGTTTACTTATTTTTAATACAAATGTGTATTCAAATTATGATCATAATTGATGCGGGGGAATTTCAAAAGGTTAGACTTTGGGTTTGTTCCTAAACCCAGAAGTTCCAGTATATGTATGAAGGTGCAATCTAGTGCACTAAATTTGAAGGGCTTTTGTCAAGAACAGGCTTTTTCACAAGGTTTCAGAAGTTCTGCTTCTGGTAGAATGAGACCTACCGCAAGGAAAGCCTTTCTGGTTTCTGGAACCAGGAGAGCAGAGGTGAGCAAAATGAAAGATAATGGTGAAAAAAGTTAGCTAAACAGTCTGAAGATTTCAGAAAGGTTCAGTTTGAGGGAACGTTAAATGCTATCCTGAACCACCTTGGGACCCCTAAGGACAGCTAGAAGGGTTCAGTGGCCTCTTGCACACTTGACCTTCACACCATGCTACAACCCAGCTTTTAAATATATTCCCTTTGTTTTTCCCCATTTAGTGTCCTTGTCATAGGCAGACTGTCATGAAAGCAAACATGGTTTAATGCTAGATTGGGAAAGAGGCAAATCTATTTAAAAAAAACAACAATGTTGAAGAAAATAGGGAAGATGGTTTTCCTATATTAAAGTATTTATTTCTAACTAGTTCCTCATGCACAGCGGAAAAAAGCAATGAAAACACATGCCTTGCTGTAAAGATGCCTAGGACAGTGACCTCTGATAGGAGAGGTAACATCTACACTAATTCCGAGCTTCAAAACAACACAAATATAGTCAAACAAGCAACCCCCAGAAAACAGGTAACTTATTAGATTTATACTTACTGACAAAGCCTGGACCAAAATTTGGAGGATTAGGCCTAGAAATCTGATGTGTTATACTGCCATCCTAAAATAAGTAAAATTTACAAATATGTTTAATTCCATACTTCAATTTAAGGGGGGGAAAAACTTCAAAATGAAGGAAAAAAATGAAAAAAAATTCATTTTCTAAAACATATTTATAGTTTTTCTTCTTATAAAGACTAGAATAAATAAGTTGGGCAACAGTTTAATATGGAACAGTTGTTTTTATCTCTGAACTATATTTTCCATACTTAGTAGAATAGAAAATAATGAATTATCCATCTGAAGATAATTTTAAGGCGAATCAAATCTTGCATAGTTAAGCTAAAAATCCACATGAATCTGGTGTTTTGATGATGCCTACCTGGTTTTTTGTCAATAAATTCATAAACACATGTTCTACATTCACTAAACTATACTATATCACAAAAAGCTAATTATAACAAGAATTAATATAGTATACATATAAAAGAAAATGCACTCATTATAATGTTAGTCTTGTGTACTAATAATATGCCTTGCTTCTTTCATGGTGTTTGGATAGCTGATAATTTCACAATTTCCTGGCCAGGACCTGATAAATAGAATCTTTGATTCAAATTCTGTTAGACATGAGCTATTATGTTCAACAGCCAGAATATGGCTGATGCAGCATTTGATAGAGCACAGTTAAAAAGCTCAAGAACTTGCTGAAAGTGCACCTTGAATTCACAGTAAAACTGAGAATTTAGAAAACTCAGCTATAACACTTAAGCCTTTCCAGTATATCAAAGGGTGTTTATATTCTTAATAGGGAAAAAGCATAAATTATCTATATAATAAATATAAATAATAACTGGCAGAGTATAAGATAATTCCCAAAGCACACAGATCAAGGTACCCCCTATACCAGGCAAACATATGTTTTAAAAATCAACATAGAAAATAGCACAAGGGTTATTGTTTCCAGACTTCATAACATGAGCATAGCATCAATGTTTAAACTTGAGCTCATTATAGATGCTCAGTATTAAAAAAAAATCATCTCAAGGAATAATTATACCTAATAGAATGATTACAGACATTTTCCACTACTGTTTCCAATAATTATACATTTTAAATGCGATAGATTAATTCCAATTAGCAGGATATGAAATGTCTTTCGAGAGTTAGAAATGAATATAAAGCCAGAGCACTTCCAAGTGACTTTCTATCATTAATGTGTGCAAATCCTTTGCAGAAATTCCAGTCTTTAAATCTGTCTTTATTTTACACAGCAACAACACATCTTTATTTCACTGTGTTGCCAGAAGATCAGCTCCTATTCCTTTCTAGGAGGGGCTTCATTATGATTTGGACTTGGTAAGACATAGTAGGTCCATGTGTCTTCCATAAACCAGTGATTCGAGCAGCATTACCTGAGCTACAGCTTGTGGCACTAGGGTCTGGCCTTCATTGTTTTGCGTTCCAGCCACTGATGGGCCCATGAAGGGGAATCTATAAAGAAAAGCACACAGTATCAACTGATGAGCTCAGAACAAATTACACAGGTACCTAATAATCCTCTCTTCCAGGGGAGAGAAGAGTAACAATGATGATTGCCACTGGAGACTTCCGACAACTGGCTTCTGGGTGCTGAACAGATCTCTTCTCAGTATGCAATCAGTACCTTCCCATTACTATGGATGACCGCTCAGAATGGGTAAGCAACTATCTTCATAGGAACCAGTAAAGCTGCATAAAAAGCCAGCTAAACTACTGCAGAGCTTGAGCCCTCATAGGTTTCAGAAAAATAATTTTTATGATATGTTTACAGTGAAAAATCTAGCTTCAATACGCAAACAAGGAAGTTTTTTTTCCTAGTTGCAATCTTTATTAAAAATGGATAGAATAGGCTTGTTATTTCATGAGAGGTTGATGGAAGAGGAATGCCACAAGTTCGGGACCAGCCTGAACTACATAAGAGTTTCAAGCCGCCGGGCGTGGTGGCGCATGCCTTTAATCCCAGCACTTGGGAGGCAGAGGCAGGCGGATTTCTGAGTTCAAGGCCAGCCTGGTCTACAAAGTGAGTTCCAGGACAGCCAGGGCTATACAGAGAAACCCTGTCTCCAAAAAAAAAAAAAAAAAGAGTTTCAAGCCAACTTGGACTATAGACTAAGACATTGGGGGTGAGAATAAGGGGTGCTACTTAGCTCTTTTATAGTCTAAAACAAAAATACCTCAAATAATTTCACAATTCTTGTACGTATTTGTATATAATGATTATATCAAATTAAAAAAAAGTGAAACTAGTGACTAATCTCTATAGTTAAATCCATTTGGTGAAACCTTATTAATTCTAATTAAACTAGTAACTGGTATAGAATCATTATGGCTTATTTGAAAACATGTCTGTCTTATTAAGCCACTGAATGCTTTAACATATTAAGATATACCTAGGAAAAAAATTTTTTAAAAAAGATATACATAGAACACAATTTTAAAATAGATCCAAAAATATTGTAAAGAAGCATTTAAATGTTATTAGACTTTAGAGTGTATATTTGTGATTTTTTTCCCTCAGAAGTTTGATTCATTTATCTCCCTTCTCCCTACTACAGCTCTGGTACAAAATAATCCCAATCCGATTAATGCTTGTTGTCTGCTATCATCATGTAACACACTACACTAATCTTAGAAGGCACTACCTTAGTTCTACAAAGAACTCAGAATGGTCTCCAGTACACTTAGCATGTGGCTGATAAAGCATTGCATGTCTAATGAGCACAGACACTTATGTTGAACATATATGAGATGCTGAGAGTTCTGATTCTGAGGCCCATGTTTTAAATTAAGGATCAAACAAAATCTAGCATTTCCTTGACTCTGAGTATCAAGTTAAAATGCAGTATTATTTATTATTTATCACAGTATTATTTATTAGTACTTTACTCTCACCAGTAGGAAACATGATTTTCTTACAAGTGTTACCTATTCATAATAGGTAATTACCAATCTTTACCTTGTTATAAAATATAAAACTTAGAGCTAAGTTTGTTAGTGCATTATGATACACACATATCAAGAATATAATCAGAGATTATTAACTATGCTACAAATGTGGTCTATTTCTTTTTTAATTTGTATTTTTATTATCTGTATATCTGAAAGGTTTTAAGGTTAAAAAGGCTTATGCCATAAAGTTACCTTGAGGGAAGAACAGTGCTAATAAATGGAGCTAGGTAGTAAAAATCTTTACAAATCACTATAGTGCATTATGATACACACATATCAAGAATATAATCAGAGATTATTAACTATGCTACAAATGTGGTCTATTTCTTTTTGAATTTGTACTTTTATTATCTGTATATCTGAAAGGTTTCAAGGTTAAAAAGGCTTATGCCATAAAGTTACCTCGAGGGAAGAACAGTGCTAATAAATCGAGCTAGGTAGTAAAAAATCTTTACAAATCACTATCTTTACTTTGATCTCAAAAATGTGTCTTAATCATACTCAGTGTATTACACAGTTCCCTAAAGCCTAGGTCTGTATCTTCAACCTATACAATTCCATATTAAATTCTACAATCATTTACACTCCCTATTATAATTTTTCAACAGGATCATCACAATAAATTGAGACCAGAAATTAGAAACAGCAATACAACAAACACAAAGAGTCATTCAAGGTACTTGTCAAAAATACAAGCATTCAGACACCATTCCTAGAAAATCCCATTCAGTAGGTCTGTAGAAAGGTAAAGAAACTGCGTTTAAAAGTGTAGTGATAGGGGCACACAAATAATTCTTAAGTTAGAAATGATCAAGATTCAAGAAGCACTTCATTGGGGTACACAGCCACTGTAACTGAACAATTACTCATCTCCAATATCTCTCCTGAATACACAGTTTCAATTTTTTCTGTTAGATGCTAAAATCATCCAACTATCCCAATCTCAGTATCCAAGTGTTCCATAAATTACTGTTTTGCCTTTTCTAATTCAAAGTCATGTTGGGATGATTTCATTTCAGAGCTAAATTGATAATTTCCTTAACCACTGAAATTCTTGAATGAAAATCTTAGGCTAACAATTCTTTAAATAAAAAAGTAAACACACACAAACAGTTTGGATTTTTTCACTGACCAAGTCAGTCTTCCTAATGTTTGACTGGTATGTTATTCTGTTTATTCTCCCTAAAATGAAAGGAAATTAATTCCCTGCATTCAGCTGAAATGAAATACTCTGTAAAGAATATTTACAATATTAATATTAATTGAAATACTCTTTACATCCAGAAGGTAGGCTTTTGAGGAGCTCTAAGAAGTAGGGGTGTTTTTATGTACATGCCAGGAAGAAAAAAAATCACTTCTACCTACCTGCTCATCACCATTGGTGGCATGCCCAGACTGTTCTGTGCCATCACTTTATTTATGCCTTTAAGGGCTACCATTTTCGCTTTCATTATAGGATCTGTAATTGCATCAAAATCTAAAGAAGAAATGTATTTTGACATTACTTACTTCATAATTTAAGTTCATGGCTCAAGATATATGAAGTGGTAAACTTAAGTATCACAATTACATAATTTATAAATTCTTATACCTTATTTAAGAATCATTATATGTTTCTACACTACATAGGGGAATCTAGAAATGGTAGCTGCATTTTAGGTGTCTAAAACTGAAGCATACTTTAGAACAAGTCTGTCAGTCTACAGGGGATCATAACAGTGATGTTCAGCAACGAAAGTCCCAGTGGCTCAAACCTTTACAGTGCCAATTAGAATGCTCTCTTTTAGTAATGGACTGACAGGAATGAGAATTTACAGTTATTTCCAATACTAAAGAATTCCTCTAAATTAGTTATTAGTTTTTAAAAGAAATAAAAAACTACCAATATCTCCAGGATATACCTACAAAATAAAAGTATGAAGAGGATAGTGAGATTATCTCTTTGCATACATATAAGTGGGGGAAAAAAGTCATATAATGGAATTTGTACCACATGTTGATACAATGCTTTTTGTTATTGGTTAGAAAAAAATACTCCTCAGACATATGCCTGCTGACTTTTAATTCTTCTAGGCAAAGCACTGAAGTGTTTGGGTTGCATGGACTTGTGTTTTTATTAAAATTAATAAAACAACAAAAATAAGTTGAAAGATGTGTCTATGGGGGATAAAAAAAAACTAAAAAAAAAAAAAACCCTTTACCAAACACTTGTGCACAAAAGAACAAGAAACTTTATTTCTATCATAATTTCCTTACATTTATTTCTCATAACAATTGGCAGATAAAACTAAAAGCACCATCAACACCATAAAAAGCAGAACTGAGTGAGGTAACAATTCAAGGTTATCTTCATTTTGACTGACCTTGAAGGAATCTAAAATTCATCTTTTCATTGTAAAGACACGAGAAGACAGAAAATTCTCAGATTACACTGATCCAAATGTAATCTCAATAATGAAAATTTACAAGCATGCTGCATGTACTCAGATACCCCCAGTAACTTATTTTGAGACAGAAGGAATTTCCTACCAATGTTAGGGAAGAATGGTTCTGACCGCTGACGAATCATGGCTTGCATTTGTCTTTGCTGTTGCTGTTCTTGCCTCTCTTGATCCAAAAGATCTTGTAGAAGCAGAGGCTGTTCCTCTAGAAGGAGGGGCCTCTCTCTGTTCTGCTGGGCTAATGTTTGAGGAATCATGAGCTGCTGCGGTCCAGACATGGTGCTGGACTGATTTGTGAGAGGCACAGTTTGATTTGTAGGTTTCCCTGTCCCTAAATTATGGTTCACTGATGATTGGCCCTGAATGAATCCTGGATTTACTGGCACACCCTGAGAAAAAGCATGGTTTATCCTAGGGACCACTGTTACATTAGAATTCACGGTATTATCCAAAATAGGGCTAGGTGGTACTATTAAAGGAGGAGGCAAACTTGACCCATGAGTGGATGGTGAGATGGGCAGACTTGGTGGGGAGGACCCTGAAGGCCTAGTGTCTGAATTATCACACTTCTCATTAGAAAGTAAACTCGAGAGAACTGGAGTGGATCCTGTTATGTCACAAGAGTTCATCACATCCCGAGCAGGCAGAGGAGTGGACCCTTGAATGGCACTGACAACAGGAACAGCATTCTCCTGGTTACATCTTTTCTCAAGCATATCTTGATCCGTAGTCAGTAGAGCAGTCTTTCCTCTGTCACTGTGATTGGTCTGAGCAGAAGAAGCCTGTGAGCACGCAGTATCAGCATCACCTCTACTGTCATCATGGTTCTTAATTTCACTCTGTATTTCTTCTTTAGAGTAGGGAGACAGGGCTTCTGTCTTTATCTCACTGGTAACACTGGACTTTCTCTGTGGCAAATCCTTATCTTCAAGAACCACAGTTTTGTCTCCTTGATCCCTTGTTTTTGGTTCAACAGATACACACTGATTATCTAGCTTATCATCAATTGGAACATTAAGGTCTAATTCTTCATTGAACATGCTTTTTTTATCCCCTAAGTCAAGTTCTGGATCTGTGTATGCAATGATATCAAATTCACCTGACCTTAGGAGGTCATCCAGGTTAGGGTCATTAGTTTCCAAATTGTCTAAAGTGTCCAGGTCATCACCCTTGCCATCCTCTGCGTCTAAATTTAAATTTTCTAGATCTTCATCATCCAAATCTTTGACTTCAACCCCCTCAAGATCTTTCACATCCAGTTCTTTCACAGAAGGATCATCAGAGTCTAGTTTTTCTTCCAGGCCAGCAGAAGACTGACCAGCTATCTCTAAGTTATCTGGTGATGTTTCAGCTGGGGTAGATGTTGACAAAGGAGCCTCAGAAAATTCACCACTTAAAGGATGATTTAGGGGCCTCATGACAATAGAAGATTGGTGAGCAGGATGACCTTGCTCTTGCTGAGAAGGTGGGACCTGCTCTAAATTTGGATGCACAGGTAGCTGATTAGATAGACACTGGGAAGGCTGTCTTATGGGGTCTGTGTGTCTAGGGCCAGGAAAATCAGGTCTGGGAAGGAAATTTCCATGTCTTGGATGAGAAGGTGACTCTATAACACTGCTAGGAGAAGCAGCAAATGGCAACCGTGACCTTCCATCAGGAGCTCTATGCCTCAACTCAATAAATGCCTGGCCTAGTATATTATGCTGCTGAACTGGCAGGCCCTGTGGTGGGAAATGCTGAGGAAGCCCAACTGGATTATTTAATGGTGGGTTATTTGAAGGTCTAGGCATTTCCATAGACATTGGTCTTCTTATGTGTGGAGGAATTCCAGATCCTTGTATTTGCTGAGGCACATGGAAGCGATCTTGGCTTGGCATGGGACCATGGCCAGCTCCTGGAAATCCAAACCTAAAAGCCAAAAAGAACCAACAAATAATTAAGAATAATTTAGAATTGAAATGAGAAAAGTAAAAGAAGTATTAAGTTACTCTACAGATTAAAAAAAATACTGTTACTAAGCCCAATGATAGTGAAAACAAGAGTTGGAAGAGAAGAACATGATCAAAATACATTATACGCACACACACTATACACACACACACACACATACACACACACGCAAAACTTTATTTTTTTAAATAGACAAAACTAAAAGTGTTTGCCCTGTAAATGATCTGAGTATGACTCTCAGAACACATAAAGGAGAGAATTTATTCTACAAAGTTGGTCTCTAGCTACCACGTGTGTCTTGTGGCTCACACACTGAAGTAGAAAATTTCAAAAGAAAAAGAAAGTCAGACAGACACTGCCTGGACAGGTGGCTTAGCCACTAAGTACTTATTGAACAAGCACAATGACCACATTTTATATACCCTGTACACATGCACACAAGCCAAGCATGATGGTGATGGCTATAATCCTAGTGCGGTGGAAAGGGAGACAATAGCATCCCTAGGATTAACTGGAAAGCTAGCCTTGCCACATCAGTGAGTTCTAAGTTGAATGAGAGATCTTATTCTCAAAAAATATAGGGTAAAAAACAATAGAAGAAGACACTCAGCATCTACCTCTTACCTTGCACATGTATATACACATCCTATACAGACACACAAATTTTTTAAAATGCACAAAACAGCAATGGGTATAAACTACAACTAAGGTGGAATAAAAAAGGAAAAGAAAGAATATAACAGACATAGGTGTAAGATTAAACTGTGTGTCCTCTAAAAAGCACACGTTAAAGATTATTCTCCTTATAAGAATAGTAAGAGTGCCTTGGTCATACATGTTGGCCCACCCTACACCCCAACTGTATCAGTCTCTAAAAGGAGGCATCTTTCCAATCTGCAACTCTCTACAAACATCTTACAATTTAACTAAAAGAATAAAATGCATCATTATCATCTGACATATCATATGAAACTTCACTAGGATTGAGTAGCTACATTTTGGAAGCTATGATTGGGCTGATAAGATTATGATGGTAAGATTATAATTAAGATTATGAGCTAGAGAAAGTAACTAGGAGCTAAAGGGGTCTGCAACCCTATAGGAGGATCAACAATATGAAGTAACTAGTACCCCCAGAACTGTGTCTCTAGTTGCATATGTAGGAGAGGATAGCCTAGTCGGCCATCAATGGGAGGAAAGGCCCTTGATTTTGTGAAGATTATATGCCCCAATACAGGGGAATGCCGGGGCCAGGAAGCAGGAGTGGGTGGGTTGGGGAGCAGGGAGAGGGGAGGGTATAGGGGGCTTTCAGGATAGCATTTGAAATGTAAAAGAAGAAAAAATTGTGATGTCATTCTGTCAACACTTAATGACAAAACATCCACCAAGAGTTCTTAGAAGAAATAAGGCCATGATCTCTCCTTAGCTAAAGCCAATAATGACTACGCATAGTGATAAAAAGATGAAAGCCGGGTGTGGTGGTGCACGCCTTTAATCCCAGCACTTGGGAGGCAGAGGCAGGTGAATTTCTGAGTTCGAGGCCAGCCTGGTCTACAAAATTGAGTTCCAGGACGGCCAGGGCTATACAGAGAAACCCTGTCTCAAAAAACCAAAAAACTAAAAAACTAAAAAAAAAAAAAAAATAAATAATAATAATAATAATAATAAAAAAAAAGAAAGAAAAAGAAGAAAACCATAACAATTTCTTGCCAAATAGTAATGATATTTGTCCAGTTCCTTCTTCCAATATTAACTTAAATCTAGCAGAAAATTAAAAGCATTACCTAAATCCATGAGGTCTCATGCCCATACCAGCAACCTCTGGAGGATAGGGTCCACGCTGATCTTTGGGGAAAACTGCATATCTAGGTCCTAGTGGAGGGATAACAGGTGATCGAGTGCTCCCAGGATAGGGAGGTGGAGGTCGAGTGAAAGCCTGGTTGATGCTCTCTGGCTGCCAGTGTGGAAGGGGCACTGGGTGAGGTACTACTGCTGTATCCTGAGGCCCCTTCTCCTGGCGACTAGCAATCTTCTTCTGCTGTTGTTGTTGGAGAATGATTTCACGCAGTTTCTGCCGCTAAATGGAAACAAAATTGCTGGGATTTATAATTAAACATATTTTAAACTCTTAACATTTCCATTATGTGACTACATTCACATTTAAAGTTTCAAAGTTGTTTTAAAGAGTCATATAACTATTAAACACAAACAAATTACAACGAAAGCTGGTGATTTGGATCTTTTTCCATGGCCGAACAACTACCATTAAAGTAAAGAGTTTTTATATTTAAAGATCTTCCAACAAATTCATGAAGAATAATAAAATTAGATCCAGGTTAAATCTAAGAGGTGCTAATTTTACCATTTTCACTTTTTCCTTGTATTTAATAAATTCTACAGAATAACTTAAGAGAAACTTTAATGTATGTGTAAATTACCATATGACTTAATGAGGAGCTTCCACAGATAATATATTTAAAACATTTGAAAACACTGCAGCATTTACCTGTCTCAGTTTCTCTGTGTCAGCTTGAGACATGTTTACAGTGTTCTGTGTATCAGTTCCTCCTGAGGTTGGCACGGGTCCAGGAAGCTGGGAGACACTGGAGAACTGCTGCCCTTGGGAGCTTACAGGAAGGTTTGAAGACGTGCTAAAGTTTCCCTCTGACCCGGGAACTGGACGGTCAACAAGATCGTGAACAACTTGACTAGCTCCGAAAGACTCAGAATGAGGCCTGGGAGTCATTGGAGGCTGATCATATGGATCACGAACAGCAGATGAGGAAGCATGAGTGAATGTGTCTATAAGACCAGGCCCAGGTGGCCTGGGAGTCTGGGAGCATGTATCAGGTGGCCTTATCAAAGGGCCAGGTAAACCTGGTACTCGGTTTTGTGCTGCTTGCAAAAAAGGATCCTGGTTTGGCATGAGGGCTGGTCTTGCACTGGAGGGCCTAGTAAAACCCTCTGAAGTCCTTGGCCTTGGTACTGCTGGTGGCTGAGAATAGGGAACAGAAATTCCAGGTCTTGGAGGCCCAAGATGATGAGTATATGGATCAGTGTGTCTCTGATTTGCCACAGAGGAAACAAACATGTCTGTCTGTGGAGAAGGCCTGGGGGTAGGTGGCTGCTGACTATATGGATCAATAGTGTTAGGCCGGGGAGTACCAGGTTGGGAATAAGGATCTGGATTGGATCGAGCTGTTCCTGAGGTTTGGGAATAAGAATCTATAAGAGGGCGTGGAGTTCCTGGGGGTTGTGAATATGGGTCCTGAGATGCTGACCTTGATATGGTTCCAGGCTGAGGAAAAGCCCTTGAAGCATGAGTAAAAGATTCAGTCATTGCTGGGTGTGGAGTTAGGGGAGGCTGGCTATATGGATCATTTGACTGACTATGAGAAAAATTATCTACTGGCCTTGGTGTCAAGGCAGGCCTTTCATAAGGGTCAACAGAGAGTCGTCTTGATGTCTGTGACACAGATCCATATGGATCCTGAGATGGAGGAGGGTGCAGTGGGGTCTTAAAAGGCCCGTTACCCAGTGGGGCAGGTGTCAATGACGGTCCTGCATAGGGATCAGGTAGCCGTTGCCTTTGAAAGGCATCTGTTCTAGGAGATGGTTTAGTAAAGTGATCACTGGTTCCAGTTGTTAGAGGACCTTTTGTACTTTGTTCTGAAATCACAGGCGACCTAGGCAGGCTAAAAGGTTTTGAAAACTGATCTGTCATCATGGGCCTAGGTGTATCTGGAGGCTTTGCATAGGGGTCACTGCTTGTCATGGAGGAAGCACATAAGTCTCTGGCCGGGGATGGCCTTGTAGCTGATGTTTCATTCAGATGAATGGGCCTAGATACTGAAGATAAAGGCACACAGTTTTCCACTGGTGTAACAGAATTTCTTCTTGGAAAACTATGTCCACCAGGAGGTGGTCTAGGAGTACCAACCATTTTTGCATAAGGATCCACTGGAGATGGTGGTCTGGAATGGGATGATCCAGGTGAGAACATCTGTGGAGAAGGTGGCTGAGAATTTTGGGACTGAGAAAGACTTTCCTGAACAGGTATACGGGATGGGGTTGAAGGAGGGGGTGGAGGTTGTGGTTTGACAAACACAGCATCTGAAGGTGTGGAAGCAGGGGTACCAGGTAGGTGTTTGGAGAATAGGTCTTTATGGAATGTCTGTGCAGGAGACACATTCCCATTGCCAGCCTGAGGTGTCAAGGGACTCTGTGCGCCACTATTTGGAGTATCTGAACCAGGTGCTACTAGAAGGTGCTGAGAAGCAAGCTGCTGCTGCTGCTGCTGCTGTTGTTGTTGTTGCTGCTGCTGCTCATTCTTCACTTGTTCCAGCTTCTGTGTGGCTTCAATTTTAGCTTGTTGCTTACTTTTCTGACGCATTTGCTGTTAAGATAAGAAAAAAAGAACATATATCACAGAAAGTTAATCAAGTGATGTCAGTAGCTAGCAGATTATGTCCTATTGATGCCTATAGCAGTATATTATGTACAATATTTCAATAAGTATCTAAAGCCAATTTGAATATATACATTACCAAAAAGGGAAATCTATTTCCACACTTACCAAATTCTATTAAGAGATACATTCTAAAATGATATAACTACCTCTCTTCCCCAAAAATCAAAAATGCAATTTAAAAAGCAAATCATCCGAGATGAGACAAGACTGGGTGTGTTCAGGGTAGTATGGCCATAGACAAGAACAATGAGACAACAACAGGAAATCAAATGGAAACAAATTTAGTATATATAAGTGATCCCCAAAATCCCAGAAGAGAACTTCTATATCTTATAAACAACTTTAGAAAAAAATGGCAGGATATAAAATTAAAATCAAATATATCAGTAGCCTTTCTTTACACAAATGATAAACAGGCTGAGAAAGAAATTAGAGAAACAACTCCCTTCACAATAGCCACAAATAATATAAAATGACTTGGTGTAACTCTTACCAAGCAAGTGAAAGATCTGTATGACAACTTCAAATCCCTGAAGAAAGAAATTGAAGATGACCTCAAAAGATGGAAAGATCTCCCATGCTCATGGATTGGTAGGATTAACATAGTAAAAATGACCATCTTACCAAAAGCAATCTACAGATTCAATGCAAGCCCTATCAAAATTTCAACATAATTCTTCACAGACATGGAAAGAACAATTCTCAACTTCACATGGAAAAAAAAAAATCCAGGATAGTCAAAAAAATCCTGAAAAATAAAAAATCTTCTGGGGAATCACCATCCCTGATCTCACCTGACCTCAAGATGTACTATAAAGCAACAGTGATAAAGACACAGACAGGCTGATCAATGGAATAGAATCAATGGAATCAAATGGAAAATCCAAAAGTAAATCCACACACATATGAACACTTTGATCTTTGACAAAGAAGTGGAAAACATACAGTGGGAAAAAAAGCATCTTCAATGAATGGTGCTGGTCTAATTGGTGATCGGTATGTAGAAGAACAAAAATAGATCCACATTTATCACCCTGCACAAAGCTCAAGTCCAAGTGGATCAAGGACCTCAACAAAAACTAGAAACACTGAATCTAATAGAAGAGAAAGTGGGAAAGAGCCTGGAACTCATTGGCACAGGGGGAAATTTCCTGAACAGAATACCAGTGGTTCAGGCTTTAAGATCAACAATTGATAAATAGGACCTCATGAAACTCAAAAGTTTCTGTAAGACAAAGGACGCTGTCAATAGAACAGATCAGTAACCTACAGATTGGGAAAAAAATCTTCACTAACCCCACATCTGATAGAGGGCTAATATCCAAAATATATAAAGAACTTAAGAACTAACCTCCAAAAAACCAAATAATCCAATTTAAAAATGGGGAACAGAACAGAGAATTTACAACAGAAAAGAAGTGTTTAGAGAAATGTTCAAAGTCCTTAGTCATCAGAGAAATGCAAATCAAAACGACCCTAAGATTTCACCTCACACCAAACAGAATGGCTAAGATCAAAAGCTCAGGTGACAGCACATGTCTGTGAGGATGTGGAAAATTCCTCCCATTGCTGCTATGATTATAAGCTGGTACAACAACTCTGGAAATTAATCTGGAGCTTCCTCAGAAAATTGGAAATAGTTCTACCTGAAGACCCAGCCATATCAATCTTGGGCATATATCCAAAAGATGCCTACCATACCACAGGGACACATGATCCACTATGTTTATGGTAGCCTTATTTGTAATAACCAGAAACTGGAAACAACCCAGATGTCCCTCAAACAAAGAATTGACACAGAAAATGTCAATTGAATACTATTCAGCTATTAAAAACAAGGACATCATGAATTTTTCAGGCAAATGGATGGAACTAGAAAATATCACCCTGAGTGAGGTAACCCAGACACAAAAGGATATGCATGGTATAAACTCACTGATAAGAGGAAATGAGCCAGAAAGTACAGAATACCTAGGATATAACCCAAAGACCATAAGAAGTTTAACAAGCAGAAAGGTACAAGTGAGGATGCTTTAATCCCATTTAGAAGAGGGAAGAAAATAATCACAGAGGGAGGGAGGGACCTGGATGGAAGAGAGGGGAGTGGAAAGGGGGAACAGGATCAGGTATGATGGATGAGGGGAAGGGGGAGGGGAGAAGCCAGGAGGGCCAGGAGAATAAATAGAAATATACAGCCTCAAGGGGTTGGAGGTGGGTGGACCCTCTAGAAAGTACCAGACCTGGGAGACACTCTCAGGATTCAATAGGGGTGACATTAGCCCAAATGCCCAACAATGGGGAGAGGAAACTCGAGGAGTCCACCTCCAGTAGATAGACAGAGCCTCAAGTGGAGGGACTGGGTTACAAACCTACAATAAAAAATTTTGACGCAGAATTGTCTAAAAGGGACAAAAATGGAGAAGAGACTGAAGGAAAGATGGCTCAATGACTGGCCAAACTTGGGATCTATTTCATGGGGGTTGGGAGGAGTACTAAGGCCTGACACTGATGCTATGATGTGCTTATAGCGTTGCATGGTTTTTCTCTGAGAGGCCCAACAAGCAGCTGACTGAGACAAATGCAGATACTTACACCAACCACTGGACTGAAGTCAGTGGCCCCTATGAATCAGGGGAAGGATTGAAGAAGCTGAAGTGGAGGGTGACCCTATAGGAAGACCAGAAGTCTCAACTAACCCAGAACTAACTCCAGGGAGCTCCCAGAGACTTAAGCACCAACCAGGAAGCATGGGCTGGTCCAAGGCTCCTGGCACATATATAACAGAGGACTGCCTGGTCTGGCCTCAGTGGGAGAAGATGTGCCTAATCCTGGAGAGACGTGAAGCCCAGGGAAGGAGGAAGTCTGGCAGGTGTTGGGGTTGGGGAGTAACCTCTTGGAGGCTAGGGGCAGGAGGAATGGAATGAGGAACTGTGAAAGGAAGGACTGGGGGCAGGCAACAGCTGGAATTTAAGAAAATAAAATGATAAAAAAATATATATATATATCATCCAAAATTCCAATACCTGTCTAAACTTCCATTCCTGTTCATGCTCTGATTCTCTCTGCTTTAAAGGATCTTTAAAAAGATCCGAATCGATGCGTGAGCTGGGATCGATGCTGTCTTGCTGTTGTTGTCTCTTCATAGAATCGTTTGACATCTGAACTTTATTTATGCGTAAAGCAGCCCTGTTATCTCTGGCTTTTTGCTTTAACAAAAAGAAAAATAAAATATATCCTATTTTTAAGCTATAAAACTTGTGTTAAATATTTGAAGCATCACTCTTGAAAACTTACAGACTCTGCTAAAAAGGGACCTGGACAGAAACCAACCTTCTATACAGTGCATGCTACTAACAGGTAAAGACATTTCTATATATGTACTTGAATTACTGTAAGAAATCTCATATATTTATAATCATATATACATATATAGATACAATCATATATATAATATAATCATAATATAATATATATATAAAATCATATATATAATATATATATTTTACACATCAAACACATCATTAGGATATGGAAGAATTAGATGTCCCTCAATTTAAATAAGAAAATAACAAACTGATCCCCAAACTAAAACAGCTGGAAATCTGAAGCTTACCATCAAGGCAAATTAGAAAAAATATTGTATCATTACAAAATTTAAGGTAAAACAGACCAAAAACTATCCTCCAGCACCACCCCCAATTAGCTCTACTCAGAGTTATCATTATAGCTGAAAAATTGATGCATGGAAGGTCAGGTAAACAACAATAGCATTTTTCACAACAACAAGGCTTTAATGTGACTTCAGGTCCATCTCCTTACAAGAAAATGACTGGCTGTCTGAATTATGAATTCTGTAATCATGTCAAACTATGGTGGTATTTCAGAACTCTTTAAAGGAAGGTCTTAATTTCAAGATGTATGAAGATTTTCTTGTAAATCTCACATACATAAAAAGAAAACTAACCTCATCTTCAACAGCGGTATTTACTACCCGTCACGAGACAATACAATCTCAAGGTGAGATGACTGAATTGAAACCTTAAATACTCTGATCTGTTACATAACTTTAAAAATGATATGTTCTTTAGTGAAATGAGTTATTTATATAACTTAAAGCTAACTGCTAGTTTTTTTAAAGTATTAACAAGTATTTTCTTTTCATTACCTAATAAAAATAAGTTTCAAATATTGTGCTTAAAGATCTAACACATAGGAATTATTTAAATACCACATATGGTGCTCTTTCCTGAGAGCTGGCTTTTCTCCACAACTTGGCAATTTGTTTCACTCGAGTAGTCCAATCTACAAAAGCACAGAATACACACTTTCAGAAAGACGGTTATGCAGAGTTGTAATAAAAGCTACTTATGAACTGCTTATCATCTTATTCAGATCATATTTTAAGACAAAACAGGTTGAGTATCAATAATATGAAAATCAGAAATCTGAAATGACCTAAAATTCAAAATGTTTTGAGTTCTGAATGAAATCACAACTGGTGATTCAGTCTTAATCTAAACAAGGCACAATCAAAACACTACAATGTATAAGACATAGATGAAACAAGTGAAGCACTTGTTTGGCTTTGGATAACATGTCTAAGACAGTTCCATGACGGGGAATGGAGAAAGAGGTGGCATTGTGGTTAAGATCAGTGGCTGCTCTTCCAGAGCATCCAGGGGTGAGCCCTGGCATCCACATGGAGGCTCATAACCATCTGTAACTATAGTTCAATAGGCTCCAATGCCCTATCCAGCTTCTGTGTTAACCAGGCTTGGAGGGGAAGGGTTCATGATCTCCCATGGCTAGCTGATGACTTCTAGAGAATGGAGAGTCCAATTTTCCTTAGGGGTATGACCCCTAGGAGGTACACCATGTTCCAGTAGATAGGTTTTCCATATTCTAGGGAAAGTATCCACACATTGGTCTTCCTTCTAGATTTTCTTGTGTTTTGGAAGTGGTATCTTGGGAATTCTAGGTTTCTGAGCTAATATCCAATTATCAGTGAGGGCATATCAAATGACTTCTTTTGTGAACGGGTTACCTCACTCAGCATGATATCCTCCAGATACATCCATTTGCCCATGAGGTAGTACTCCATTGTGTAAATGTACCACATTTTCTGTATCCATTCCTCTGATGAGGGACATCTGAGTTCCTTCCAGCTTCTGGCTATTATAAATAAGGCTGCTGTGAACATAGTGGAGCATGTGTCCTTATTACCAGTTGGAACATCTTCTGGGTATATGCCCAGGAGAGGTACTGCTGGATCTACTACTATGTCCAATTGTCTGAGGAACCACCAGACTGATTTCCAGAGTGGTTGTACAAGCTTGCAATCCCACCAGCAATGGAGGAGTGTTCTTCTTTCTCCACATTCTTGTCGGCATCTGCTGTCACCTGAATTTTTGATTCTAGCCATTCTGACTGGTGTGAGGATTAATCTCAGGGTTGTTTTGATTTGCATTTCCCTGATGATTAAGGATGTTGAACATTTTTTCAAGTGCTTCTCAGCCCTTTGGTATTCCTCAGTTGAGAATTCTTTGTTTAGCTCTGTACCCCATTTTTTTTAAAGATTTATTTATTTATTATATGTAAGCACACTGTAGCTGTCTTCAGACACTCCAGAAGAGGGCGCCAGATCTCGTTACGGATGGTTGTGAGCCACCATGTGGTTGCTGGGATTTGAACTCTGGACCTTTGGAAGAGCAGTCGGGTGCTCTTACCCACTGAGCCATCTCACCAGCCCCTGTACCCCATTTTTTAATGGGGCTATTTGATTTCTGGAGTTCTGCTTCTTGAGCTCTTTGTATATATTGGATATTAGTCCCCTATCAGATTTAGGATTGGTAAAAATTCTTTCCCAATATGTTGGTGGCCTTTTTGTCTTATTGACAGTATCTTTTGCCCTACAGAAGCTTTGCAATTTTATGAGGTCCCATTTGTCGACTTTTGATCTTACAGCAAAGGCCATTGCTGTTCTGTTTAGGAATTTTCCCCCTGTGCCCATATCTTCGAGGCTTTTCCCCACTTTCTCCTCTATAAATTTCAGTGTCTGGTTTTATGTGGAGTTCTTTGATCCACTTAGATTTGAGCTTTGTACAAGGAGATAAGAATGGATCAATTCTCATTCTTCTACATGATAACCGCCAGTTGTGCCAGCACCATTTGTTGAAAATGCTGTCTTTTTTCCACTGGATCGTTTTTGCTCCCTTGTCAAAGATCAAGTGACCATAGTTGTATGGGTTCATTTCTGGGTTTTCAATTCTATTCCACTGATCTACCTGTCTGTTGCTGTACCAGTACCATGCAGTTTTTAGCACAATTGCTCTGTAGTACAGCTTGAGGTCAGGCATGGTGATTCCCCCAGAGGTTCCTTTAGTGTTGAGAACAGTTTTTGCTATCCTAGGTGTTTTGTTATTCCAGATGAATTTGCAAATTGCCCTTTTTAACACAGTGAAGAATTGAGTTGGAATTTTGATGGGGATTGCATTGTATCTGTAGATTGCTTTCGGCAGGATAGCTATTTTGACTATATTAATCCCACCAATCCATGAACATGGGGGATCTTTCCATCTTCTGAGATCTTCTTCAATTTCTTTCTTCAGAGACTTGAAGTTCTTGTCATACAGATCTTTCACTTCCTTAGAGTCACACCAAGGTATTTTATATTATTTATGACCATTGTGAAGGGTGTTGTTTCCCTAATTTCTTTCCCATCCTGTTTATCCTTTGTGTAGAGAAAGGACACTGATTTGTTTGAGTTAATTTTATATTCATCTACTGCGCTGAAGCTGTTTATCAGGTTTAGGAGTTCTCTGGTGGAATTTTTAGGGTCACATATATATATATATATATATATATATATATATATTATCATCTCATCTGCAAACAGTGATATTTTGACTTCTTCCTTTCCAATTTGTATCCCCTTGATCTCCTTTTGTTATCGAATTGCTCTGGCTAGGAATTCAAGTACTATATTGAATAGGTACGGAGAAAGTGGGCAGCCTTGTCTAGTCCCTGATTTTAGTGGGATTGCTTCCAGCTTCTCACCATTTACTTTGATGTTGGCTACTGGTTTGCTGTATATTGCTTTTATTATGTTTAGGTATGGGCCTTGAATTCCTGATCTTTTCATGACTTTTATCATGAAGGGATGTTGGATTTTGTCAAATGCTTTCTCAGCATCTAATGAGATGATCATGTGATTTTTATTTTTGAATTTGTTTATATAGTGGATTATGTTGATGGATTTCTGTATATTAAACCATTCCTGCATCCCTGGGATGAAGCCTACTTGGTCATGATGTGTTCTTGGATTCGGTTTGTGAGGATTTTATTGAGTATTTTTGCATCGATATTCATAAGGGAATTGCTCTTTCTTTGTTGGATCTTTGTGTGGTTTAGGTATCAGATTAATTGTGGCTTCATAGAATGAATTGGGTAGAGTACCTTCTGTTTCTATTTTGTGGAATAGTTTGAGTAGAGTTGGAATTAGGTCTTCTTTGAAGGTCTGATAGAACTCTACACTAAACTCATCTGAGGACAGGAAGATCTTGAGGCCAGCCTGGTTTACAAAAGTGAGTTCCAGGAAAGCCAGGGCTATACAGAGAAACCCTGTCTCAAAAAAAAAAAAAAAACCAAAACAAACAAAAACAACAACAATACTTTCTAGTATACATTTCAAAACAAAGGCATGGATGGCATTGAGGAGAAATTGAATAAAATCAACAGGTATTTTAACATATCTATTACTAACCTGGGAATTCTTCCTTTAAATTTGGGAAATTAATATTTGTGTAGAGAACTGGTGCTACTGTTGCCATCTCACCGAGAGCCTCCTCTTTCTCCCACTTCAATGTGCTCCGCTGTGCATTTGACAGGGTGTCATTTTCTCCTTCCATACTTGGAGTTGTTGGTGCCCAGGAGTTGTTAGGATCACTTGCAATTGCATTAAATGCTGGACTTTTATCCCTGGAAAAATAACAAAACACTTTCACTTTATAAACAAAGTAACTGTTTATGCTCAAGTACTACTCTACTTAGGATTTGTTTCAAAATAGCTTTAAATATGCTTGATGTCCACAAGAAAAATTTGTAGTAAATATAACAAATACTAATAACATGCATAATCATTTAAAAGACTCAGAAAGAACAAGGGGTAGTATAATTCGTTTCCATAGAAAGTTTAAATACCTGACATCAGTATAAGGGGATTGTGCTATAGCAGGGAAAGTCCCCAATCCACTTCCAGGAGGCAAAGAATTATGTGGAAGGTGAGGACTGGGTCCAATAAGGCCATTCATGAGTGGCATCCGGGGAAAAACATCTTAAGGAAGGAAAAACAATCATTTATTTTTCAAAGTATTCATAAGTGACAAGTGGCTCAAATATTTCTAAATAAAACCTTTTTAATACTATTTTAAAGTAATACTTTTTTCAGTGATATACTATACAGATTAAAGGGTGATGTAGTTAGGTACAAAGTTTTAAAATGTGGTCTCTAACAATCATACTTCACTAAATATAGTATATTATATAAACATTTTTACAGTCCAACAGCTCTAAGTTTTAATTCCAAATCTAGAACTGAAGCAGAACTGATTTCTAATTCAATTTGTAAAATGGAGGTATTCTTATGTACAGTGATTAGAGTAATGTATATTTAGCTCGCAGGACATAAACTTCCTGGTAAGCAGTAACTATTAAGTATACATTTGGTGTAAAAATAATGAGTTATAGTTCTGCCCTCTCACTACTTGAATTTCCAGCTTCCACAAACATTTTCAACTCTCTTTCCAAATACTTTATCATCTTCTTTTTTATAACATTAGGCAAATGACAGATTTCCTTGTGCCCCCTATCTAGTGTATCATTACTGTGATCATTCACACATGTAAACTATGTAAAATGAGCTGTCTTTCCCCAACATGGAGAGAGGTATGCAGGAGCTGGATCTCATATTCTAAAATGTGGATTCCAGGAACTGAATTCAGACAGAGCTTTACTCACTTAGCCGTCTTATACACCTTTAAAGGTGCTAAATGAAGGCTAGATAGATGGCTCAGTAGTTAAGAGCACTACCTGCTCTTGCCCATCACCCACATGTCAGCTCACAAGTATCCTTAACTCCAGCTCCAGGGGATCTGACACCTTCACACTAACATATATGCAAGCAAAACACCAACACACATAGATATCTAGACAGACAGGCAGGCAGGCAGGCAGGCAGGCAAGGAGACTTAGATGCCTTTCAGATAATTAGGATAAATAAAAGGTTGGTGGAAAAACATGCTCACCATTGTGGCTATCTATCAGCAATGCTACATTTAAGTCCACCATGCTTGGTGCTTTTACTATGTGCTAAGTACTGCTTTGTAAAGTCTTGCATGTATTAACTCTGTAGCTTCACACAAAACAAACAAACAAACAAACAAACAAACAAAATAACAAAACAAAACAAAAACGTAGAAAATGTAGAAAAGATTTTCAAGCTTACATGAGTAACCAGGAAAGCATCTCTCCTTTGCTACTTAAGTAATTAATTTTAGAGAGAGGTATTTGCCAGATAGCCCAGACTAGTCAGGGCAAAAAAGGAAAAATATAAGCCTGGTAGTAGTAGTGCACACCACTGATATTCCAGCACTCAGGAAGCAGAAGCAGTTGGATCTCTGAATTGGAGGCCAGCCTGGTCTACAGAGCAAGTTCCAGTATAGCCAGACTACACAGAGAAAACCCTGTCTCAAAAAACAAACAAAACAAACAAGCAAACAACAATAAAAAGATAAACGTGGAAAAGACAGCAAGGAACACGTAATTACAGGCCTAATGTAAGTCAGATGGGTTAAGCACAGACTTACTTTTATTTCAGTAAATACCTCAGGATTCTATATTCAGCTAATATAATTCTTTAAGGAAAAAAAATCTCATAATTATAGTTTGTAACACTAGAAAAATAGCATGCACTCTTTTATCTATGTAGTTGACTAATTGCAACTGCCTATAAATCAGAATGAGGTGTTCGTATTCTATTTCTACCAAAATAAAAGCCATGTATTACACACACACACACACACACACACACACACACATAGAATGGTAGGAGGAAAGTATCCCTTTGAATATGGTTTTAATGCAGCCTGTGAGAAATATTGACTAATATATTTGTTAATTAATTTCATTTTACTCTTTCTCTTCCATGCATTCAATGGATGACTATATATTTTTCATGTATATATGTGTACACTTCTGTGTGGATGCATGTGTGCATATGTATAAACATGTACATACAAAATGTGGAACCCAAAGATGTCCAATACCTACCTGAATTGCTCTATATTTTATTTATTGAATAAGGGTCTCTCTCTGAACCCAGAGTAAACAAATTCAGCCTAGTTTAGACGACAGGCTTACTCTGGTGACAGTACCCTGAACCCTGGCTGGCTCCACCTAGTTTTGCTTCCCAAGGGCGGAGAATAAAGGTGGGCCTTGTGGCACACCATGCCTCCTTAGCTATTATGTGGGGACTGTCTGTCTGAACTCTGGTCCTTATACTTGTATGGCAACTGCTAAATCCAGTGGCCCATCCTTCTAGCCTCATTATTACAACTCTTATTTTCAAATTGATCTCCAATATTGATAATAGAATCCTACCCAAACATAACTTATCATATCATTTTATCATCATGTATCTTTCTTGGCTCGGAGAAGTATGAATAAAAAAGGCTAACTTAACTGCCTCTGGTCAGTATTCACAGGTGTCAACAACCTAGCACTAATATCTACTTCTACTTTGATCTTCATAGGCACTATCTACCAACCTCACCTCTTCATTGTTTGTTAGAAAAAAAAAATGAAAGTTGTCATTCTTGAATATCTGTCAGATGGTCACACTTTACCTTTAAATTAGAACTACTACGACTTCAAACATGAACACTGAAATCTTGCTGCTTTATGCAACTCTGCTTCAATTACTCTTCAAGTATATTCTTAAAATCTGCACTCTTAACAGTACAGGCTATAAGCTCAGAAGGGTGTTCAACCTATTGTCTTAATTTACCTAGCCGTGCTCAGTTATCTTTTAAATCATCTCAAAACTATTTTAAAAAAATAAGATTGCACAAGAAGCTGTGTAATTCCCTAATAACCAAGGTTTTCATGAATTAGTATATTTGTAACTGATTTTATCTCTAAAATATGTACTTTCAACCATAAAATACATTAAGAAAATTTTTATATATTCATCAGAAAAATACTGAAGAGATCTTAATCATTTAAAAAGCATGAAAAACCAATTGTGTGATGGTTCTCAACCTTCCCAATACTGTGACCCTCTAATACATTCCTCATGTTGTGGTAACTCCCAACCACAAAATTATTTTCACTGCTACTTCATAACTGTAATTTTGCTATTGTACTATGAGTCATAATGTAAATATTTTTAGAGATAGAGTTTTCCCAAAGGGGGTGGGGACCACAGGTTGAGAAATAGTAGATTAAAGCAAAAAACAGTTATTGCAAGTGTTTTACACAAATGTAAATTAAATGTTATTATGGCAAACCTCAAGGTAGATTTGCGTTTAATAGCTAAACTGGTCAAAATTCAAGCATTTCCAGTATTTATGCTATGCAATTTTTTGTGTACAAAAAAAAGGATAGTAAAGAGAATTGAAAAGGGGTAAAAGTTTATAAAGGTAACACTGACTTACACAATTCAGCACCCTAAATCACTAACAAAGGACACACAGATGCTATCCCTTTCCATTACTAACACACACATTTCTGTAGAATCCTACACTCCTGTGTTGGGAGTGCTAACCCTCTCTTTCAAATACTCCTATAAATCTTATTTTTGATTATTGTATTTTAGCCTTCGAAAAAGGAAAAAAACTGAAGTCCTAAACCTATGTTTTACTGCAAATTGTTACTAGTAGGGTAAAAGAACTTTGGCCAAACAAAACAAGCAAATTTCAAAAAAAAAAAAAAAAAAATTTCAGGAATTTAACAATGGGCAAAAGCCACTGCTTGATTCTCAACTTAGGTTCTGTGGTGAGCAGGACCAGTGTTCAGTCTCTGAGGAGATCATAACCAACCCAGAAAGCATTTATATCTGTGCCACATACTACAAATGAAAGCACGTTTCACCTCTGAGCAAGTAACAGTAAAACTGAGTCCAGATGCATTGAGTACAGTTGTTGGATGGAGGGCATGGTCACCCTTGCAGATGAGCAGAATGAAAAGTGAGCTCTGGTGGAAATGTGGTAAGAAGAGAGACCGGGCACCCTCACAATCTCTCAAGATGAATCATGTGAGTTAGCGAATTTCACGGAGTGTGACTAGAGTGATTTTTCAATCATGACAAAAGTGGTTTTTTTTCATATAAGTTTGTATACGTGGCTGTGTAGTGTGTGTGAGAGACAGAGAGACAGAGAGAGAGAGAGAGAGAGAGAGAGAGAGAGAGAGAGAGAGAGAGAGAGGGGCTGACGCTGGCAGATATATCAAAATAGTAAAGAGCTTGAAGAGCATAGAAACCTAGGCCTGGAGGCAGTGAGGGTGAGAAGGCTGGGGGAATAAATAAAGTTACTGTTTGTTGCCAATCCTCAGCACCTGAGTTAGATCCCCAAGACAGAATGATGAAAGGAACTAACCGACTCTTGCAAGCTGTCCTGTTCTCCACATGTGCACTAGAATGTATGTGTCCAAACAGCTATAAACACACATAATATACATTTTAAAAAGTTAATGGGACCTTGAAAATGGGCCACAGTAAGATGGTTCAGTGGGTAGAAGCCCTTCTGGCCAAGCTGGATAGCCTAAGTGATTCTCCGAGAATCATGGCAGCCTTGATTCCTGGACATCATCCTCTGACTTCCATGTGCATATCAGGGTGTAAATGCATAGCATATACAAAAACATTTTTGCTTGTGCACACACACAAGCTTGAGCACATATATCCTACACATTCACTAATAAGTAAATAAAGTTGGGCACTGTGGCACTCTCCAAAAAGTAGATAATTCTTGAGGAACACTGCATGAGACTGACCTTGAATACACATTGTCACACACACCTGCAAATATACATACAAACAAAATCATGCTTAGAAAGTAGTAGAATACCCTGATTGTGCATTGGCAATAGCTGTGGTGGAGGGGGAGGCTGTGGTAATGGAGCTGGCTGAGTGGTAGCAGGGCTAAGTACAGCAGTAAACAAGTCTTCAACATCCTTTCCTCCAAGCTCTGGGTAAAATAATCACAGAAATAACATGAAGATTATTAAGGTCATTCTAAGGGGAATGCCATTTTTTATAAAGTAAAACAGTAGAATAAAAACATACCTGGAATTTTATATAACTTTCCAAGAATTGCTCCTAAAATAAAAGGAATATTAATAATTACCTATTCAATATGACTTATAAAATATCATTTAATTAATAGAAAAATAATTAAAGCAAGTCCAAACATAAAATTGCATGCAAAAAGCTTTGAAAGTCATATTTACTCAAGTCTTTTAGAAAGCCTAGATGTAGGGTAAGTATTTTACCATCTGTGACCATTTTGTCTAGCTCAGGACTGAGGATCCCATCTAGCTGCTCTTCAGTTAATGGCCGTGAACTCTGACTGACACCTGGCTGAGGCAATGAGGAGGCATCAGCAGTAGTGGGGCCCATATCTAAAAGAACAAGTTAAATAGACGCAAAGGTGAGTCCAGAACACGCACAGAATGGACAATAGTGCCTATATACATTAACACACAACACTGTGATGTAAATGAAGCCGGTACTTCTAAGATTCGGGTAGTACTTTCAATAGGCCATTACTAAATTTAGCTACAATGTACCTATAAGTTTATATGATATCCAAAGTTATCTTTTCATCAAAGTATATACATTTCATTTCCTTAAGAACAAAAGAACAAATCTAATTTAAACTCCTGTAAGAGGCCATTTCATGAATAACTTCTCTAACATAGAAAACAGCAGTATCGTTGTGCACGTGTGAAACAGGAATGAAAGTTTCATTAAAAATTAATTCAAAGAGGTACACACAGTATTAAAGCTTAATAATCTTTTAAAAAATAATTTCAACTACAAGTTATTTTTAAATATTTTATAGCTAAATTCTAAAAATATAAATTATGTTCATCACCTTATAACATCTAGTAATAGTAGCCTATTATCTACTTTTTCATATTTCCTTAATACCATTAGTCTTAAATTTTAGTCTGTTTTTATTTAATCTTGTATTAGAAACTATTATTCAGGTAATTTGTAAACTACTATACTATGCAATATGTAAGACTAAAACCATTCATTAAAATGATTAAGGAAGTCATTGAGAGCACTATGCTTTAGCTGTACACAGAAAGGAAAGTCAAGTCTGGATTAGTGACACATACGCATGCACCTCAAGCTGCTCCAGCTGAGACACTACTAACAAAGATCACTACTTCTACTCAGAGCCATCCACTGCTCAGTTCTTACCCAAAGGGAAGGGTGAGCTCCCAACCTGGAAAGTGCATAAATCAAGACCTACAAGACCCAAACCAAATAAAATGGTTGATTACCACAGAAGTGGGAAGGAAGGGAAAACACACAAAAAGAGAAAGTGCAGCAAGACCTTTAAGGCAACATGCCTTAAATCTGATGCAATTAGAAAGGTGACAGAAATGAGCCAACTTGCTATCTCCCCTCCTCAAGCCAGACACTCAATGAAGAACTGGCTTCTTTGACACAGTCCACCAAAAAAAAAAAAAAAGAAAAAAAAAAAAAAAAAAAAGAAAGAAAAACACCAAACCCACTTCTGTTACTAGAAAAAATAAATGTGTTCCACATCCATACACCTTCGAAAATCACAGAACAGAAATCAGGCAAACAGTATTCATGTATACCTGAATGATCAACTGATTTTGCAAGATCATCTGAGATTATTCCAAGAATGTCATCATCTGTGTTTAAGACTTCAGAAATATCAGCTAATGGATCATCAGCAGTACCTAAATATAGTAAGTATATAAAAATTAAGTATTTTCCTAGACACAAAATTCTAAAATGTCCTAAGCATCTAGACTACAGCAGCAGCTGAGGCAAGTGGCACTGGTAAAATTAAGACCATAATGACCTGAAAGAATTAAAAGCAAAGGTACTTATATTTTAACAAAACATTAAAAATCCAGATTTTGTTTTCAAGACTGATGTATTTTGACAAAATAAAATAAAAAATGAAGACTTTAATAAAAATAAAATCAAAATCTTATAAAATAAAAAGCAACTCATTACTTAAGTGACACGACTAAGAATGGCATCTAGAAAAAAACAGGACAATTTAAAAACATGAAAAAGAAACAGTATTTTGAAATTTCTAGTAACACACAAGCCAGTTTCTTCACTAATACTAATTCTTTTTCTGTTTGTTTGAATATTCATTACTAGTTCACTAAAAGACTGTCTTAATAGCAAGGAACTGAGTCTAGTGACATTGTCCAAGCCACTGGAACAAGATGGAACTGTTAACAAATGACTTGGATGTACTCTCAGGGCTCACTTTCTCACAAATAACAATGAGGTAGGAATAAGTCAGGCCCTGAGGGACCTATTTGAAAAATAGGCAGAAAAAAATAATTTCCAGAAATGACTGGCCACAAATAGATTTTGTTACGTTCCGTTTTTGCAGTCTTCATTTAATTTTTGTTAACATGCAAAATTTCACTGTAACATTTTCATATATGTGTATTATGCTTTGCACACATCAAAAATGTATTATGTGCTCATGTCACTGCCTTACTAGCTGGTACTTTCTGTCCCCATCTTCTCCCTTATGCTGTCTATGTACATGCATCATACAGACACAATTGTATGAGCAATATTCAATCTAGTTCCACAAGAGAAAACACAATGTATTTGTTATCTCCCCTTAGTTTTAGACTCCTTTCTAGCCCTACATAAACCCCACCTACTTTCCTGTCATATACATGCATGCATTGTTTAAATGAAAATGCTGGATTGAGAAACAGAAGTGAAATTTGTTTTTCACTCTCTGGAGTTATTTTGCTTAATATGATTTCCAGTTTCATTTATTCTCCATTATATGTATGTGAATGCATATCTGTGTCTCTTTTATGTTTTCTTTATACTGTCAGCATCTGTTGATGGACATCAGCCTACTTCTGCATCTTTGGTATTATGAGGTTACATTAACATGAATGTGCAAGTTCTTTCCGGTATATACTGAGTAGAGGCATAGTTGGATCCTATACTAGTTTTGAGTTTCTGCACAAACTCCCATGATGATTTCCATAGTAGTTGGACTAGTTCCCATTTCTGCCAGCAGTCTCTAGTTCCACTTGTACTATATCCTTGTCAGAGAACGTTGCTGTTTTCTTAAACACAGTCATTCTGACTAGAAACAGGTGGAATCTCAGCATACATCAATCTGCATTTCTGGCCCTAACTCTCATTTTATGAGACAGGGTCTCATTGGTACCTTTTCCTGTCCTGGAACTTCTATATAAACCAGTCTGCCCTTGAACTCACAGAGATCTGCTTGCCTCTACATCCTCTAGTGCAGGGTTAAATAGCTGTGCCAACATACTCAGCTAATTTGCATTTTATAGATGGATAAGGATGTTGAACATTTTTCATGTACTTATTGATCACGGATATTTTTTAGTTTGGAAACTAAGTCATTTCCCTGTTGATTGGGGGGTGGGGTGGGGTTATTTTTAGCGTTTAGTTCTTTATGGAGTCTATATGTTAATTCCATCAGATACACAGCTGACAGTGATTTTCTCCAAGTCTATTGACTATTTCCTCACTCCACTGGGCGTTTCCTATTCTGTGAAGATCCATTTTTATTTCACAAAGTACTACATATCAATATATGGATTTTCTGTGTTATTAGTGTCATTTTTCAAAAACTTCCTTGCTTATGCCTCTATAAAGTATCTTCCTAGTAGCAGACCATTTCAAGTCATACAGTAAGTTGTTTTATCCACTTTTTTGTTTTGTTTTGTTTTTTTGAGACAGGGTTTTTCTGTATAGCCCTGGCTGTCCTAGAACTCACTTTGTAGACCAGGCTGGCCTCGAACTCAGAAATCCGTCTGCCTCTGCCTCCCGAGTGCTGGAACTAGAGGCATGCGCCACCACGCCCGGCGTTTGATCCACTTTTAAGTGGTTTTTCTACAGTAAAAGTTGGAAATTGAGTTTCATTTTCTACACACAAATATACAGATTTCCCAGCATTATTTGTTGAAGATGTTTTCTTCCACATTGTTTTTTTGGACAATTGTCACAACTCAGGTAATTGTATGTGAAGGGGTTTTCTGGATGCTGTATTCCGTTCTGCTGTTGAATGTGACTAAGTTTTGTGCTCTGGCTCCATAGAGCTGGATCTGGTACTGTGGTAATGCTAGGCAGCTTCAAGTCAGCATTGTTGTGTCTGTTGTGTTGACTGTGCTGCTGATTCGGAGGCTTTGCGCTTTTAGCTGATTTCTTTCCTAATCTTGGAAGAACTGCCCTGGGGCTTTATTAAACAATGCAAAGGTCTACAGACTTTTGGGAGTTAAGGACATTTTCACAATATTAATTCTGTTCATCTATGAACATAAGATATCTTTCCTTTTACTTGTGTCTGCTCCAGTGTCTTCCTTCACTGTAAAGGTCCTTTATCTCCTTACTAAGCTGATACCTGTATATTTTTGTTTTAATTTATTGTGATCAGGACTAACTAGATTCCTGATTTACTTCTCAGAAAATTTGTTATTAGTAAATAGAAAAGCTACTGATTATTGTGTGTACATTTTGTTTTCTGATACTTTGCCTAATGTATCAAATCTAAAGGATTTAATTAATGATGAATAACATTTTTCCTATTTCTGATTGTTTTTATTTATCTTTGTTTCTCTACTTAACATTTCAAGTATTATATTGAATAAAACATGGAGACAGCACCTACTCTTACCTGCTACTGACTTCAGATGGACTGCTTTCAATTTAGCAAATCTAGTATGTTTACTAGTTTTCCTATTAAAACCTTGTAATGTTGAGGTCTGTCCCATGTTTAGTATCTTCATGTTTAAGGAGTCATAAGCTTTCTATGATATGTTTAAGTTGCCAATGTTCTATTGATTTGAGAGGTGGTGGTGCATACCTTTAATGCCAAAACTTGGGAGGCAGAAGCAGGAGATCTCTTTGAGTTTGAGGCCAGCATGGTCTACAAAGTGAGTTACAGGACAGCCAGGATTACATAGAGAAACTTAAACTCTCTCTTGAAAACCAACACCACCACACACACACAAAAACCCACTTTTGTCATCACTAATTTGGTTGGTTACTTTGGATCGTTTCCCTCTTGTTTCTGATTAATTTGGTTAAGTTTGTCTGTGCTCTCTCTTGTTAAAAATTACATATAGCATAGGGGAAGAGGGGAACATGGACATGTCTCAGACTGTGTGAGGACATCAGAGGGAAGCTTGCAGAAATTGAATCTCTCCACCAACGATATGGCTCTTAGGAATCAAATAGAGTTATCAGCTTAGCAACAAGCAAAGGTAAGAGAATCTATAGAGCTGGAGGCCAGCTGGGCAGTCTGCATAGTTAGTTATGGATCAGCCAGAGCTACATACTGACATTCAAAACAAAATAAAGCCATCTACATTTAGGGTTACTATTGAGAGGAGTTTTTTTAATTCAATTAATTTTGCCAAATGTTTTCCTGACTGGTCCCATTGTTGGTTCTTATTTCTTATTTTTCCATTATTTAGAGACCTTAAAACAAAGGACAAAGACCTAAATAAAACAAAGACAGTGAAGGAACATGGAAATCTGCTAAAAAGGTCATGGGCAGAGAGCACTTGCTGATATAGAAGTGCATGAAGGAATGAAGGTAGCAGATACTGCAAGCCTAAGCAGTTCTCAAAAACGTGGTGAAAATTACGAGAAAACTTGTGAAGGTTCAGGGGAAGTATAGGGATACTGAAAGACAAAAGCAAAACAACTGGGAGGAAAAGGTGTGTGGGGGCCACTAGAAGTCTGCAGATTGTGTGCAGTGTGAACAAGAGGTAATACAAGTTACCATTGCAAGGTAGAAAAGGTGAAGTAGTTGAAGTTGACTTTGGGGGTCAACCGATGGATAAGTGGAAAATGTGAACAATGAAAAGAGGATTGATTATTCTAAGGATTTTTAACCTAATCAAGTAGTAAAACAGTGCAACTCTTAGTCAGGTTTTCACTCTTAATTACCTTAGCAACTCAGCTAAAGACATTTAAAAATGTTAAGCTTTCAAGTCTAATCTAACAAAGGTAAAATATTTTTTAATGGCATAAAAATAACACTTTAGGAGCTAGATTGATGGCTCAGTGATTAAGAGCATGTTTTTTTTCACTTGCAAGGGACCCACGTACAGTTCCTAGTACCCAAATGGCAGCTAACAACCAACTTATTAACTCCAGTTCCTGAAGATCCAATGGCCTCTTCTGGCCTCTGTAAGCAGTGCATACACGTGGTGAACAAAACATACAAGCAGGTAAAACATCTACATACATAAAAGTAAATAAATCTTTAAAATATCTACATACATATATAGAAGTATACACATATATACATAGGCACATACATACATGTATATATATACACACACTTCATGGGGCTGGGAGATGATTAAGAACACTTGACTTTTGTACTAGTCTGAAACTTGCTAAGTACAATAGGTGGCTGCCAATAAGCCCTGGGGGTTGGTTTAAGGTGGGGAGTCTTCCTATCTCCACCTTCCCATGCTGGGTTTACAAGCATCTATAGCAATACCAAATTCTTTGACATGAGTTCTAGAATCAAAATCAGGGCCTTTAGCTTATAGGGCAGTACTTAATGAATAAGCTCTTTTATTTGTTTTTAAAGTAATGAAATTCTAATTTATAAAATTATATCATAAAATTTTACAAGTCCATCCCTAGGACCAGAGAGATGGTTCAGCAGGTAAAAACCCTAGCTGCTGCTCTTCAAAGAGACCAGGTTCAATTCCTAGCATCCAAGTGAAATCTCACATGCATTTCAGGCTTGGGGGATTTGTGCTCTCTTCTGGCCTCCATAGGCAGCACTTGCAAACACAATGCACAGTTCAGGCAAAACATCCAAACACATAAAATAAAAATAACATTTTTTTTAACAAGAAAAGTGCATCCTTGTCTGATGGCTGAATAGGCTACATGAAATAAAATATTCAAAAAGGCATTTAACTTTTTATATAAAGGCAAAACGTAGCTCAACTGAAAAGAAAATAATTTATACTTTGAAATGAGTGCTATTCTCATCTCTAAGTTCTGCTTTACTGAAAATTATCACATCTTAAGAAGTTTTGTGGAAAAAACACGTGCATCAAAATCTGCCCCATCACCTTATCAGACGTTATCCTCACAAAACGCAAGTGCAAGTAACTTCAATTTAACTCTTCACGTGTCGTAATATTTATAAAATATACTTTGAAATACTCAGTTATTATACAATGGCAAAAACATATGAAGTGAGTACTTAAAAACAACCTAAGATATTTTTTGTTTGAACTTGGTAAGACTAAACAAACAAACAAAAAAAAACCACTGCATCTTTCCATCCTTCTTTATTAATGATGATGTAGAATTGTTGTTTGTGTGCCTATGAGAAGGAAGATTGCCTGCACATATTTCAAGGAAGTCAAATAAAAAGTAAAAGTTTGCACAGGTTGTCCTATGGTATCTAGGACAGCCCTAGAGACACAAAGCTCTTTGGGTACTCAAGTCCATGAAATCAGCACTTGAATTTCCAGATGTAAAAGTTACAGCACAAGAAAGTTAGCTGTGTTTCATGACTGGACAATGCTGGGTACAAAAAGCTTTAACCTAATACCTAAAACCATTATTCAGTACACTATTATTTAAGACTTCTTTCTAAAAAGAGTGTATAAAATTAAAGATCAACAAGCGGCAAAAGTGTGCCACAATATCACACTATAATTGATAAATGTCTAGAAGAAAAGACAAACGCTGGACTCATAACTCCTACAAGTCCAACAAAGCTCTTAGACCCTCTTGATGTAACACACGTGTCTCCTTTCTTTCTCTCACTTCTTTCTTTCTTAATGAGGCCAGGATCTCATGCTCCACAGAGTGCCTCTGAACTCATAGTAGAGTATACCTTGAACTTGATTCTCCTGATTCCTTTTCTCAAAAGGAGTACAGTTAAGGAGGTGCTGGGAACCAAACTCAAAGCTTCATGCATGACAGCCAAAGACTCTACTAATTGAACGGCATCTTCACCGTCCTTCATAACTATATTTTTTTAAAAACCCTGTACAAGCAAATGTGTGTGGGTAGTAGTGTGTGTGTGTGTGTGTGTGTGTGTGTGTGTGCGCGCGCGTGCGCATATGCTTGTGAAGAGTGGAGGACAACCTCAGGTGAGCTCACCAATTAAGCTAGAATGGCCATACAGCAATACACAGGGAGCCTCCTGCTTCTACTTCCTCAGTTCTGAGATTACAAGTAAACACTACCACATCTGGCATTTTTATATGGATTCTCAGGATAAAACTCAGGTCCTGTGACTGCAACACTAGTGCTATTCCTACAAAGTCATCCCCCGGCGCTCTCTCTCTCTCTCTCTCTCTCTCTCTCTCTCTCCTGACTTCTAATAGTCACTCCATTTCCTACATTTACATGATGGTTCTCAACTAGGAGCAACTTCGTTCAACAATGATGTAAGAATAACTGGAGATATACATTTATATATATTTAGGGTTTTCAGAGACAAAGTCTCATCACGTAGCTCTGACTACCCTAGAACTAACTACATAGACCAGGCTGGCTTGAACTCACAGACAGCTGCCTGCCTCTGTCTCCCAAGACCTGGTATTAAAGGCATGCACCACTATGGCCAGCTAGAAGACATGTTTGATAGTCATGACCTCATGCAGTCATAGGTGATGATAAATATAGTGGCAAGGCACTGGAGCCCCTTTTTATAACAATGAACTAACTTTCACAAAGTGTCAGTAATGAGAAACTATATGTAGACATACCACTGTATCTACAAACAATTCCTGACTGTCGGCGTTCGTTTTGCAGTTTTTGACACGTTAGAATTAATTTCTTTGGGTTTTATAACTAATACTGTTCTGGATAAAGTATAAACCGAAAGTTTTCTCTCACAACTACTGATTTTGGTGATTATTACACGAGTAGGTTAATTTGGCAAGTCTTATATAACTGTCCACTAAAAAAGGCTACATTTACTGAATATAAATTATATTTTAATAAAGTTGATTTGAATAAAGCATGAGGGGGGTCAAACAGAAGTATTTAATTTGGCAAGTCTTATATAACTTTCCACTAAAAAAGGCTACATTTACTGAATATAAATTATATTTTAATAAAGTTGATTTGAATAAAGCATGAGGTCAAACAGAAGTATTTATATGAGTGTTATAATAACTAGAAAGTAATGGCATGTGGCATAAGGAAAATACCTGTGAATTAATCTACATACCCTGAGTTCCAGGTTTTGCTGAAGCAGAAGATGAACTCAGTAGCGGATCTGAGGAAGGATCCAAGAAACCTGTTTTATATGAAAGCTGAGCTGCATCTTCTGACAGATTATCTACACTCAGCTTGTTTTGTCTGCTGGTATCTAGAAGATCTTTTCCAAAAAATGCTTCCTAAACAAAGATGAACACATAAAAAAATTATTAGTTCTAAATGCTATAAAGCTAACATCATCCTGTCATGATTTTGACAAGAAAATGTTTGCATTTAACAACATAAAAACTGAATATAGAAATACACAAAGATTCTGTCAATTCTGTATACATTGTGCTAAATTAAATTTGATAGATTTCTCAAAAACCAAATTAAACAAATAAAAATGTAATTGTGTTGAATGTGTTTCAAGAAACTGCAAAATAATTCTATGTTTGGAGACTAATCTACAATCAAATTTTAAAACTCATGCACAGGCACAGGCACAGGCACAGGCAGTTTCATGACTGTTATCAGTATTTGTGGATTACCTACTAAGGATACCACAAGATTCTGATCCACTACTGTACGATCTGCACAGCTCTAGTGTCTGCAGTAATCTCATGCCGCAGCATACAGCCACATCAGAGGACTGAACTGATACTATGAATCCGAGAAACTTCAGACCATGCATGAACATTTGCAAGCTATGAAAGGCTGCTTGCTTTTATTTCATCTACTCAGATGAACACTAGACAGGACCGTGCTTCAAAGTGAGTTCTTCGAACTCCTCAGAACAGAGATCAACAAGGAAAACCTCAGGACTCCCCTTCATTTGCTTCAACCCAGAAACCCTGAATTAGGATATTTTCTACTCTGTGACCTTTCTAGATAAAGAACTTCAGAGAGTTTGCAGGAGCTAATATCATTTATCATTTACTTGCCACACACACATAAATAGAAGGTCCACAGGTACTTTTTTTCCTCATAACACTTTAAGTAAAAGTGGCATCAATCCATAGAAGGTAGGTGAATAGATATTCATGCTACAAAAGGAAATGGGGCCAGTAGGTTGCTGTTGCTTACAGCACTGGAGGTAAAAGCTGGAAGTTGAAACTCAGACCTCATAAATGTTAGGTAAAATCCCTAAGGTATATCCACAAACCCAAATGCAGATTTTTAGAAGGACTAGTGAGATAACACAGCAGATAAAAGCATTTGCCATGAAGCATGGCAACCTCAATTCAATTCCTAGGAAGTACACAGTGGAAGAAGGAACTGACTTCTGTAAGTTGTCCTGTTTCTACATGTATGCCGGGGATACACAAGTACATGGGCACTCATAGACATGCACAAGCACACATACACACAATAAACAAGTATTTCAAAGCATATAGACCCATATTAACAAAGAAAGGTTCTGAAGAAGGTTGAAAGATAGGTTCAATAAAATGTGCTAATGAAGACTTCTGTAAGAATATAAAATATACAAAATTTCTGAGGTGGGAAAAAACATATAGAAAATGTTTGTGGCTGGTTTTATGTCAACTTGACACATGCTACAGCCATTTTGAAAGAAGTAACCTTAATAGAGAAAATGATGCCAGTCCCACCAAATTGGTCTACAGACAAGCCTTTGGTGTATTTCCTTGACTGACTGATATGGGAGAGCCCATATCATGGAGAGAAGGGCCACACAGTGGCACTCCCAGTAGTCTTGAGTGCTATAAAAAGAGAGGTTGAACAAGCCATGGCATATAGGCCAGTAAGTAGCACCCGTGATGCTTCTGCTTTGGTTCACGCCCACATGCTCCTGCACTGACTTCCCTGAGCAATGCAGTGTGACCTGAGAGCTTTAAGCTGAAGTGAACTCTTTCCTCCCCAACTTGTTTCTGGTTATGGTGTTTCATTAAAGCAACAAAAACCCTAACTAGAACAATGTTAATGGTCCTAATTTTAGAAAGGGAATGGGAGGGATGAAAAGTAGACTAAGTAGTGAAAATGCTCACTGCACTACTGTGTAGAACTGAAAAAGAATCCCTAAAATCCATGAAATGCCAGCAAAATAGCATGTCAGCAATCCTAGAGTTCCTATGTCAGGATGGACGGCAGAGCCAGGAGAATCCCCACGTGCTCATGAGCCAGCTAGTAAGTTACACAGAATTAAAAGAGTAGACAAGAAGTACCTGTCTTAAACAATATGCAAGGTGAGGACCAGCATCTGAAAAGGTCCTCTGACCTCCCTCTATTCTAATGCCAATGGTGTGTGTGTATGTGTCATTTTGTTTGTTCCACCCCTCCCCTCCCCCCCTTCTCTCACACACACACACTGGACTAAAGTCTTCCAGAGATCTTATATCTTACTCAAATTTTTCAGATTTTTTAGAATGAATAGTATTTGAAAATCTACAAAGCTACAATCTATAATAATGAAGAATGCTGAAGACTATAAAACGTATTTGATATTTGGATATCAATCGCTGGTATAGTCTCTTTTAAGTATAAACTTCAACAACAAGACTGCCATTAATAATACTTTTAATGACTCATCATGACTTTCTTAATATTTATCTATAATATTCAGATGAATCTCGTAAGTTTTTAAGCTTTAGAGTTTATATTACAGAGAAGTGTCATTTGAGCTCAGGCCTGAATGATAAGAATGTACCAACCATGTAAAGAGTAGAGAGATCCGGGAAGAAATAAACTTGGCATGGCTGATGAACGGGGAAAAGTGAACCATGGGAAGAACAAAAGAAGGAGTCAGAAGGGATAATTTAGGGTTATGCAGAGTGTGATTTAGAGATTAGACTTTATTCTCAGAAAAGTGGGATGAGCAGAGAAGTGACCGAGTTCAATCTTATGAGAAGACCCTGCTTGGTCTGGATTATGGCTCAGCGGTAGAGCATTCGTCTACTCTGCATTCATGCTGACGGGTTGGGTCTGATCCCCAGCATGGGAAAGGAACCCACATCTCCTGGTGAAGAACAGGCTGTGAAGCGTTGAAGAAGCAGAAGATATTGCCATGCTCCTCTGCAGTGATTCTATTTGGGTGATTCTAGTGAAGGAAAGAAGTAGTTGAACTTTAGATTTCGTCTTTTTAAAGATCTTCTGGATGTGCTACTGAGTTGGATTGCATGAGGGAGAGGCAGGAAGATGATAAGTGAGAAAGAAGTAGTGGTAGATATTCATCTGAGTATCTATAATATTCAGATGAATTTGGTAAGTTTTTAAGCTTTAGAATTTATATTAAAGAGAAGCTTGATATGGTTTTCATCTAGACATTATTAGTGACTTCAAGAATGAACTACGACCACAAGAGTGCAGTAGCCTAAGGGCTCTTACAGACACATGATTATAAATACATGTGGTGCATATGTGGATCTAAGAGACAACTTGTAGAAGTCAGTTTCCTCCTTCCCCACTGTGGTTCCAGGAACCAAACTCAAGTCATCAGAACTAAAAACAAGAGCATTTACCTGCTAAGCCATCTCACCAGATTAAGGTTCAATATTTTTAGAAGTTCCTTTAAAACCAGACATATTAGCTCTTGGCTGTAATTCTAACACTACAGAGATAAGATAAACAGTTCAAGATCATCCTTGGCTATATATCAGTAAATTTGAGGCCCATCCAGGCTACATTAAAACTATCTTTAAAAAAAAAAAGCAAAAATTAATTAAATAAACAACACACACACAAAATGAAAAACAAAGAAACACATAAACAAAAATGCCAAGAAGGAGAGAATGAGCAAGATATTTACATGCTCTTTTGCAAACAACTGGCTTCCAAACTCTGATGGTCAGCTAAAGGAGCTTCCTAAATATGGATTTCACGTAACAAAACTATCTACTGACAGAGCAGACCATCTTCTCAGTAAATCCAAAAGAAGAATGTCCAGAAAAGAGGTAAGGGCACCAAGTGTGCCTTCTATTCCGGTTATTAAAAATTAAGGAACCTAGTTCATTGATAAGTCACCCGTCTATATTTGAAAGCTGACACAGAGCTGGATGTGGAGAGATGCATCAGTGGCTAAGAGAACTTTCTGCTCTTCCAAAAAGTCCCAGCAACAATATGGGGGCTCACAACTGTATGGAACTCTAGTTCCAGGAAATCAAATGCCCTCTTCCTCTCTCTGTGGTACACAGACACAGTTAGAGGCAAAACACCCATTGACATGAAATAAAAAAAAAAAAAAAAAGATTAGCATTTCACTTTATCGTGTTGAAAACACACAATTAAGCTCTTTTTGTTATTGTTGTTGTCAAATTGTTAGGACACTTTAAAATGCAGGCTTAGTGGTTAGGGATGTACTTCAGTTAGTATAGTGTATGCCAAGATGCATAAAACCCAGGGTTCGAAGACTAGCAAGGTTACAAGAGACTCTACCTGTACGAATAAATGAGAGGTTTTTTTTTTTTTTTAATAATGGAGGATTACTTTATCCATTTTGAAAAACAGATATGACATATAACAGATATATAAATTATTTATAGGGCCAACTGATTAAAAAAAAAAAATCCAGAGCCAGGTATACTGGTGAATATCTTTTATTCTCATCACTCAGAGGACAGAGGTAGACAGATCTCTGTGAACTCAATGGCCAGCCTAGCCTAAATAGAAAGGTCCAGGCAAGTCAGGGATTCATAGTGAGGACCTGGAGAAAGAGAAAGATCAAAGGAAAAGGAGAAGAGAAGGCAGGCAAAGAGCAAAGAAGGGCATATAGACAATCCCCCCAAAGAGGAGTATTTTTTCTTTCCTGAGGAGATGACTGAGTGAAATGCTTGTTACTGCATGAGAATCTAGGTTCTCTAGGCACCAAAGTTAAAGCAATAGGGTCTATAACTCAGGGCTGAGTGGATGTAGGAGAGTGAACAGAGATAGGTAGATTCCTGAGGCTCATGGCAAGCCAGAGAGGCCAAAACAGTGAGTGACCTCTATGGTGAATGATGAGACTCTATGGCAAAGAAAGAGATGGTATGTTGTGAGATGGCACAGCAGGTAAAGCATTTTCTGTATAACCATGAAAACCAGATTCCACAATGGAAGAAGAGAACTAACTCCCCAAAGCTGTTATCTGACATCAATGTTTATACCTTAGTAGACACCCACATACACAGAAATAATAAATAAAAGGATGGAAAGTATTTATTAAAGGAAGAGATCAGATGTTAATTTCTAAACACATATGCACAAGCTTCCTTGCTTACTTATCTCTAACATAGACCTAAAGGCTAAGCTCTATAACTAGCATTCAGCCAGTAAGATACTAGTAGTCTAGGGACTGAGGAGACAGTTCAGAAGCTAAAGTGCTTGCTGTTAAACATGAAGATCTAAGTTCAACCCTTAGAATCCATGTTAACAATTCTGGTGGCCAATGCTTGTAAATCTAGTGCTGAGATTACACCATGGCCTTACTGGCCAACTATCCCAGCACAATCACAAAATCGCAAATCACAATGAAAAAAAAGTAAAGAAGGACAGGTTTGGACCAACCTTGAGGTTGATCTTTGACCTCTACTTACAGTAAATGTGTGTTCACATCTATACCTCTACATACATACACAAAATGAATGTCAGTAACCTAATTACTAAAGAAGAAAACTAAGCAAGTTATGTGGTAATTAAAAATGTATTTTATGCTGGGTATGGTGGTGCACACCTTTAAGCCCAGCACTTGGGAGGCAGAGACAGGCGGATTTCTGAGTTCGAGGCCAGCCTGGTCTACAAAGTGAGTTCCAGGACAGCCAGGGCTATACAGAGAAACCCTGTCTTGAAAAAAACGAACAAACAAACAAAAAGTATTTTATAAGGCAAAAGATTTATATACGATCTTAAGATTCTTTGGTTTCTTTGACTTAGTTCTCTCACTAAACGATTCTAGATGTGATAAGCAATAATTAAAGTAATGATTTGGGGCTGCTGAGAACTTTTTCAATAAAATTAAATGCAATAAATTCTATTGATAAATGGAATTATCAATAGGAGCTGGTTTGGGCATGTGCACATATATGGATCGTTTTAAGTACAATTTCCCATCCTGAAAGTATCATTGTCATGGCCAACAGCATACTTAACAGTATGAACATGAAGATCTAAGTTCATCCCTTAGAATCCATGCTCAAAAAAGTAAGAAAGCATAATATTTATAAAGAGATAGAGATAACATATTTTCTAAAGCTGGAACATAGCTCAGTGAACTATAACTGCCCGTGGCTACATGGTTCTGGCGCTGATCCCTAGGACCGCACATATGCATATACATATATACACATATACATATGCATATATACACATCCCTTCACAAGAAAGAAATATCAAAGCACACCAAGAACAAAACAGATATTCATTCTTAGATGGAGCCTGGTAAATGTCATTTATAGGAATCAGTGAACAATTACACAGAATGAGTAGAATGTTAACAAAAACAAGCAGTTAAAAAACCTCAATACATTTCCTAAATTTGCAAACCACATACTAAATATAAAGCAAAATATTACTTGTAAATAAGCAGGAAAGGTTTCTTCAAGCTTATTTTTCCTTTTTCGGTATCTCTTCTTTATTTTGTCAGTGTTCTCAGCAACAGAAACAGGCTCATCAACTAGGGTATCTGGTAACTGCTCCCTCCAGCCTGAAATAAGAGCCATGTTTATAAATATGTGGCACTTACTTTCTAGAAAAATACAGTAATTTCATAGCTTACCAGCAGGCACAGTTATGTATAAACAAATAAGCTTTTACATTGTACAAAGATCTTAAAGCTTATTTCTAAATTTTGAACATCTTGAAAATTGTATTTCTTACCTCTTTAGTATTAGTAAAATTCCTACAATAACTACAATTGTTTTTGGGGGACTGGGGGACTTGGGGACTGGGGTGGTGAAGAGTCTCATTAGATAGCCCAGGCTGACCTGGAACTCATTCATAGACCTGGCTGGCCTTGAATTCAGAGATCTACTTACCTCTGTCTTCCAAGTGGTGGGATTAAAAATGTATTCCACCAGGCTTGGCTCCAATTGTTTCAAAATAGCTAGCATTTGCATACAAAGTAAAAACATGACTTGATAAACAGTATATTTACAAATTTCATAGGATGAAAACACCAGATATTCAGAACTATGAGGAGATCGCTACTCACAAGCTCCTAAAGAAAATTCAGTGGATATGGATAGCATATATTTTTTTTTTACAGCTAAAACCAGTTTGTTAAAGAAGTACAACCACACCAACTAAATAGATCCACCCCGCAGGACAAACAGCAAGTAGTTATCACATCATGGAATTTGTTTTTTAGCTTTTCTACCAAACATCAAACACCTCTCCTGAGAACTCAAAAGAAAAAGGAACATGGCTGAAAGTTTGTTGCAATAAAACAAAACAAAACCACCCCTGAATCTGTGTAACACAGGAAGGTGAAACTGCTTGAAGATAGAGGATTTTAGCTAAAGTAGCTCTAGGAAAGTAGGACCTCGGCTTGAAAGTAAGAGCTGCAAATTTCTGAAAGAAAACATCTTCAATTAAGTTCTTAAAATTTCTAAACTACCCTATGTACACCAAACATCATTGACTAACCCCTGTGAAAGTATGAACCAAAATGAATCTTTACTTCATTAAAGGGGGAGAAAAAAGATCTAGACAGAAAATGAGCCCCTCCCCACAAAAGGACTTTCTAGAGGAGAAATAATTAAATAAGCAAATAATGTATGCCCTCCACCTAGTAGACGATTAAATAATAAAGCAGATGCAGAGATGGGCAAAATCTTCAAACAATTTATATTCCAAATCAATTATATGAAGAAATAAAAAATAGCTGAAAGCAGATAGTCTAATATGAATATAAAATAAACATCAAAAAAGTAACAGAAGAGTAAGAAACAATATTTGAAATTTAAAAATTCAATAAATGAATTTGCTTTAGTTTTATTAGGCATAAATGAAAATACTGAACTAAAAAACAAGTCTAAAATTTTTTCTAAATACTTGAAAACAGAGAAATTCTTTAAGTATTCTTAAACCCATATTAAGTCATATCAAAAATAATTCTTCCTAAATTAAAAAAAAAAAGTCATTAAGGTTTCAAAAAAAATACTAACTTGCAAAAGAAGGATTTTTTTTTTAAATTAGGTATTTATTTCATTTACATTTCCAATGCTATCCCAAAAGTCCCCCACCCACTCCCCCACCCACCCACTCCCACTTCTTGGCCCTGGCGTTCCCCTGTACTGAGGCAGATAAAGTTTGCAAAACCAAGGGCCTCTCTTTCCACTGATGGCCAACTAGGCCATCTTCTGCTACATATGCAGCTAGAGACACGAGCTCCAGCGGGTACTGGGTAGTTCATATTGTTGTTCATAGGGTTGCAGATCCCTTTAGCTCCTTGGGTACTTTCTCTAGCTCCTCCATTGAGGGCCCTGTGATCCATCCAATAGCTGACTGTAGGCATCCACTTCTGTGTTTGCTAGGCCTCGGCATAGTCTCACAAGAGACAGCTATATCTGGGTCCTTTCAGCAAAATCTTGCTAGTGTATGCAATGGTGTAAGTGTTTGGAGGCTGATTATGGGATGGATCCCCGGGTATGGCAGTCTCTAGAAGGTCCATCCTTTTGTCTCAGCTCTAAACTGTGTCTCTGTAACTCCTTCCATGGGTGTTTTGTTCCCAATTCTAAGAAGGGGCAAAGTGTCCACACTTTGGTCTTCGTTCTTCTTGAGTTTCAAATGCATATAATAATAGTTGTACATATTTATCTAATTTATTAGTCATTATTAAAAGAAAAATTATATTTTTACTTTTTACAAATTTATTTGTCTCTTTTCTTTTTTTTTTAAATTTTTAATATTTTTATTACATATTTTCCTCAATTACATTTCCAGTGCTATCCCAAAAGTCCCCCATAGCGCCCCCCACTTCCCTACCCACCCATGTTTTAAGGCATGCTGTGTTATGCATGCTGGAGGACTTTTTGGTTTTGGTTTTTCAACACAGGCTTCTAATCCATCTACGTAGCAGTGACTGACATGAAACTCCCTCCATAGACCAGGCTGGCCTTGAACTCAGATCTGCCTGCTTTTGCCTCTTGAGAGCCAGAATTAAAGGCATGTACCACCACTGCCTGGCCAGAGCACTCTAACTTATACAAAGGGCTGTCTTAAACAATGACTTAGCTTTCTCAAGCAAGGGTAACAAAATGTACCAATGTATTTATAAAATATAATAAAATAGATTTGTTGGGCAATTAAATAGCCTGTAAGTTTAATCTTATACTAGGTCAACAAGGCAGGTAGAGAGAGGCCTTTGCTAAAGTAGGCAGAGAGTATCTGATACAACTGAGTGAATTAATTCTTCTACTCTTCTAATATAGCACAGGAAGCATTTAGCAGAGTGAGTGGTAGGCCTTAAAATGTCAAAGCAAAGGTGAGGAGCGTAGACCATCATAGATTGTGAGCTTAGCACCGAAGCAATGAAGGGAAAGGGGGGAAATGGCATGTGTGCCGTAAGTGTGGCACTGGCAAGGCTGAGGCAGTATATTAGTTTGAGGTAGCCATGGCCCATGTAGGGAAATCGCCATGAGCCTGAACTATAAAAGACCAGACTCTATCTTTTCCTCCCTCCCTCCCTCCTTCCCTCTCTCTCCTCCCAACAAACCCAAAACAAAAACAAAAAACTCAAAAGACTATATTTTATTAGATTGAAACCATAATGCTGCATGTAGCATTATTATGGTAGCGACCACTCATTCCAACAGAGTATCAATCCCAAGGAGTTAAACCAAAGAAAACTGGCACATACCATCATCTCTGCTAGGTAACTGCTCAGAAATAGAGCCGGAAGAATCTTTTCTAACCACAGATCTTTTGGCTTTTCCTTGTCCTGTTCGACTTCTTTGTCGTACCATAAATCCACCAATACCTATATAAAACAGAAAGTGCACAAAGTGATAAATAATTCTAGAATTCTCTAGTACAAAGAATGACTTTGTCTTTAATGGTGAAGTTTTTTCAAAATTCAATTGTATGTTTAATAGAAATTAATAATCTCTTTTCATGTGTATGAGTATATGTATGCAGGTCTGAGTCTATGTGTAGAGGCATGGGTGTGTGTGTGTGTGTGTATGCATGTATGTGTGTGGAGGCCAGAAACTGATCCTGAATCTTATCCTTGATCTCTCTCTACCTTATACACTGCAGCAGAGTATGTCACAGGATTCAAAATGATATCATGAATAATTAAGTTCCTTTAAAATTTTCCAGATCATTTTTATATATGTGTATTTGTGTGCTTATGTAAATGTATATGAGTTATGTTAGTAACCCTTGTCTCTGACCCCTTAATAAATGGATTATAGTACACGGTGACCCAACGAGTTTTTATATGGGTGCCGAGTACTCAAACTTTGCTCAGTCTTATGCTTCCATGGCAAGCGCTTTACCTGCTGAGCAATCCCTACATCCTTGCATCTCATTTTTGTGCAAAGTAGAGAAGGCTGGAAGTAAAAATAAATGTCAAAAACACTGTTATCATATCAAACATGAAATACAACTTGCCAGTATATGGAAAGAACTACTTAGATTTCCTGTTCTACACAAGATCAAATTAAAAACTAAATAAAACAATAGAGCTTGAATATTAAGGAGCTGATACATCTCAGTTCCCTTCCATAATTTTTTTTAAAAGATTTATTTATTTATTTATTTATTTATTACATGTAAGTACACTGTCGCTGTCTTCAGACACTCCAGAAGAGGGCGCCAGATCTCGTTACAGATGGTTGTGAGCCAGTTACACTTCCTGAGAACAGCACAGCAGACCAGCATGCACGGTGAGAATGAAAACTGAACTAAAATACACTAACCCTCGTTGATCAATATGATTTCAGTGGTGCTACCTAGCTTTCCCATGTGAGAAAGGCCAGAAGTCACATGATACATGAAGCTCTGTAGCTAGGAACACAGAATTCTACTAACTCAACTCAGGTAAGTCATTTTACTTCACAGTACTATAATCCATTAACTGTCAAATAGGTATAATACATAGTAGCTCTTCCCATATCATAAGTATAAGCAAAATGAGATTAGTAAAATGCTTAGCAAATTTTACAGCACCAAATCCCATAAGCTTTTGTCATGATCTTCGTGTCCAATAAATTGCTTTATAGTGCCCCCAAATAAAGGGATGTGGATGTCCCCACATGTGATAGATAAAGCAGCTTAGACAGAAAACATCATTCTAAAAGATGATGTTCTAAAAGAAATACGCTCTACCTAAAAGCACAAATATACTTGGAAACATAGTAATTAAAAAGACATAAAATCAGCTATTCACTATCCTGAAGAACACAAATGCAAAGTTCTGACAGAGATTGAATTAATCTAATGCTTTATGACTAAAAACAGACATCAATAAATGGTCTACAACTTTTTGTGAGAGACTTCAATACCTTTTTTTAAAATAATGAAAACTGCTTTTTTTTTTCCCCTACCAATGAAATATACCAGAGAAGAAAGATTTATGGGCAGAGAGATGGGTCAGTGGTTATAAATCTTATTATTCTTGCAGAGGACTTGAGTTTGGTTCCCAGCACGTTCATGGCATCTCACAGTTCTTTCTAACTCCAGTTTTACAATCTCTGGTACACTCGCTCACATAAGCTCACACATACACATAAATAAAAATAAACTAAAAAAATGAGAATGGTATCAACTGCACTAGAGATTCAATAAGACAGAAGAACCTTGTTTTGTTCACATTTAAGCCTATATAATTACTGAAATAAAAACATAAAACTATTCAAAATGAATGCTTAAAAGAAGATTGATGAAGAACATTATTTATGTTCAACTTTTAAAGCAACTGATGAAAAAAATACATGAATTGCTTTAAAAGCTGAACATAAATAAAAACCAACTAATAAATGGTTAATATTTGGGATAATGATTTATTGTCAAGTAGTTACACTTTCAATGTAAAGGATCCATCAGTCCCATGTAAGATGCTAAACATAGCCCCAATTATAAGTCATCATTATTGTTGTTGCAATTGTTATTATTGGTAAATTAGCAAAAGTTTTGTTATGCTGAATTATCTACCTCGGGGCCTAGAGCAACTAAGAACACTGGCTGCTCTTCTGAAGGGTCCTGACAATTCGCAGCACCCACATGGCTTCCAGGGTATCTGACACCTCTTATGGCCTCTGTGGACAGTAGGCATTCACATGATGCATTTACATACACACAAGCAAAACACTAATACACATTTCAGTAGGGGTAGGGGGAGAAACAGAGACAGACAGACCGAGAGAGAGACTAGTTGGTATACTCTACCTGGTCTGTATGGTTTTCTTTTTCTCTTTTTTATGGCATCTGTTCCTTCTATTCCCTTAGTTTCATCATCTCCAGCTTCCCGCTCAGGACTAGATTCAGATTTTCCATCACAATCCATAAGTTCTCCTTCTAGAAAATGTAAATATACGAAGAAACTGCATATTCTATCAAATACAGAAAAATTAAAAACTACAAAAGAAAACAAAAAACAAGCAAAGTAAAACATCACCAAGCCATTCTAATAACCTGTACTGAGAGTGGCTGAGAAGTAAAGAGAAGACAGTAGGTGCCCAAGGATAGGGTGGGAATCATCCTGCCTGTGTTGTGTCCCCAGGGAATGTGTGTGGCATAATGACCCAGGCTCCAGCAGCCAAATCTCTGAGTTCAAAGCCAACACAGTCTACAGAACTAGTTCCTGGGTTGCCAGGGCTACACAGAGAAGCCCAGTAAGGGGGAGGAAACAAAGAACTCAAAAGGATCAGTTTCTTGTTTATTTTAGTTTGTTTTTGTTTTTAGTAATCTTTGTGTTTAACATCAAGAATTAAGATTCAAGATTTAGCCAGGCAGTGGTGGAGCACACCTTTAATCCCAGCACTTGGGAGGCAGAAGTAGGTGTATTTCTGAGTTTGAGGCCAGCCTGGTCTAAAAAGTGAGTTCCAGGACAGCCAGGGCTACACAGAGAAACCCTGTCTCAAAAAACCAAAACAAGGAAACAAACAAAAAGATTCAAGATTTATCTAGTTAGTCTACTGATAAGACTTCAAATTTTGTCATACAATATGCATTTAATAAATATCCCCAAGTGATAAAACATGATTAAAAATGATTATGGCTTTATTTCTGAATAAAATGAAAATAATCACTCCAAAATAAACAACCAAATGTAGTCATCTTGGAAATAAACATAGATAATTTGTGTTATATTCAATGTTGCTATTAAAACTCTTTGTTACATCACAATTTCAGATAGAAAAACCTATTCTATTCTGATCAAAGAAAATGTTTATAAATCACCAGTTTACAAAGTTTAGAGGATGGCTTATGCTGACAAATCAGCAAACTGAAAAGAATCGCTCTGAATGACCTACCTTATAAGCTACACAATCATACTGCTCTTAGAGATTTCAATCACAAAAGTCATTCCATATGAGAAAATATGCACACACAAAGCTAAGAACACTCAGAGAGGAAGTGTCCCAAGAAAATTAATGAGCATTACCTCGACTATCATCCATTTCACCATCTCTTGAATGTTCTGACTGGATGTCTGGAGGGGTCTGAAGGACAGCCACACTATTCTGATTTATAATCTTCAATTTCAGTTTTGGTTTTGTGCGTTTTCTCCTGGGAGCTGTGACTGTGAGGCTCTGTAGCTGACTCATCCCTGACTCGGTCAGACACACACCATCCTGGGTGTAGGTCTTAGGGGGGTCTAAGATTACAAACCCAAGGACACACATTGAAGCTTTCATTTTAAACTGACTGATAAGTTGATTAATATTCCAAAATCTACGTGGCAAAAAGATACAACTATATACTTATTCAGCAATTATCTACAAAATGCACAAACTGAAGATGTTCAGTAACACTGAAAACACTGATAACTTTTTAGGACTACAGGAATGTATGTTAACAAAAAAAGGGGTGGGTTTACTGAAAGCATCCTGGCTTCCATGAACATGAAAAGAAGATCCTGGAGCTAAAGGTGCTGCTGCAGCCACTCAAATAATAAGCTTTCTCCCAGTGAAGACCAAAATGTAAATAAGAGAAATGAATATACTTCAGAAGCCCATTTGACCACCTACAAAGAGTGTTAAACACTGTAAAAACCTGCATCCTTAAGTACAATGATATACATGTATTCAAACCCATTAATACACTGTTTTGTGTTCTAGCTTAAAATACTAATAAGATCATAAACTCTGAAGATAACTTTTAATGTGAAAACTTGTTTATTAAAATAATTTCAATATAATCCAAGTGTTTTTATATTCAAAATATTGTGAAAATATTGGTTAAACGTCATGTCATCATTCTAAGTTATCAGAGAAAAAATTGTAAAATATTAATTAGTACTAAATGAGTGCTTACTTAAACAGGCTTTCTTTTTCTCCTTACTGACAACTAAGCAAGCACAACACCCAGCTGAAGTGAAGGCAAGCAAGATACTAACAGTTAATCCAAAGAGCTATTGTTTTCATTATTTCCTGAAACTTATAGGAATACTATTTCATCAAAATGGGATATGAACATTTTATACATTAATTCTTGACATTAACATCAGACAATTCACTTAATTTCATTTAAGCATCAAGTCAGTTGTTTAAGAATTAAAAGAAAAACATTTCCAATTTTACCTAGCTCTTTCACTTTTGTGACGATCTGTGCCACAAGAGAAGAGTCACAGCAGTCTGAGGAAGGCACTGAACAGAAAAAGAACCAATCAGGAAATGTTGAGAAAAAAAGACTTATACAACAGAATTAATTTTCAGTTGCTGTACACGTATCATTCAACAGGATGTTAGTTCTTAATGTGGGGTGGGGTGGGGGAAGAGAGTTTGTGTATGCCAACCAAATAGTGTACCCATGTGCTCCATCCCAACCCCAAAAGCAGCTCTTAGTTTTTCAAAGGCATTATTTCATGATTTAATTTTCAAGTGCTTTTTGAGACAAGGTGTCACTATGTCGCTGAGCCTGGCCTGGTATGCACTGTAATACAGACTAGCTCAGCATCACCATCCTGCTGCCTCGGCATCACCAAGCACTCAGATTACTGGTACCCACTATTATGCTCAGCTTCCAAAACAAGAACAAAACAAGGAACACTGAGAAGAAAACCAGGAGAGACTGAATGGGGGATTTCTAAATACAATAATCCAAGAGGTTAAACCTTAAGAGCAAAATTATATTTTACATCTAATTTGCATATGCTTCATGTTTTCATTATACAACCATTTAAATAAAGTTTGGAAAGGAAGTATATTATAGTACAAAACAACTTCTATTTCACAAATCAAGGAGACACGGGGCAGCATAACTCATAGTTTATGTTACTATCTTACCATTAGACACAGGCATATAGGGTCTGCACATGCTACAATCAAAACCAATGTCTGCTACATTTTCCACTTCCTCCTCAGTATTTAAGTTTTGACAAACTGCATGCATCCACCTAAAACAAAACACATGTACACATTTAAAAGAAGTGAGTATGCTAGAAATTGAACTCCTTTTAAAATCGTAACAGGAGATGACAGTCCTCAAACCTAAAGCCCCAAGTCTCAAATGTCCCCTCTTTTCCCTAACTATGACTATTAACCCACAAGAACCATCCTTGTTCTGATAAGTCAAGAAAAAGGAATGAGAATAAACACGAAGGAGAAAGCATATGCACGTTGTTAGGACAACATCCAATAGTGAGCAAATGCTGAAAGACAAAGATAGCAATGAAGCTAGTCAGGTCAGGCAAGAATACAGAAGAGTACAATTAAAATTGTGTGTGTGAGAGTGCCACCCACTGCATCTAACGAGGAACAGATGTGCTGCATGTCAAGGAAAGAGGACCTTGCTTTAGGGCAGTTTGTAGCCAATTGCTACAAAAACTACACAACTTACTTACAAATAATCCTGCACCACCAATGAATCAAAGTTGACACTGTACATTCAGTGCTAAACTGCTAGCAATACTGATAGAAAAACAACAGAAGCAGTCTGCACATACTAGTTAGGAAGATCAAGATCTTAAGTTTTAGGGGGGAAATAGTGAGAAAAAAGAAGAATGTAGGGAGAGCATTTTCAGAATCTAACAAAAGACTGAGAAATTCTCCACAAAAATGTGAATACTAACTATGTATCTGATTTCAAGGGACTGATAAATCACCAAAAGAACCTCCAATTGAAAGCCTGAAGTCTCTAAAATTAAAATTTTTAAATAGTAAAGTAGTCTGGAAGCTTCTAATAGACTAAAAATCTAGAAAGCAAAGTTTTGTTCCCTAAATTTATAATCAAGAAAAGTAATTTTCTAAGGTTCGTTACTACCTTTGAGAAACCTGCTTTAAAGATAGCAAAGGAGGTTAAGGGGCGCAGTACCTATCACACTGTCTACACTGCAGGATGAGGTCCTCTTCTCTGTAGTTCCGACAGCAGACAGGGCAGGAAGACAGGCTGGCACAAGGAGCACACTGTGTGTAATTGTTCTGCCATTCGCATCTCAAACCTGCAGATGTTGCTCCACAGTGTCTGCACCAAACACACCTGAAATCCAAAGCCCCATGAAAGTATCAAGTTTATTTTCGTATTAAAGTGTAAAAATCTGAGAAGCTACAAGTGCACAGAATGAGAACAGAAGTTCAGAACTTGAAAGACTGACAAAGTAACATGAATCCTAGGGTACCATTTGCATTTCCAGCCTCCTTTGGGAACTGTCTGCAATGGAGGGTCTAGGCAGTAGGTATGATAGCTTATGTCACAGTCATCACATAGCAAGAGTCTTCCAGGGTCAGTTGCCTTCCCACAGGCCTCACACACAGTGCACTCAAGACATCTCCAACCTTTGCTAAGAACCACTTTAGTGATCTGGAAAAAGAAAATAAAATCCATGTGATTGCTTTATGTATTTAACTTAGAATCATTTTTGTTTAACTAGAACATTGCATGAATTTCCACTGTGCGTGAATGCATACGTGAACGCATACATACATGCATACATACATACATACAGAACAGGAACAGGTAAACATTACTATGCCCAAATACTTAATAGGACAGACACCACATCTGCATACTTTTAGGCACCCACCTGATCAACATAACCATGTAAGTCATAACTTCTCAATGCTTCAGATTTAATTCCATTATTATTACACATATGGTGACTGGCTTTTAAAGTTGAATAAGCTGCCCTACTACTATTGACAGGATTTTAAACTGCATCAATGAAATCTTTATACATGGTATTTATATTAATGGGATTAAATGCTTCTGAAATTTTTGGTTATAGTATGGCTTTTCTACCAAATAAGCTACCAAATAGTTTCTCTGAAATCAATAGTTTCCCTACCAAAAAGGGGGAAAATTATCACAACAAAATATTAAGTTTTCAGGGACATTTTATGGTCCTTCAGGAATTTCAGGTCATAAGGCTGGCACTTACATAGCTCATCTTTACTCATTAATTTCTGTCTGAAAGACCTGAATCGGCAGGATTTTTGAGAATCTCTACATCCCTAATAAAATTCTCAAAGAAGTTATACCATGAAAAATTAATGTGAGGAAATAAACTTTTCCTTTTTTTGTTTTGTTTTGTTTTGTTTTTGTTTTTTAGGACAGGGTTTCTCTGTGCAAATGGACCAGATAAGCCTGAAACTCAAGCCTGCCTCTGCCTCCCAAGTGCTGGGGTCACAGGTGTGTATCACCGCTGTCCTGCACAGGATCAATTTCAAAAGCATATATTTCCCAAGTGACAACAGAATAGGAAACAGTAAAGGTATATAGAGAAAAGAACTATGAGATCTCAGATTATGAGGAATGAGGAAGCCTAAAACTACTGAAACAGAAACAGAATTCATTTCAAAGGAATTGATGTCTATAAGAATGTCTTTATTTGTTGCAAAAGTACAAAGGTTCAAAAGCACAAAACTTTCCATCTACCCCAAACGTTAAAATACAGTAGTACAGTATCCATTCTTATGCAGAAAACTACTAAGCATAATAGCTAGCCTAGCTACGCGAGTCATTAAGTAAAAAGGCAGACTGTCAGTCACACACATGAGGTAGAAATTTAGCTCAGCTAGAAATATATGGAATGGAGTAAGAATATGTTCCAAGAAAAGTGCAAAGGACTGTGTGCAGGCAAGTTAAGGATGTGCAAGGGACCACATGTCAGATGCTGTGGGCAGATTAGAGCAAGGCAATACAGAACACTACCCCAGGGAAATGGCATTTGAGAATTTAATCTGATAGGATGGTGTATGTGCAGTGGGCTAAAAAACAAACAATAAAATAAGAATAGAGAGTTACTCATGATTACGGTCTTCTTGTTATTAAAAACCCAGAAAAGACACAAGCCACATTTCCTTACTTAGACGTACAGTGAACATTTACTGCATGATAGCCAGTATTTTTCTGCATCAACTGTCCAGTGACACACTACCATAAAATGTAATAGGAAGGAATGAATTATATATTGAAAAACAAACCTGAATTTGATTATTCAGAGTAGTGAGTCAGCAATGTCAGACACTGCTCAAGCTGTGACACCAGCTTACTACTTAGAACTAGAGAATGATCCACAAAAGACGACGCTTGAAAAGAGTAAATGAATGCTATAGATATAGAGCTTAATAAGACTGAGGTTTTGATGTTTAAGCACATCTCCTTATTACCTTGACTAACATATTAATTTCTTCTAAATGTCTGAAATTACCAAATTATAATATAGTATTTACCATATGAGGGGCCCGGAAGAAAAAGCAGAGTGGAATAGTACAGTAAACTGCATGGTGACCACAAAAAGCTCATAGACCAGGGACTGTCTAGAGCAGCTCTGCCAAGTGCTCCTCAGGTCAGAGGCACTTTCAGAGCCCTGCTGCTGCTAAGAGCTAATTTGTTGGCTATACCTTAATTTATTCACAGTTGTACAGTATTTTAGAGACCATATGACATAAATTGATATCACTATAGTAACATTAAACAAATAATGCTTCTATTTTTTTGTATTTTAAAATATTCCATTTTGATTTATAAAATAGTAAGTGTTCTATAGCTGCAACCCATACAAACAACAACACACTCTATCTCTTTGAAGAGCATTACTTAGGAGTTTTAGATATAAATATATGGGAATATCAACTTCAGAATAAAGGCTCTTTGGAAAGATTAAAAAGTTCCATGGTTTATCTACAATAATTTTTATTGCCACAATAAAAAATAAGCCTGGAAGATGTGCCTTGACTATTTCTCCATATACCTTTGTTTCTTTATTTATTACTGTGTGTGCATGTCCATCTGTGACTATGTGCATATGTGCATCGATGGAAGTCAAAGGATGGGGCACCCTCACAAATCAGCTCTCTCTTTAAACCTTTATATGGATTCCAGGGTTGAACTCAGGCACCTCACCATCACCTTTTGTTTCTCCAATTAGTAGGACTATATATATTATTATGTTCTGTCCAAAATAATTATCAGTAGTACAAAAGACACCACACATAGCTAGAAAAGCATGTATTTAAACACTACATGACTGTAATTAGCTAATAATCAGTTGGGTTTTATTTTTTAATGCTCTTTTTTAAAATATTTATTGATTTATTATGTATACAATGTTTTGCCTTCATATATGCCTGCATGCCAGAAGAGTGCACCAGATCACATTATAGATGGTTATGAGCCACCTGTGCTTGCTGGGAATTGAACTCAGGACCTCTAGAGGAAATTGAACTCAGGACCTCTAGAAGAGCAGTCACTGCTCTTAATATCTGAGCCATCTTTCTAGCCCCCTATTTTATATTCTTTATATAAGTTCAATTAGTTTAGTTGAAAATGGAAATGGATGGGTAACTTAAAAGAAATCCACAGAAATTCTGGGTAATGTCTCTAAATCTTAACTTTCCTCCAAAAACTGCTATCATGGTAGTCAAGGGAAATGGCTATATTAAGACATCATTGTGTTCATAAAACTTTACAATCACATCTTGAAAGGAATCATATTTGATATTCTTCAATAATTTTCTGGATTCAAATCTCAACACATTTGAATATGAAGACACAATGAAGAAATAGTTTCTTCTATGCATGTATAACTTTTTTTTAAACTGGCATTAAATAATTTAGGATTTAAATGTTTTCATTCTGCATGAAATATAGTACTAGCATTGTTCTTTAGATATAAGGAGAAAATGTATGTGAAGAAGGGCTGAGGAACCTAAATGTGGGAGAGACATGGACAGTCACACGAATATAGTCAAGAACAACAGAATGAAGTAAAATAACTTCTCAGTATATAATTATAAGATAAACTGTTTTAAGAGTAAATATCTACATTTTAATGCCTTTTCAATACACTGCCAGGATAATTTAAATCAAGAACACAGATTTTTAGGAACTAATTTATCAGGGTAACACTTAGAAACAGTATTAAAAGTACTAAAATGGGAGAGGGAGAGGGAGAGGGAGAGGGAGAGGGAGAGGGAGAGGGAGAGGGAGAGGGAGAGGGAGAGGGAGAGGGAGAGGGAGAGGGAGAGGGAGAGGGAGAGGGAGAGGGAGAGGGAGAGGGAGAGGGAGAGGGAGAGGGAGAGGGAGAGGGAGAGGGAGAGGGAGAGGGAGAGGGAGAGGGAGAGGGAGAGGGAGAGGGAGAGGGAGAGGGAGAGGGAGAGGGAGAGGGAGAGGGAGAGGGAGAGGGAGAGGGAGAGGGAGAGGGAGAGGGAGAGGGAGAGGGAGAGGGAGAGGGAGAGGGAGAGGGAGAGGGAGAGGGAGAGGGAGAGGGAGAGGGAGAGGGAGAGGGAGAGGGAGAGGGAGAGGGAGAGGGAGAGGGAGAGGGAGAGGAGAGGAGAGGAGAGGAGAGGAGAGGAGAGGAGAGGAGAAAAAAGGCAAAGGAAAAGAGAAAAAGAAAAACTCCTACAAGTTATTGTTTGACTTCCAAATATCCACACGCACATGTTCAGAGACACACAAACATGCATGCACACGCACACATACATATACATGCATATACAAAGGCACACATGCACATAAGTAAATAAATTCTTTATTAAAAATACTTTAACTCATTTAATCTAAGCACATTTACCTTAATACTGACACAGTATGGATGGTAACATTGACCACACTGTGAACAGGCAAGTAATCTTCCTTCTGCTCCTTGGCCGAAACTGCCACAAACTACACACATATCCTGAAAATTAATAACATGTAAAGCTATTTTAAATTGCAGATAATGCTAAGATTACACAGATTTTTAAAATATATTCTTAATTAACATAGTATTATAGTCTAACTGGATGATATCTAGGCAGATGGTATAGATTAAAATGGAGAAGAATTGAAAAACAGAAAATTTAAGTTCAAACCTGCTGCAAAGTGAACTTGTCACTACTAGAAAACAAAACAACTGTATTGTGCATAGAGTTTTCTTCTTCATCTTTATTTGATGAAATATCTGCAGCAGACACCTACAAAAAGCAAAAACACCGAACAAGCTATGTTACTTACTTGTAGTACTTACTTTTAAATACTAACTTAACTGAAAATTCTTATCCAAATAAAGATTTTGTCCATGTCTAAACTAACAATTCTTCATAGCATTAATTGAGAAATACTTTGACTCAATAGTCAGACATGGTGGTGTACATCAATAATTATTGCACTAAGAATCCTGAGGCAGGAGGATTACCTTGAAACTAGCCTGATTACACAGCAAGTCCCTGTTTCTAAAAATTACATCATGATCATTTTTTTTTAGTTCACATAGTGATTAGATGTACAAGTGCCAAAGATAAGGTCAAATGAGAACCTTAAAGTCTGTCTTCAGTAATTATTACACAGAAATTCTAATCATGAAACTATAAATTTATAGCATATGTAAATATATGCATATTACTTTTAGTGCCACTTGAGAACAGCAATGTGATTAGTTGAAACTAGAATATACTATAATACACATAGGAGTCATCAAAGACTCAGTACCAGACTCAGAAGAATATAAAAATAGTTAGTTATCAACCTTATATACATTACATGAGGATATGGTAATGATTCAAATATAGGAGTCATAAGGCACATTAAAATTAACTTTCTTAGTTCACTACAAGTTTTTAAATGTAGCTCCCAGGGAGTTTTAAATTGCATATGTGGTTCCTACTCATTGCTACTAAATGCCACTACTTTAGAATATTATTATCATTGGTTTATCAAAATGTCAGTATTAGTAGAACAATTACCAACCAGGGGTACTCATTTCTGAATTTAATTATATTTCACCAAATCAACTAGGCAGGCACCATGCCCACACAAAAGTTCTGATTTAGACAGAGTAACAGGGAACCAGGAGGCCAATACTAAAATACTAAAATATGATCCTCTGCCCTTAAAAAACTAGAACCTACACTGAACATGCTATAGTCAAGGTCAAAACATATATTCTAAAATACTTTTATTGGGGAATGGCTAAAATTTTAACTAAAAATATATTACTGTAACATTTTCAATTTAAATGAGATTTATTCAATAGTACTAAAGCGATGTTATGGTCATGGCATAATTAACAGCAATTTAAAGTCTTAACAACTGCTGATGACTACAGCTACAGGGGAAACCATTAAGCAACCTAATATTTAACCCTGAGTCATGACGAAAACTTTTGAAACATTTAAACATGTGAAATGGCATCAACCTGCATCAGTCCCAAGTGCTAGGACCATAGACATGAGCCACAAGAAATTCAGAGCAGTCATGCAATGAAGAAAAGGGCTAAAAGAGAAGCTGGGAGGGAACCAGAGGACTTCAGCAATTTCTGGGCGACTAGAAGAGCTCGAAGTCTTCAATACCTTGATTGTAACTTGATGTGGTTTTCAAGGGCTAATTAAAGTATGCATGCATGTGTCAAATATGTGTACCCTATATCAATTATGTCTCAAAAGTCTATTTTGAGTTTGACTGTTTTGAGACAGGGTCCCACTATGTAGTCCCTGCTAGCCTGGAACTCACTTGTAAATAGAGTAGACCACAAATTCAATGCTTGAGGCCTCTCAGGTGCTAGGATAAAGGATGTGAACCACCATGCCCAGAAATAAATCAGTTTTCAATTTACTTCATATAAAACACAAAGGACCAGAATCCCAGTTTTCTTGGTTCTGGTTAGTAGTAAAACTGAGTGATTTCATGCTTTTTGAACTTAAAATGGCATTTTAGAAAGTGAAAAACAGTATTTCAGTTAAATAATAAAGGTTCTAATAAAGTATTTGCCAGTATTATATACACACACATATATACATATATGTACACACATATAGATATGTCTATATATGTGTATGTGTGTGTGTGTATTCTGTTGCTGTCTGTCTGTTTCTTAGTTTTTGGCATCCTGGAACCTGGAACTCTCTATGTAGATGAGGCCAGCTTTCAACTCAGAGACCTGTCAGCCTCTGCCTACTGAACGTAGAGATTAGACTGCAAACGCACAGCCAAATCACATATATTTTTCAATGCACAATTAAGAGAAACCTCAAAACGTGTCAATCAGTATTTCTCAATCCAAAATAGTCATAAAATCTTGGACATCGCTGGAATCTGTATTCATCTACAGCCTTTCTCAGGCTTTTTTTTTTTCCTTATAGGTCTCTTAATATAGCAATTGTAATAAAAAAAAATGAGGGTTGAAGAAATGATGGCTCAGTACATAAGAGTACATACTATTCTTGTAGAGGACATGAATTTAATTCTCAGCAGCCATGTAAAATGGCTCACAACCACTTGTAACTCCAGTTCCAGAATTATGATGTCACATTCTGAATTCCCAGTGCACCAGGCACACACATACAAAAAGAAAAATATGGATAGAATAACCAAGATACAGCTCTCAGAACTCAAAAGGCTCAACAAGCTGAAGTGCCCAAGTAAGGACACCTCAGTCCCACTTAGGAGAGTAAAGAAAGCAATCACAAGTTGGGAGGGAGGGAAAGACCTGGGAGGGAAGTAGTGGGAGGGAGAGGGAAACCCTGATCTGGTATTGGGTGAGGGAAAGGACTGAAGCCCTGAGGGCCAGCAGAAAGAATGGAAACAGGCAACTTCAGGAAATAGGAGGTTGGGAGCGTCCCCCAGAATGCACCACAGACCTGGGAGGTAAGAGATTCCCAGGATCAAAGAAAGGGACCTTAGATGAAACATAGAGCCTACCTCCAGCAGGAAGACAAGATATCAAGTGAGGGATGGGGTTGCCATCCCACAGTCACATCTCTGACCCATAAATGTTCCTGTCTGAAACAACTACAGGGATGGAAATAGAGAGGAAGCTGAGGAAAAGAAAGTCTAGCGACAGGCCCAAAATGGGATCCAGCTCAAGGGGATGTCCCAAGGCCTGACACTATTACTGAGGTTATGGAGAGCTCACAAAAAAGGATCTATTGTGTCTGCCCTCCAAAAGACCCTGCAAGCGGCTAAAAGAGTCAGGGGCAGATATTTGCACCCAACCTATGGACAGAAACAGCTGACCCCTGTTGTTGAATTAGGGAAGGCTGAAAGAAGCTGAGAAGGGCGATCCTGCAGGAGGATCAGCCGTCTTAATTAATCTGGACCCCCAATATCTCTCAAATACTGGATAACCAAACAGACAGCATATACCAGCTGTCATGAGGCCCCCAACACACATACAATAGAGGACTGCTGGGTGTGTGTTCATTCAGAGATGATGCACCTAACCCTCAAGAGACTGGAGGCCCCAGGGAGTTTAGAGGTCAGGTGGGGTGGGATGGGGTGGGGTGGGAGCATCCACGTGGGGAAGAAGTGTGGGAGGTGAGCAGACGGAGGGTGGGTGGAGGTGCGGGGTGGGGAATGGAATATGGAGTGTAAAAAATAAATTAAAAATGAAATAAATTTAAAAAAAAGAAAAATATTCATATACATGAAATGAAATAAATGACATTTAAGAAGGAATCCAATAATAGTTTATTTTTAATTAAAAAAAGAAAATACACTAAAAATTCACTCATGTAGAGGGTTAGCATATAAAAAGATATCAAAGAAGAAAGAAAGAGTAGGAAGGTAAATCAGAAAAAGAAAGGACCTAAGCAGACTTCCAAAATAAAACACACTTTATCAAGTAGAGACGCAGTAAGATGTAAAGGGCGCGACTACTCCTGGGACTCTTGGGATGGAAACAACTTGTTACAAACGAGAGTATCACCATTAATTGCTACTGGAATAATAAGAGCAAAAGTCTCACCCCAGGTAATACAACAGCTCCAATTCCACTCTTTAGTTTAGACCTGCCTCTGCCACCTCGTCCTGACAGCCCAGCACCACGAGGCCTCCGCTTTCCCGGAAATCCAGACCCTCGGCCCTGCATAACAGATACAGAAGTTAACATTTCATAAAAGCCCAAAAGAACTTTTAAATCCAGATATATCAGTGAAATAAAACATTTTATTAAGTATTACACAAATATTTACCTTCTTATATAATTAGATGATACATACTAATAGAGAAGACTTACTATTTCTATATTATATATGTATCCATAATTTAGAAATAAAACTACTTAAAGCTTTAGAATCAGTGTTGCCTCTATCACCCTGAGTGCTTCCTATCAGCAGGCCTTTCCACTATTTTTGACTCCCTTACAACTTTATTCTAGGCGTTTAGAGTAGCTATCCTTACACAGACATCTCTACATGTACAGACTCTCTTCAGTACAAAGTGGTTATCAAGAAAAACTATATTCTTGGAGAGGAGAGTAACAGGAACATTTACTGAGCACTTAGTATGCATTGATTTGAGCAATATTTCTTCTCAACAAACCCTCAGGGTATGTCCACTTTAAGGATAATTGTTCTGCGGGTAAAAAAGTGTAAGTGACTTCTTAAGGTCCTCAGTTAGCATGTGGCCCACCACCCTTGGTTGTTTATTCTTTATTCTGAAATATTATAAGGTAGCAAAGTTTATTTTTACTTCTGTAAAGTGGTATTCTTCATATCATGAAAATGTGATCAATACCCTTTATTATTCAATAGCTCTCACATGAATTGAACATATCTAATTCATTTTAACGTAGTATTTAAAAGTACTTGAAGATTTTAATAAAATTGGCATAATGACAAAATAATAAACCTTAAAAATAATGTTTGAAATGGGAATAACTTATCTATATCTTCACTAACATAAGAAAAAGTCATTCAGGAAAATCAGCTAAAATTCCTGAGATCTTAAGCTGTAGGCACCAACCAATACTGGTCATATTCAGATTTATTGCTGACTGGAAAAAAGCTTGCATCTTAGAAGCATCTTAAAAACTGACTCAGAAGCAGTCAGGAAAAAAAAAATTTTCCTTCCTTATAACAGATGAAAAAGTATGCCACCTTTTCACCTGATGGCCTTCATCCATTTCATAAACTGAGCCCACTTCCTACTGAGTGGAACAGGCTCAGGGTCAAAACACTATGCTTATGTCGGGAGACTAAAGACATCACATGAATAAAGGGAAGGCACTTGGGTTTTCCCCTTCAGTTTAATTAAGTGCAAACACCTTCCAGCTCCAAGCTGCCTCTCCTTGTATTCTCACCGTGTTCTTTGGGTCCCTTAGAGTCCTTAGCTCTGAACAAAGGATAAACAGGGTAGGACTGCACTGGACAAGTTACTTTCAATAGGAATACAAGGGTGGCTTGTGGTAAGGAGGAGTATGGGGAAGAGTTAAAGCTATAATTAAAAATTAGGGCTGGTGAGATGGCTCAGCGGTTAAGAGCACCGACTGTTCTTCCAAAGGTCCTGAGTTCAAATCCTAGCAACCACATGGTGGCTCACAACCATCTGTAACAAAAATCTGATGCCCTCTTCTGGAGTGTCTGAAGACAGCTACAGTGTACACACATATAATGAATAAATAAATCTTAAAAAAAAAAATTAGGATTACAATAATCTCTTAGTTCATTTCCCCTAACATCCATAGGTATAGACTGATAGTAAGTGAAAATTGGCAGCATTTGCTACAAAATCATTTTTTAAAATCATGGTTTATTCTCTTAAATTTGGTATAGTGGCACGTGGCTGTAATTCCAGCACTTGGGAGTCTGGGGCAGAAGGATTTGAATAGAATTCAAGGCCAGGTTGGGCTACATAATGAAACCAATCTCTAATCAATCATCTAATTAAAATGAATTAACTAAAGTTATGCCGCATTACCTTAGATGACTACAGTTATCTGGGTAAGAATAAATGTGCCCTTCCAATTTTAATAGAAATGAAGAGAACATACTGTGAAAGTTTTCTGAAGCCTTTCACTAGTCTAACTTAAGTAGCTCTATTCCAGAAACAACTCCATAGAGAGGATAGGGAAAACTACCTCCTTCCGTCAAGAAAGTATTCTGACTTTTGAAATGATTATTTCAACCATTTCACACTACTTAGCATTAAGAACTAAGAGAGCATCATTAGCTCATAACATGGGGACACTCTGTGTCTATGAGGTGAACGTGCACAATGGAGCTTCCTGACACTGTAGTACATTTCCTCTGTCTGTATGTAATCGATTCAATTTATGATACAATAAACGAGCAAGTCCAAAATTACACCTTATTCTATGTGACAAGAATTTTCTCTTCAAAGAAATACTTATAACAACAACAAACGAAAATCATTCAGACAAAGATGCATTAAAAATATATCTTTAAATGCTACAATTTAACTTCCTCCTCATTAAAATCTTTAAGAGAAAAATGTTTAAAAGTGGCTCTGAAAGCTGAATCTAGAAAAGGTTTACTTTTTAACATCCAATAGAAGAAAACAAACCAGAAAGAAATGATACATGAGTGTAAATGCAGTTTTATTTACCACTTTGATGCTCCAAATGGCACTGCCAGAAAGCTGCCTGGGTTTAAAAATTTCCCGGCCTTCTGAAGTGTCTGGGGCCCAGGAAGGCGGGCTCACTGTGTTATGGTTACTCCAAGCCCCCTAGGGTATGGCAGGTGAGAAAATAGATGTATAAAACTCAGCAACATAAAAGATCAAAGCCAGCAACTAAAACATTTTAGGACGGCAAAAGTAAATGCAAACGTATGGAAAATTAGGACAAATTGCTTTAAGTTTGGGAAAATAAACATCAACTAAAGTGACTTTAACTCAAATGTTTGCAAGCATAACTTACATTAAATATTTAAGTAGAAAAATCATACAATAAAGTGAAATAAAAATCAAGATTTATATAGCATGACTCATGAGCTATAACTACAGTAGAAAAATAAATGTAAAAGTCAGTCATGGTCTAAGAATTAATACTAGAAGAAAACACTCAGGGATTATACTCATCTAACAAGTATGTCTGAACCAAAACAGGGGAAGAGACAACCTTAGAGAGTGTTGTATTCATTAGTATAAACACTCAAACCAGCAGGCTAAAGGATGCGCTCAGAGGAGGGCATGGATGTTGGATGATTTTTATTGATGGGAATGATATCTTAAGAGTAAGTATACCCAAGGAATTAATTTGAATAGTTAAGAGATTATTAAAGCAAACTGTCCTAATTTGCAAATTAAAAGACTAAGACACCTAATATACAAGAACCAATGTCTCATAGTTAAAATAAAATGAAGGCATTTTACTTCCAAGTAACCACACTGAGCAATCTCAACTAATCTGATGAAGCTAACCGAAGAGCAAGAACAATGTTTATTCCACCAACGTAACAGTTTAAAGAAAAACAGAAGAAGACCTTATTTTGAGTAAAGCAATTTAAGAATCTGTATGATTATTTTACCAGTTAAATGACAAAATCTTAAAACAAGATATATTATACTTACCATGTGTCTAGAACATTATCAAACTAGTAAGAATACCAGTAATAACAAAAATGAAATCAGCAATTTAAACAACCAAAAATAAGAGCAGGGCCATCAACTCACAATGAAGAGACAGTTAACAGTTAATGATGTTTAGAGGGAAAAAATTAAGAAACGGAAAGGAAAAACTAATTGTACTTCTAACTCAAACTAAGCAGCCACACGTCTTGAGGCCAGCACCATCACCAGCGTCTTTATCTGTGTCTTACTGTGAGTCACTTCCCTAACCACACTTTACCCAAGTGCTGTTAACAAGGACAGAACCTCTCAGCATAGCACGCCCAGTCACTCCTGCTCACTGCAGCACTTCTCATGGCATCTGGGTCTGCGCCAACATCCCTGCATTAGTCAAGGGGCCATAGGAGGTCCATGTTGCCCAAAGTCCATTCTCTGTTCTCATTTTCCTCAAGACAGTTGTATTAATCTGGTAGTAGTACACCTCCCTCCATGATTAGTTCCCTCCATTTCCTATGCAAGTTCTTCCTCATTCACTCCTAAAGCCCTCATATTTCCTAGGAGCTGAAGCCTAAATCCTAAACACTATTTACAGAGAACGTTTGAAATATCATATTGGAAACAGTTCTACATTCATTTTCTAGTTCTAGCTTTTTCTAACATCTTCAAGGAAGTATTTAATTTTTTTCTATTTCCTTAATACATCCATCTTTTTAAGAAAAATAAACTTCTATAGAGGTTTGAATGAGAATGGCTCCTGTAGGCCCAGAAACGTATGTCTGAGCATTTGGTATCTAGTTGGTTAAAGTGCTTGGGAAGGACTAAGAAATATGACCGAGAAGGAGGAGATGAGGTGTGTCACTGGGGGATGAGGTTTTCAAAAGATTTGCACCATTCCCAGTTGCTCTGACTCAGCTTGTGGATTAAGATGCAAGCACTCAGCTACTGCCCCAGTGCCATGTCTGCCTGACTGCTCTCATGTTCTCAACCATCTGGCTCATGGAATCTAACCCACTGAAACTATAAACCTCAAATAAACCCTTTCTTGTATAAATTGCCTTGGTCATGGTGCTTTCTCAAAACAGCAGGAAAGTACCTAGACAACCTCTAACAGGTGTCACATCTCAAATCTCTCCTATAGTTGGTTTGTTTGCTAGTCTTTCTCAGTTTTATAATGGCATATAGTCTTCTGGTCAAAAACATGTTCTCTGCCCTTCTGATCTGTTTTCTATGGACCCTTCCACTCAAAGCATTAGCAAACTTAGAAGAATTGATCACATTTGTCTCTGGCCATTACACTCCCCTCAGCACTTCCACTGTCAGCATCCAAGTCCTGCCTGCCACTGTCTTGTACACCATCTGCTCTAACAGTCAGGTATTTCTGCTTCCTTCCACCCCGTGAGAGTCTCCTCAAGACTTTTCTCTGCCCAGCAGCTAGATTAATTCTAAGAAATATAAATCTCACCTAACAAGAAACTAACCAATTTTGAACCCTCTGATTGTGCCTCAATTCACTTAAAAGGCAAACCTTTCCAGCTGCTCCCCAACCCCCACACACCATATATATTTTCTCCTTGTCTGTGCATTCTTCCTGCCCTTCAAAATACTGTACTATCGACAATCAGAGCCCAACTGACATAGCTATTTCCCCCTTCCAATCCCAAAAACTGGATGGCTGCTTCTAACCCTTCAGGTAAGGCCGTGGGTACCTCCTCATCAGACTCCTCCTTGCCTAGCACCATAAGTGAGCCTGTCTTCCTTACTGGATTAGTAGGCTTCTCTGGTTTTAGCACTGAGATCCTCTGCACCCTATCATTCTATTCAGCGGTACAGGCAAGCTCTAGCTCAGCCTAGTCGTCACTACTTCCACTCCCTTTCACTAAGGATAATTCCTTAATGCACACATTGCATGCCTACTACAAATTATCATAAAAAGTAAAACTTCAAGATAAAAATAGTGTTAAGTTTTTTCATAAATAAGAATTTTCTGGTGATTATGTTTTATTCATCATAATTTACGTTAGTTTTGATGCCAAAATTGTATCCCATTTCAAATAGTATTTACATTTCATATAACATGGATGAACAAATTAAAGAGCTTACAAGACCAAGAAAATCTGGGTGTCAACACAGGAATAATTAGGAAACTACTTGGCGGATATGAAGAATTTTTATATAATAAAAGCTTGATAGTTGCCTAATGAATTTTAATAAGTGTATTATCATAGGGCACAAGAAGATAGATTATATTCAATTTTAAAAGGAACTAATGAAAAATCATGTATGTATTTTGACAAAGAAAAAATTACCTAATATATCTTTAGACCTTAAAACTGAAAATACTGTTCTAATTGTCAAAATTCAGTTATACATCATCCTTTAGACCCCATCTTTGAAGAATAAGAACTTAAAGCACCGAGAAGAGGTGAGTTGCCACTGATGGCTATGCGCTTGCCTTCTGCATTATGTTCTGCCTACAAGTATCATCACTGCAACTACCTGGATTGGACTATAAGCACAACAACAAGTTATGGGGTTTTTTCCTCTATTTTTGTTCTTTATTGTGTCAAGTGTTCTGTTCAACAACTACTAAGCACTATTTTTCTCTTCCATTATATTTTTGCATGCATGTATTGCACTGTACTATCAAACACACTAAGCTCATCTAATTGTCCCAAATCTTGGATTTCCTTACCTCCAAAAAAAACCAAAAAACAAAAAAAACCAAAACTAATCCACAATACAATGCTACTATTAAGCTATCTACAACTAGAATAAGTAACAACAGTCCAAATATAAAACATTAAGGAACTGAAAATTGAGAAGAACTACATAGAACCCAGCTGCTTTGAAATCCAATAGTGATTATGGATAATATGCAACAAAGATTGAACTGGCTACAAAGAATACAAAAAATTATAAATATATAATGTAGGTATTTACAGGGCTGTATGATAGAAAAGGGGGACAATGATAAGTGGAAATAGTATTATGTCCAGCTTTCTATTTAAAGTCAAATCTAATCTCAGCTTTAGGAGGCTGTAAAAGTAAGACAAGAATACTCCAAGTTTGAGGACAGCCTAGGCTCTAGAATACCTTACCACCTACTTACCTCAAAAAGGGAAGAGAAGAAAGCAAAGAAAAGAGAAAAACACAGTAAATCAACACTATTGTCATGTGACTCAAGGGATGAACAACCAGAGAGGGCGTGGTACTTCACAGGCAAGTTCACACTTCTAAGTAATAAAAGTTGCCAGATGTCTTTGGTAAACATACTTGCTCAATTATGCAGATGATATTATAACAACACCTTGTCCTTATGACTTATAGCAGTCTTTTTACATAAAACACCTGTTCTCTCTCTAAAAACCCAAGGTCAGCCTCAAGTGTTGCACAGCCTTTAATTCTGCACTGGGAAGGAAGATGGAGAAGAATCTCTCTATGAGTTGGATGCCAGCCTGGTCTACATAGTACACTCCAGACCAGGAAGGGCTATATAGTGAGATCCTATTTCAAAGAAAGAACATTAAAGCCCAATTCTAATCAGATTAAGAAAGTAGACATGATTGTGATTGATAAGGCAGTGTTAGACTAAGTCACCCACTTTAGTATTCAATAGTTTCTGAATACAATTATGGCTCCTTTAGCCAAGATTGAGGGAATAGCTTTAGAACCAGCACAAGGAAACAAAAAGATTGGTGTTTCTAGTTTGCATGTGCCTTCAGCTCGGCATTGTATATACATGCAACACATACACTTTTGAAAAGATGATTTAAGATTACGGTTATTTCAGAATTTATAAACTAAAGCAGACAAGTACATGCCTATACTCCCAACACTCAGGAAGCAGAAGCAGGGCAGGATGATAACCTTAAGCTCAAGGGCAGCTCTGGCTATACAGAAAGATCCTGAATCAAGAAGCAATTTAAAAAACCAAGCAAAGGACTGTGGAATATGAAAAATGAAACAGGCTGAAAGGTAAACAAGGCAAGGGATTTGAGCAATTAAAATCTTTCCATCCTACTTCCCACAACTTCCTAAAAAGCTTTTCCCAGAGTATTCTGTTCAGCACATTACAAAACTAACAAACAAAGCAGAGGAAAAAAAGCAAAGCCTCCATCTCTAACTCAGGACTCCACTTCCAAGGTTAAGGTCAAACTTGAGCCTCAGAGGCTGTTTCAGTTAGCCTAGGGTGGAGCCATTACATAATGTTGGAGATTCACATCTGTAATCCCATCAGTCTTGAGGCTAGAGTTGGAATAGAAGGAGTTGCAGGCCAACATGGACAATAGTCATAATATTCCTCCCACAACTGTTTATACTGTTTATAATGCAGTATCTTCACAGAATGCAAAACCATAGGAACCAATATGAGACAGAGAACTACATAACTGTTATACAGCTAACTTTACAAAACAACATGAAGATAGGAGGTGGAAGGAAGTGGTTTGTGAAGAGGGAAAAAAAAGCCTCATGGGATGATAGAAGCTAAATGTCAAAGAACATATTTAAGACACACAAAGACATGGAAACACAAACACACACACAGGGCGGAGGGCAAGCACAATGTCCTGAGTTTGATCACTGGCACTCTCTGACCTATATGAACAGATAGAAAGACACACACTACTGTTCACTGAAAACGTCTTTCCCATAGAGCAAGAGCTAGTCCCTTTGCCTTTGGTGTAATTTAACTTTAGAAAATAAAAATACATAGGATTTATTCAGGAGACAAATCAGTAAAAGCAGATTTTTTATAATGCCTTTACAGCTCCAAAGTTAACGGTTTAATATTAATATATTACCACTATTGAAAAGTCAAGTAATTATTGGGATCAACTTAAATTATAAGACTTACAATTCCAAGCAAATACTACAAACTAAGCTCATCCCTACTGTTTGATATCAGAAAGCAGCCATTATGTAGAACAACAAATAATTCTAAGCAGCATTATCTTAATTTTAGTAGTCTCACTTTAACGTACTTAGAGAGAACTGTAATTCACCCCTAAAATATAGAATTTATCTTACTTGAAAACAATGACAAAGCCCAACAAAGAAAAGCAGCTTAGACTCTCAGCACAGGAAAGGCTCAGAGTGGGATGGCCAATCCACAGGGGGTCTGAGCCTTACAGTAACAGTGTGCAATTCAGGTCAGAGTGTCCACCTAGCACATTCAAGAGGTATGTCCATTACATGCTGTAGAACAGCAGCACATATTAAGACTGTTTTATCTAAGATTACTGAAGTAAATCCTATCTTGAAAAATAATTTTACAAAAGACTTAGCATTTATATACAGTAACAAACATCAAAATGAGAAACTATTCAGCATAAAATTTCTATTTGTGAGGTCAATACATATGTATCAACAATAAATGTATTACAGGGAAAGTAAATGTTATTACTATAGACATAATCTTACACTGTGTTTTTAAAGTTCTAAGATTACTTTGGAACTAAAACCACCTTTAAAATTGTTTTCTATAGATACTATAATCAAATAGATCATATTTTTATATCCTGAAGTTTAATAAACTACATTCTCAGTTAAGAGCATATTTTTTTAAATAATGCACTCCTTCCCAAACAGAAACATTAAAACTGAGTTCTATGGATGAAAAGTCAACCAAAGCTAAATGTATCCTTCCCATTTTAAATGACTGCTGCAATATCTTTTCTGTCATCATTAGCATCACCCTACCTGTTTGGACCGGGGTCTACCAGGAGAAAATTTTCTTTTGGTAATAGCTGGTTTACCCATGCCAATTTTTGGAGTGACTGAGATGTATGTTGTTGGCATGATGCTTCCAGCAGCAGAGTTGAAAGCTGGAGGGTAACTGTGCAGCATGTCACATGAAGGCAAGTCTGAACAAAGTGTGGAGGAAGAAGACACATCTGCCTTGTTCAGGTCAGTTGCTGAAGAGAATGTTGATTCTTCCTCAGCTGGTAACTCTACATATTTGTCTCCTTGGCATGAACTATCTTTGTCACAACTGTCAACAGCAAGAGTCATTTCAAAATCCACACATCCTGTGGGGAATTCAGAATTTTCCTTCTGTTCCATTTCTTCTTGTACTCTTTCTGTCAGCAATGGTTCCTTACAAGATAAGGACCTTTCACTGTGTGGGGACAATAAGGCTTCTGGTGCAGCAGTCTCAGGAGCTGATTTTGGAGGGCTCGGTTCTTTAGATGCCACCTCAGAGTCCTCTGACAGCAGCAGGTCCTCTTGTGGCACAATGGTTTGGTGTGGAAGGACTTCAATGTTTTCTGTCACTTCCATTGTGTCTGCATTTTGATCTTCCTCACAAACATGTCCCCCTTTAGAAAGCATTTCCATTTTCTCAGTATCAACCTCATGAGCAATCTCATTTGCCAAATCAGGATTCATTTTATTGTCAGATGATTCTACAAAATTTACAATATGGGTGGCATTAACTAACATGCAAATTACAAAATGTCTAATCATAAACATGATTATCTGGTTAAACTACAACTTTGAAGGTATTCAAGAAACAAAATCATTGAAGCAATTAAAGCAAAAATTCCAAATAATTTGTAAATTAAAATAAATTGTGGGCCTTTTAAGAACATGGCTTCGTAAGATCCTTAAAGTAAGTAATTTCTGATTAAAAACAAACAAACAAAAAAAAAAAAAAACACAGAGAAGAGACTCAACTAATATATTTATCTTATACCCATATGACACATTTATAGTTTAAGCACCTGCAGACTAAAAATAATGCATGGAAAGTTAAACTTTTTAAAGCTAGTTAAAAAAAAAAAATCAACAATACTAAGTGAAGTGGCAGTAGACTTTGAAAAGGGAAACTACATTAGAACATAAAGGTAATCTGTAGACACAGCTGTGACACTGCTTCTGGCTTCTGATAGGATTTCTGCCACACTAGGGATCCCTTTGATTATTACCTACACATGTTAACCTAGCCAAGACACATCCTGGATTATAATACTTGTTTATCCTCATTATCACTATCTTAAATACCAATCTTGACTAATCTATTAATATGTCAAACACTGAAATATGTATGACTGGTAAACTTTAAATCAGACTTCTAATTTATTAACGCTGGTTGTGGTGTCACATGTCTTTAATCCAGCACTTGGTTGGGAGACAAAAACAAGCAAATATCTAAGAGTTCAAAACCAAGGTGACCTACATAGTAAGCTCTAGGGCAGCCGAAGCTACAGAGTGAACCCTTTCTCAAAACACAAACAAACAAATGAACAAAATTTAGCCTGGTCTTACACAGGAGAATGGTTAGAGGTCTCAATTGGCATGAGGCTCAAGTGGCTGTACAGTGAAGAACTACTGAAAAAAAGACATTTATTTAAAATGCCATTGAAGCTGTATCAACGAAGACACTAAATTCTTCATTTATTACTTTGAAATCAATGATTAAAATTAATATATGGTCTGATACCTAAATGAAACCTTACTTTTCATTCCTGCTCTAATGACTGGCTATGAATGAAGATGAAAGAAAAACTTCAAGTAATAGATCTGTTATACTAAATGTCCAGATCATAAATCCTTCTTAGACAACCAATTCATTGTCACTCTAGCTTAAAAAAGGTTCTTGGCAACTATCTTATAATCCAATTAAATTGGACAATCTGAACATATAGCTTACCAGAAGTAATGAGACCAACTGTGTCAGGGCTTTCTAGTGGATTACTTTTCTGGGGCTCTTCAGTGTACACTTGAACTGCTAGCAATAAAAAACATATTACAGAACCTTTAAGTAAGAAGTCAACATTTCTCTAATACCACTGTCTCTATAGTAACTGAATGAGTTTTACTATAAAATGCCAATTTCCAAAACGAGCATAAACATACTTATTATATTAGTCAGTTGTACACTAAGATACAATTAGGAATCTGATATAACTTATTTTATCCAGTTAAATCTGTATAATATATAAATTTCCATGAGTTGTAAAATGTGACATTAAACATTTGAAAAACATCAAGACTTTATGTATTCATTCAAATTATGTAATTTAATACAAAACTTCATCTAAAAAAGTAAAAATTTAGAACAGCTCATAATTTAATAAGCAATTTCCTCAAATATAAAAGTTTACTAATTATACAAATTCAGTAAAGCTATTATCAACACTGTAAAAACTTAGTTGAAACATCTTTAAAATACCCTCAAAAAGCACTACTGAGGTAACTTAATATAATAAAATTTCCAAAATCTTTACAAGAAATACCTCATAATCTGTAGTAAATTTATTCACAATTATAAGAATAGATTACTTTTTAATGAAAATTACTTGTTCCCTATACAAAGTTCATACTTATTAACAAGATTAGATTACAACTGAATATGGATATGCCAAAGGTGATTTTTTTTCCCTAAGCATCTCCTCTGTACTACTGAGTCACATCTCCAGGTCTTACAATGCTCCTCCTCTTTAAACAATTTCCAAGAAGATATTTGCATACTACCTATTTTCTTCAAAACTATAGTCTTACCATCTGGAACAATTCCAGGTCTGCACTGGTGATCACTGACATCTTTATTTACTGTCTGCTCCAGAAATACCACTTCATCTTCAGTACCTTCAATTTCCATTCCACTGGCATAATCTTAACAAAAAACAATTCATTTTTTTCTACCTCAGCACAAGTTTTTTGCTTCCTCTGATAAATTACTAGCAGCAATGCAGATTTGACTTTGTTAATCACAAGCATATTTACAGTTTCAAATGTGGACATTAAAAAGCATTACAAGTTTGAGTGTGTGAATATTTAAAAAAAATAAAACTTCACAGGCTTTAGATGTGACTACTATATTTATGATCCAAGCACTTGGAGGCTAATACAGGAGGTGAATGAGTTCAAGGTTAACATGGACTACACAGTGAGACTGTTTCAAATACAAAAGAGGAAGGAGAGTTTTGTGAAATTGAAAATACAATGGGATTTGATACAAAAACTTCATTATAAATTAAGTAAACTAATCAACATATTGCTTTAAAAAGTATACACACACGTACACACACTTTTTGTTTTTACCTGTAGGTATTTCAGGCATCTCCACTTCATTCCCTGGATGTAAGGGATCTATCTCAGCTCCTAAGTGTTTACAATACATGCAGATATAGTCTTCTTTGAGCTGAGAATCCAATTCCTGATCAGTTGGTTTGTCACATTCTAAGTGAACCCATCTGCAGTGATAAGTACATTTAAATAAAAGCCTCTAATTTAAAGCCAAATTAGTACCTGGGGAAAGTGAAGTCAATTGCTTAAAAAAAGAGAATGGTTAAGGTAAGATTAAAGATGAGAAAAAGACACCATTGTATACACCAGCAAGATTTTGCTGAAAGGAACCTAAAATAGCTGTCTCTTGTGAGGCTATGCCAGTGCCTGGCAAACACAGAAGTGGATGCTCACAGTCAGCTATTGGATGGAACAAAGGCCCCCAATGGAGGAGCTAGAGAAAATATCCAAGGAGCTGAAGGGGTCTGCAACCCTATAGGTGGAACAACAATATGAACTAACCAGTACCCCTAGAGCTCGTGTCTCTAGCTGCATATGTATCAGAAGGTGGCCTAGTCGGCCATCACTGGAAAGAGAGGCCCATTGGTCTTGCAAACTTTATGTGCCTCAGTACAGGGCAATACCAGGGCCAAGAAGTGGGAGTGGGTTGGTAGGGGAGTCGTTGGGGGGGGAGGGGGTGTATGGGGACTATGGGATAGCATTGGAAATGTAAATGAAGAAAATACCCAATTTAAAAAAAAAAAAAAAAAGATGAGAAAAAGATGGCTATATGGGTTAGAAACCGCCAAAGGGTTTCAAAAAGATGATGACACTTATGGACATAATTACAGTGTCATTGACATATTTTTCTTTTTTTATTTTTAAACTGCCTTCTCTTGAATTTTTCTCCCAGTATTCATTTTTGATCTTGCCTGTTCTTACCTATTGCCTATCTGCTTCTTTTTTTTTGTTTGTTTTATTTTTTTTTAATTGGGCCTATCTGCTTCTTTATGTCTATCAGATTCATTAAAATTAACAATAAAATTTGCTGGGTATTTGTGAAGCATGCCTTTAATCTCAACCTTTGAGAGGCAAAGGATGGAAGAACTCTAAAAGTCTGAGGCCAGCTTGGTCTACACAGCAAGATCTACGCCACAGTCAATCTCTTTTCCCTGTCCTCCCCAATAAAATAACCTACAACAGCACTCTAGAAAAGGGGCTGCATGAATGACAAAAGGCTAGAAGCTTAACAACACAGTAGAGCAAATGTTCACAAGAAGCAAAGAATCAACAAAGCAATTAAATGGAGCAGCTGTGCCTTCTTACCTCTTACACATATTACAGTGCAGCATATCTTTCTGTAACTCTGGATGGTAACATTTTCCACAAAAAGGACATAAATTATCCTGCTGTTGATAACAAGTGTCACATATCAAACAGTTGTGGTGCCACTGAGTACTAGATCGTGTGCCACATTCTATACAGATTCTGCAATTCTAGACCAAGAAAAGTAAAAACATAAAAGATATTATACATTTGTTAATTGCAGCTCTGATGTAAATCTTTTGGAAATGAACAAAATATTTGTAGATTATTCATTATTTGTCACAGCAATTTATTTTTGAAAAAGCAATTTGTCTTGAATGGTGACTCATCTCATACAAACTGCACTGAAACCTTGAGAAAGTTTTAAATAGAGATTAAAGATTCTCAGGAAAGCAAACATGTAAGAAAGAAACCACAAACATAACAAGCCAAATTTGAAGGATAAAATATAATCTAGAAACAAATCTAGAGCAATCAGTCTACCAGGGCAGACACTCCTAACGAAAACTGATTTTCCTTCTCCCTGAAGTCAGCAATTGCCAATAGCTCTTCAGCTAGGATGAGAGGCAGCAATTCTACTTCTCATCCACAGGTAGTAATTCTACTTCTAAAATTTTATGTGGCAATTTCTCTCAATAATTCAGACATCTACATGTGCACACGGTTACATACTTCTGGAGCATTCTGTAATGAAGGACTTCATTACAGCTCCTCTACAGGTTGGGCTTTTTGTCTGGCTTAATATTGTACAGGTCTTGTGCATGCTGTAAAAACTGCTGTTAGTTTATATAATATGCTCTGCTGAGTGTGGGAAACCTTGTAGCTGACTCTTAAAATCTTTTACCCCAGGCCGGGCGTGGTGGCGCACGCCTTTAATCTCAGGACTCTGGAGGCAGAGGCAGGCGGATTTCTGAGTTCGAGGACAGACTGGTCTACAAAGTGAGTTCCAGGACAGCCAGGGCTACACAGAGAAACCCCGTCTCAGAAAACCAAACCAAACCAAACTTTTAACCCTCTTCCCAGGCTTGGGAGAAGAGGGTAATAAACATAAAGCTTGTTGGGAAAAAGAGAACCTGGACTATAAAGAAAAAACTAGGCCACAGCTAGGGCACTGTTGGTTCAAAGAACAGAGCATACTTCTGCATGCTAGACCCAGAATAAAAATCAGAAAGAAGCCAGACTCTACTTTAGTCACTAGATTCAGATGACCACGGAAAGAAATACAGGGAAAGCTGAGAAACGAAAGCTAAGTGTAGCAGATCCACTGGAGCTGACTAAAAGCCAGTGAAAGGCCATAGATCCAAGAACTTATGAGATGCACAAGTTAGACTCTACTGCCTTAAGAAAGAGGACAGAAAGCTGAATGTATAAGGAAGTAGAGAGGATCCAGAAGGAATTGGAGAAGTGGAGGAAATGTGATTGCAATACATTGTATGAAATTCTCAAAGCATTTTAACAGAGGAGAAGGGAGAGACCAGGGAGTAATTTCAGCAAGTCATGGCTCCTTATCTTACCACTGTGCATGGCAAAATGCTGCTGCTGTATTATTCCATTTACTCCTTGTTAGCTTTGGAACTAAAACAGCAAGGACTACACAATGAGATTGTCTCAAAGTAAATCTTTTGCATGGCCAAAAGAACTATTACAAGTCAAAAGACAAACTGACCAACTAATAAAAACATGTACATCAAACAATACATGATAATAGCCTGTATTTCTCTAAGAACTCTCAAAAGTGCCAAAACGTTTACTAACAGACCAAACACAGAGGTAAAAATTGACTCTTAAAGATGAACAAATAATTTAAGAAATAATCATGTTCACTCAGAGATGAAGACTGAAAGAACATGGAGAACTCATCCGCTACCATGTGAGGCAAACATGCAATAGCTGCATAAGAAGACCCTCCTGGCACAGATGCTGCAGCAGCTCTCTCTGTGTTGGCACGGCAAAATGCACAAATCAAAACTAGACACACATACAATCCACGGGTAGTAATTCTACTTCTAAAACTTTATGTGGCAATTTCTCTCAATAATTCAGACATCTACATGTGCACACGGTTACATACTTCTGGAACATTTGTATTATGAAACACTGGAAACCTCTTGACTAACAAAGCACAAGAAACTGGTCAAATAAACTGAAGCATAAAAATACAGCATAGTGTGCAAGTGCTTTTTTAAAAACAATCTCTGAATTGATATAATTTCTGTTAAAAACTACAAAGAACTGATTGAAGAATTTCCAATATTTTTACATAAAAGGGGCATATGCAAGCTATGTCTATAATGTGCTTTTAGTGTAAAAAGGAGAAGTAAGAAAACACAAATGAAGGATAAGCCTTGAAAACAATGATGTCATCTACTTACAAGAGATTAGGAGAACCAAGGAACAAGTTCTAAGAAGAAAGTAGTGACAGTTCTCTCAATAGATATTTGGTAAAAGTTTTGACTTTTGGAAAGAATGTTAAAATCTTATATATTATTTTTGTAAAAATCTGAAAGAAAAGAAAGGGGAATAAAACCCAAACAACTCATTTTTGACTAAATGAAAGCATGTATGATCTTGAATTCAGAGTTCTTACCATGACAGAAAATCTTTACAAAAGAAGAAGCAAAAAAACCAGGATGAATCAGAAAGACATACAAGGGCAGTACTCCCCACTGCGTGTACAGGTGAGTAAATACTCATGATCATGTAAATCCATGCACACATGCCCCTTCCTAACTTCATCTGCTCAAAGGTTTAGAAGTCGAACACCTTCAAGAAGTAAGGAGAACACTTAGAACTCATTGACCCATTTATGCTGCTTAGAGAAGTGGAACAATTCCAGGTCAGGGGCAGCAAAGGTTTAAGAGGAGTTTAGAACATCTTGTTAAAATCCAAACAAGAGGACTGGACACAGAGCTATCAGACAGTTTGAAGAATCAACCCTAGTACAGTTTGAACCAAAAAACAAATAAATATATATATATTATCAAAAGTAAGTATTCATGAATTAATCTCTGCAAAATTTTTTTATTTGTTGTCATGTTTATAACGTGCATAAGTGTATATTTTATATGTATTTATCAGGATGCATGTGTAGAGGCTAGAAGACAAGAGTCAGTCCACTCTTATTAGGTTAAGCTGATCAGGCTTGGCAGTTAGCTTCTTCACCCTCTGAGGCATCTTACCAGCCTTCATGAATAAGTAATTTTAATATGTGAAAAAGATAGTCCTGATTATGACAAAAATGAGCAGAGTTGGTCAATGAATGAGAAGGAGCGCTACAGCTACAAAAGCAAGACTGTGCTCCCAGCAGGCTTCTAAAAACCTAGGAAAAAACATTGAGGAAAAGCAAAATATTCATATGGTCTTAAAGGTGTCTCTGCCCCTACTGTTGGATTATTAGATATAAAAAATAACATAAAGGACGGAGGGTGCTAACCAGGCAATTTCTACGATGACTGAGACACATCAGTGCATCCTGCTACTCTAGCAATTTAAACACAGGAAATAACAAAGACAAAAGGAAGACATTTCTATGTTGCAGATGAAAGGGTCAGTGAGAAGGGCTGAGGGTCAAAAGACAAGGGCTTCAGAAAAATCTTCAGATTAAAGGAAGCAAACAAAAGAGATCCAATAAGCAAGAAGACTCTCTAATATTAATGGAACCTGGAACCTACTTGGAAAAGGAGAGTATTTTATGTGACATTGCTAAATGCATGAAATTCAAGAAGAATGAAGACCAAAGTGTGGACACTTTGCCCCTTCTTAGAAAGGGGAACAAAACACCCATGGAAGGAGTTAGAGACAAAATTTGGAGCTGTGACAAAAGGATGGACCATCTAGTGATTGCCATATGCAGGGATCCATCCCATAATCAGCTTCCAAACGCTGACACCATTGCATACACTAGCAAGATTTTGCTGAAAGGACCCAGATATAGCTTTCTCTTGTGAGACTATGCAGGGGCCTAGCAAACACAGAGTGGATGATCACAGTCAGCTATTGGATGGATCACACGGCCCCCAATGGAGGAGCTAGAGAAATTACCCAAGGAGCTAAAGGGAACTGCAACCCTATAGGTGGAACAACAATATGAACTAACCAGTACCCCGGAGCTCTTGTCTCTAGCTGCATATGTATCAAAAGATGGCCTAGTCGGCCATCACTGCAAAGAGAGGCCCATTGGACTTGCAAACTTTATATGCCTCAGTACAGGGGAACCCCAGGGCCAAAAAGGGGGAGTGGGTGGGTAGGGGGTTGGGGGGGTGGGTATTGGGGACTTTTGGGATAGCATTGAAAATGTAAACGAGGAAAATACCTAATAAAAAAATAAATTAAAAAAAAAAGAAAGAAAATAGAGGGTAACACAGATAAACAACTATACTGACAGAAGTTTCTGGAGTCACAGATATACTGTTTGTGGAAAAATATTCATTTAGGGGACAACATGTCCAGAAAGAATATTTTTATATTCTTATATACTGAAATATCCAAATCTGAAAGGGCATTATGTAGGTAACTTAACTGTCAAAAGCTGAAATGAGCAGAATGCAGTTCCTCTGCAGAAATCAATCAAATGGTAAAAGAAAGGTATAGACAGAATCAGATAATCAGAGAGAGCACCTGACATTTTCTTCTCAAAAATGTTAACAACAGCTGAATCTCGGTTGAATGGGCGGCATGATGCTTCCAATTTGTCATTTAAAATAATTATCAAGTAACTTTTTAAAGAAATGTATAATATATAAGCAGAAAATTCTTACCAAAAATAAAGGAAAAAAAAAAAACAAAAACGGGGAAAGAAACTCATCTAAATTCTGGCATACAGCAGATTAGAGGAGTGCCCTTGCTCTGTTCTAGTAGAATGCACCTCTTCTAGATTAGAACCCCCTAAAAGGAACAGCCACCTGCCTTGGTGAGGCCATACACAATGAACCTTCTAATAAATACACAGAAACCTTAAGCACATAAACATATTATAACTAAAAACTATAGAGAATGTTTTTTTAAAAAATGGTATCATGAGTTGCTCATCTTTCAAATAGCTCAGAGAATAAACTTCCCAGGAAAAACTGTGACAGCAATGAGGGTGTGCATTGTAGTGGCAGAGTGCTTTCTGCTATGTGTAAATCTCCCAGATTCAATCCGCAACAATTAAAAAAAAAATTGACAGCTAAATTATTATTAGCTTTTATGCTGAGTGTCATGCATGGGCTCTTAAAAGAACCCATCCTGCTGGGAAGTGGTGACACACACCTCTGATATCAACACTCAGAGGCAGAGGCAGGCAGATCTCAGTGAGTTTGATGCCAGCCTGGCCTACAGAGCAAGTTCAAGGATAGCCAGAGCTACACAGAGAAACCCTGTCCCAGATCCCTATCTATATATCTAGTGGTACACAGAGAAACCCTGTCCCAGATCCCTATCTATATATCTAGTGGTACACTCAGCAGTACCTTAAGTAACTGTCATGCTAGATGAGGACGGCAGAACATGACAGGGATCAAATCTAGGAGAATGGGGCAAAAATAAATTTGAGGGGGGGGAACATTACACAGAAAATTTATTAAGATAATGAAAACAACAAAGAAGATAATATTTGATAGCAAGAAACAAAAATTATGTAGTTGTTACTAGAAAGAAAACAAAGAACTAAATATACATAGGAAAATATTTTAAAATATTAGAAATAAAACAACAAAAACACTTCTTCCCAAGGCTCAGTGACAAAAATGCTTCAGCCTTAACTAACTAATCAATACAGAGCCACTGTCAGGTTCTGAAAATAAATCATAAGAATTACCAAAAAGTAGCCGGGCGTGGTGGCGCACGCCTTTAATCCCAGCACTCGGGAGGCAGAGGCAGGCGGATTTCTGAGTTCGAGGCCAGCCTGGTCTACAAAGTGAGTTCCAGGACAGCCAGGGCTACACAGAGAAACCCTGTCTCGAAAAACCAAAAAAAAAAAAAAAAAAAAAAAAGAATTACCCAAAAGTAAAGATCCAAAAGTCCTCAAAGAAAAAGAATGAAAATTAAATTCAAAAGTAAATAGAAATAAATGATTAAATGACGTATGTGTATGAGAAATGAAGAGAGTATAGATTCACACAGAAAGAGGAAAAGAGTGGACACGGAGAGAGAGGGGAGTGTACACACAGGGGATGGGGGGTGGGGGGTGGGGGACAGACACACAGAGAGGGGAGGAGTGTGGACACACACAGAGAGCTGGGAGAGAGCTGACACAGAGAGACAGGAGGAAATGGAGACATGCAGAGAGAGAGGGAGAGAGAGTCAAAACAAAACACAAGCACAGATAGGGGAGAGAAGAGGAAGAGGGAGGGAGAGAGAGAAGGGAGGAGGAAGGGACGGAGGGGAAACACAGTGGGCTACACCCTGGAATAGATGCTCCTGTCACACTGTCATGTGGGTTCTGGGGATCAAACACAGGTCACCATGGTTGCAATGCAAGTGCCTTTACCCACTAATTCACCTGATAAGCCTTGAAAAAAGTGTTTCTAGAGTATAAAGTCTGTGATAGGGTAAAAAAAGGGTTCTTTCAAAAATTTTGAATTTTTTAAAATAGGTAAACAAAGATTCAAAAACAAAACAAACTGCAAGTGTTGTGCACTTGGGATTTACAGAAAGATATAAATTCTTTCTTTCTTAACATGTAACACAAGCTGACCCTGAACTGGTGATTCTCCTGCCTCTTGCAAGCACATTATCACCATGTTAGGTAAAATGTATTTTGGCAATGAAAATACAATAATAAGGTTTATAATTTAATTTAATCAAGCAAAAAAAGCCAACATTTTGATTTTTACTAATCTAAACAGCTAAGTACTAAGTCATCTAAAATGTACAGAACCAGAAGGCTGTAGAATAGAATGCTAACGAATCACACTCAGTTGGTAAACAGGATACCTGCTCAAGTTACTGGGTAAAGGTCCAAAGGGAGCAGAGGTAGAGGTGGTGGGCAATTACACAGCGTTAGGAGTTTTACACTAATAAAACACTGAGCCAATCTGTTTGCTAAGGTAAAGCCAAGCATGCATGTATAGTTAAGGGAGGGAAACACAAGAAGAAATTGATAAAAGCAATAAAAGTGATTAATTTTATTAATTTTTTAATCTGTTAATCAAAATATGCAGAAAAGGGATTTTTATCTATTAAGAAAGTAAAAACACACAGTGTTAAAAGCTACTATTACAAGTGTGTAAGCATTTGCTTAAAAGCCAAAAACCATCCCACAGGCCTGCAATCCCAGAATTCGTTCTATATACCAATTATATATCAAGAATTCGTAAAGCAGTGGTAACCTGTAGCTTTACCACCAAGTTCTAGACCAGCCAGAACTACATACAACAAAAACCCTATACCAACTAAATTCTGAGTAAAGCAAAAGTATAAAAAGAAAATTTAAAAGCTGTTCTTGTAGGAATGATGATAATAGATTTGAACAGGAATATGGTGTCAGTTCTCTATGCAATACATATAGAGGATATCTAAAAACAAATTAAGAAATCACTTACTTTGCATTTCCAGCCATTGGTTGGCACTGATTTCATAACAGGTTGAAGACAAAAAGTATGGTACCCTTTGTCACATGTATCACATACCAGCATCTTGCTATCTTCTCCCGATTGTCTAAAAAATAAGATAGCATCATCTTTAAACTTTTGCGTTCTCATAAATATGCAGGAAAACAATCCTAAAAATTGCACAATCCATAAACACTTCAGTGTCCCTTTTTTGTATAGAATATGAAAGAGACCACCCCCTTCATGAATCCAGAAAGATCATGCTACTGAAAGCTTTCTCCTATGGTTAGCTTCCCTTAGTCACTGTAGATTCCTACAGAGGAGGAGGTGGTACAGCAAAACCCTCTCATCATAACATTCTTTAAAAACTCTAATACTCATCCTTTAGGGGGAACTACAACTGCTAGTGATGCCATGTTGGCAGGATGAACTGGAAAGACAGCTGCACATAACCAAAGAGGACCAAGCCCAATGTCAGACCTTCCATTTGTATATATACTGCTATTTTCTAACCTATGCCACCCTCAATCCAGACATCAGGTATAAAGCGAGAAAAAAGATCATCAAAAGACTACTGTGAGTCCCAAACAGAGTACTAGTTCAAAAGCTTAGAATGTCCTTTAAACAGTACGTGCTAAATATTTTAAGAAAAATGGGCCTTAAAAAAGAGAAAAAAGAAAAAACAAACAAACAAAAAAAACAAAAAACAGGGGCTAAAGAGAGATGGGATCCGATGCCCTCTTCTGGTATGTCTGAATACCTCTGATCACCTGGACCTCATCAGCCCCTTTTCACCCCAAGGGTTTTATGCACACCATCCCACACTGGTGATGATAATGATCATCATCATCATCAGGACTGGCAAGATGGCTCAGCAGGTAAAAGCACTTGCTGCAAAGCTTGATCACCTGAGTTCAATCCCTGGTGCCCAAATAAAAGGATAGAACCAACTCCACAGCAGTACAGTAATGTCCTCTAATACACACATACACACATACACATACACACACACACACACACACACACACACACACACACACACACACACATCCAATGAGACAGGGGTGGAGGAAGGAGAGGGAAAGAGGGAGAGTTTGTGCATGCTGACCACTATTGCTAATAAATGAAATTCTAAACAATTAATAAAAAGAAAAAATATTGTCATGAGTTAGAATTCAAAGACTTTCTCTAAACACTGTTTTGCACCAAAACTGGGTACCTGCTCTGCAAAATAATCTCTCTTGATACTTAGCAACTTATTTCTGATTCTCAGATACTAAGAATTTAAAACACATGAATAATAATGGACTCTTTTTGAGAATTATGAATCAAACCCTAGTAAACAAGCAAGATGTATCTCCAAGGCCTCCAGTGGTTACTCAGTTTAACAAACTCTACCATGCTTTACCTTTGAGCACTTCCACTACATGAATAAACTTGAGGCCATTCCTCTCACACCTCTTCTCAAGAGACAATAAATACACATACGAATTATCAAGTAAATGTTAACTGGTCTTCTTAGGTTTTAGCAAAGTATGAAAGCAAACAGTTTGATTAACTTTGTGATTCTAAGATACTGATTCTGACTGCTCTTCTGAAATAACCTGTAAATTAGACTTACCAGGGCAACTCTAGGCTTTACTTTTGCCTAGTTAAAAAATGTTGTGTTTGCAACCATTTATGTTATCACTAAAGATGCACTCTCAAAATGCTACACTAACTATATACTTGGGATGAGAGAATTACAGGAGAGGGTGGAGAAATGGCCAAGGGATGAAATACAATAGATGAGAAAGTATAGCTCCAAATACTTAATTTCCACACCATGCTTTGTTTGAACTACTTAGAAGATGAACATCAAGATTGTATCAAGACAGTAGTCAGTAGAAATTGACCATCCTAGATTTGGAGGCTCAATGTTTATTACTTATTTCTACAGTCACTGCTTCATTATCCTATTAATTCCTCTCAATAAAATTTTTTCTAGTCTTTATTTTAAAATATCACTTATTAATAAAGTGTTAGCACAGTGAGTTTTGTTTAGTTATGCTTCAAAATAATAGAAAAGTTAGTAAATGTCTAGTAGACATACATGGTGAAATTAGTGACTATAGCTTACAGTATAAAGAATCTTCATCATAGCTCAAACGTTTAATACCTAACAGCAGGTCTCACTGAGACTCAACACATACCCTTGAGTTGGAATGAGAAACTTACTTGCAGTTCTGGCACACTTTACACTCAGGACACTGCCAACCAGCACGCTTTAATGGAGTAACAGCTATATCCAGGCACATCCCATGGTAGTGCTGACCACAAGTGGTACAAAAGAACTGATCTAAAAGATCTCCGGGGCTGTCACACACTGCACAGTTTGCATCTTCCTTTGCTAAAATTAACAGCAAAACAATAAAATTGTATTATAATTTAATATTTTTCTAACTTAACAGTTTAAAATTACTTGAAGGGAATTTACATGAAATCTCTCAGACATTTGAAGTTATCCACATCTTGCCAAGTCAGAATGAGGTTTCACTTAAAACACTGTAGTGTATTATAATTAAAGTAAAACCATATGAAATTTAATCACGGAATTTTGCAAGTATTTTTGCTGATGCTCTGTACATGCATTAGAAAGAACCCCAACAAGGAACCTGGAGGGGGAAAATCAACACAGACACTTGTAGTATTAAAATTCAGTATTTTATTCATATTAAATTCTTGTAAACTTAAAAATAAAAAATACAAAATAACAATGTTAATATCAATTAATGTTTTTCTTAATTGAAAACAGAATATTCCAACAAACTTAGGGGTTTTCTTAATACTAGAAAATATCTTATGTAGAACATTATTGATAGAAGTCATATATATACATATATATGTATATATGTATGTATACATACACACACATGAATACAATTCATAGACCAATTATATACTCAACCACATTGATTTCCAGTTACAAAACCATTAAAATCAATATACTTATAGATAACACCCATGACTAAAATGGATTATGACAAGGGTTTACTATATAAAACAAAACAAAATTTAAGAATAAATTGTGCTTTCACCCAATATACAGCTAAACCTATGCACATTATAATATAAAAAGAGAAACAAGAAATTCTAAAAGCATACCCATGCTAATAATGTAGATCTTCTATTATAACAAGTTTAGCAGATCAATGTCTCCTATTTTGTCCAAAGTTGGGCCAGTCCAACCTAATCCACTCAGCTAAAAGTACTTTCTACCTTTGCAAATCAAGCATCATGAAAACTAAGTGGTAATCTATTCCCATTACATACATAGAAGTCAAGAACATCTTCCAGTTAAGGGTTATAATAAATAGATTTTGTAAGTCATAGCAGTCTCTGTAATACAGACTTAATTTTTTTAACACTTTTAAAAATGTGAGGACAATTCCTAAAATGGAGGAAATATAAAAGAAGTCGTGGGGTCTGGACAGCAGGCTGCACCTTACAGAAAGTCTAGCTACATAACTGCCTCATACCTGAAGCCATCTTAGAAAGGTTACAAAAATCACATTAAATCCGATAGTTACGTTTTAGACTGCATCTTATTAACATTTAGCAAAATGTACAAGGCTCATCACTCTTACATTTATACTTCCCTTTCCACGGCAACTCCTCAGCTTCTCCTTACGGTTCCTATAGCATACGGTAGGGGCCTCCTTTGTATACCTCCTTTGTATGACTTTGAATACTGGAAATCTTAGAACCCATCTTGATCTTTCTGTACAAATTCCTCAACATTTCTGCTGCGCATGTAAAAACTCCTTTGATGTTCATTAAATGCTGATGTTCTAAAATCTGTATTATCATCCATACACTTTCATAAAACTCAACCATTTATTATCAAGCCTTATGCAGCTCAACTCCAAATGTTCTAAAAATACTAAAACTCAACATTTCTAAAATAAAATTTATTCCTTTTTTTTTTAAAAGAATGGGGAAAAAAAAAAAAACCCAGAAACTTTAATATCCTTTTGCTAACAACATCTTCCTATCCTAGGACACTTCACCAGATCCAAATTCTTTCTATTAAATTATCTATATACTTTTCTTTGGTTTTTACAGTTTAGTCCATAATAGTTCCTTAGTATTATAATAGCTTCTAAGTAAACTCAACCCTCCTTATGACTCTATTCTCTCTAAAACATCACCTGGATACGCAAAGCACAATTTCAAAATCCTAGTGTAATCATTATGTTTTCTTAAATTAAGAATTAATCAAGAGGGCCAGCAGGATGGCTTAACCATCAAAGGTGCTTGCTGCTCAGATTGGCTGATGTAAACTCAAATTTTGAAGCCCAGATGGTAAAAAGAGAGAACCAACCACAGCACAAATATTCCTCTGGCTTCTCCCCCCCCACACACACACCCCAACATGAATGCCACACATACATATGCACATAAAAAAAAAAAACATTAACTTTTTAAAAGAGCCAATCAATGGATCAAGAGATGATGGCATATGACTGTAATCTCAGCACATAGAGGTGGAAGCAAAAGGAGCAAGACTCCATGATTGGCCTCATCTGCACAGCTAAGGCAGAGTCAATTTGAACTACATAAAACACTTCCTTATAAACTGTAACGGGAGAACCACAATTTATACATGCACATGTTGGGAACAAAAAAAAGGGAGGGGGCCTGGGGAAGGGAAAAGGCCCACACCCCGCCAGAGTTTTCCCTATCCTCTGGTCTGTCAGGAGTGGGAGAGCTGCCATATGCTTTCCACTCATCCCTGGGTGGGCATTCCACCTGCAAGAGTGTGCACAGCCTTGATGAGCAGAGACTCTCTATGGTTTTAGAGCTTTATTATGGAAATGCTGGGAGAAAGAGAGAAGGTAGTGGGGAGGCTAAAGAGAAAGAGAGAGTAAGAGAGAGGAGAGAGTAGAGGAGAAGACAAAGAGAAAGGAGAGAAGACAAAGAGAGAGGAGAGAGGGGATGAGAGTGAGGGGTAAGAAGCAAGAGAGACAAGTAAGAGAGCAAGGTGGGGCTGAAGAGCCCTTTTTATGTTTTCACTGTTGCTAGGTAACTGGGGAGGAGTTTAGCCTGAAGGTCAGAAGCTTGGGCCATTGCCTAAGTGACTACTGACCATGCTTCTCTTGTAGGGGCTGTTGGAGGTGATAACTGTAACTTAGGCAAGAGCCAGAGTTCCAGGAGCATAAGGGAGCACCTACAGTGTCATGTAGGTGAATTATTACCACTCTCAGGGTTCAGACCTCAGCTCAACTGGAGACCAGCCTATAGCCCAATGCTCCCACACACACACACATACACACACACATAAATCTCAATACCTCCTCCTTTTTAATCTAAAAGGAAAGATGGAATTTAACTTAATGTTCCTTTTCCCTGTATGCTTTGAAGAAACTTCTATTAAATAACTACAACACAATAGTGTAAAGCCTTGAAAGACAGGGAGCTTATCTTTTCTGCTTTGTACATCCAATAACCCAAAATAAATCAAGTCTTAGTCAAATGTATTTTAAGATGAAGGCTCACTTTTCAAATTACTTTTAAGTGATTAAATTTGTCAGGCACTTAAAATAAGTGATTATTTTAAAAATAGAAGTGTAGTAGTAATCTCATTTTTAATGCAAGATAAGGTATTTTCCTTAATATTAAGAAAGTGCTAGAGTCTGCAGCTGTGGCAGCAGCACAAGTCATTGGTGGATAAGCTTTTAGGAATTTTCTTCCACTCTTTGACAGAGTATTGGTGGGAAGGGGTGCAGCCAAAACTGTAACCAAAGGTGGCATTATGCTTCCAGAAAAGGCTAAAGGAAAAGTGTTGCAAGCAACAGTCATGGAGGAAAGGGCGGAGAGATTGAGCCTGTCAGTGTGAAAGTTGGAGATAAAGTTCTTCTCCCAGAATATGGAAGCACCAAAGTAGTTCTAGACAACAAGGATTATTTCTTATTTAGAGATAGTGACATTCTTGGAAAGTATGTCTACTGAAATCACTGTTGAAATGTTGTCACGTGAAGATTCCCATTCTAATAATGTCTGAACTATTTCATCATGTAAATAATTTCCATGCCTCCCTTTTATAATAACCAGATGATGCCTAAACTGACCAATAAAAAGTGCTAGTATGCACCCATAAATAATTGCCCTTTTAAAAGTGAATCTTTGGGGCTGGTGAGATGGCTCAGTGGGTAAGAGCACCCGACTGCTCTTCCGAAGGTCTGGAGTTCAAGTCCCAGCAACCACATGGTGGCTCACAACCATTCGTAACAAGACCTGGCGCCCTCTCCTGGAGTGTCTGAAGATAGCTATGGTGTACTTACATATAATAAATAAATAAATTAAAAAAAAAAGTGAATCTTTGATTTTTGTCTCTTTACTTTTTTTTAAATTGGGAAGCAATTGACAATCAGATATTAATTTTAACTTGATACTGGGTTTTCAGAAATACTGATTAAAAATCTGTAAAACTGCCTAACATTTGATACTCTACAGCTCTAACTTGGCACAGTAGATAGTGACTGGCAGATCCGTTTAGTCCAAATTGAGATGTACACTAGGTATAAAATGCATATGGAATTCTAAAATCACAGTAGGAAAACAAATCAAGTATCTAAAACTTTTGTATTGATTACATGTTGAAATACTGGTATTTTTAAAGACAGTAAATAAAATAATACATGCTATTAAGTATACTAAAATTATTTATATTGCTCACATTACATTTCTATCACCAACACAATACTATACACTCAAACTCACTCTACAAACTCCTCCTAGATCTCACTGTTGAAGAGAGTGCTGCTTATTTTACACTATTTTCTCAATAACTCCTTCATGACCATCTTTTCAAAGAAACACATCAATGTGAGGTGAAAGACTACAATATTAGCAAAAAGCACTATGAAAAATAAATGCACAGCCATTCATGGCTTTTACACATATGCTACGGGTACAAACCTAAATTCTTGGAGCTCTCTGACCTTTCTTCTCAGTATACTGGATAACATCCATAATTTACTTGTTCTTCAGGGGATTACTTGATAGGCAATCCACAAGAAAGAAGGCAAATGGTATTGTCATATCTGCAGCTTTGGGGTTGGGGGTGAAGATGGACAACAGACATGACAGAAAAATGGATTGCCACTGATTAGCGAGTCTACCCAACCGGTAAGTTCTTGATTCAGTAAGAGACTGTCTCAAAAGATAAGGTAAAGATCAATGGTGGAAGACAACCACATCAATCTCTAGCCTCCACTATGCAAATATGCCCACGTCCTCAAATCCACGGGGGCACATGTGGCAGGTGATTGTTAAACATTTACAGAGCAGTGTTTAAGATTTCCAAGTTTTATGCCTGTGATTTAAAGAGAAGGAAAGAAAAGAAAAGAAAAGAAAAGACTAGCCTAGCCTTGCAGGGTATGTTTATACTACCAGGCTGCTACTTTGACACAATGTTTTACTATTTTCTCTATAACAGGTAGTGTCCACTTCTCTTTTACTCCCAGTATGGAGTGAAATCCTAAAATAATACTATGAACCAGATTAAATACTCACATTTTATTTCCTTATATTAATTTTTGGAATGGCCACCAAGTGCGAATTTTGGGAAAGGAGGAGTACCACCCTCACTTACCAGTGCTCTCATACTGCTACAATCTATACTTCCCTTGCCAAATTTCCATACTTTGGAAGAAGACACAGAACCAATGATCTCAGTATTCCTCTTAACTTTACGTGCCAGCATGATCTCTCATCATCACAATGTTAATGACAAGTTATGTCATCAGTTCTTATAGTTCGTAATTTTACATGCTGACTGAACTCCAGTAGTATACATAAAGAACGTTATCATCAAAAGAAACAATGGCACAATTACTTAAATTTCTAGAAAATAATTAACTACATAAATAACCTCATAGTAATAACTGTATATTTTTCTCTTCCAGATTTAATAGGCATAATGTAAAACATTGTTAAAATTTTAAATCAGTTATTAGTTTAAACATAATTTGAAATTAGAGTTTGCTTAGCTATAATTTAAGTCTGTATAGTAAATAAATGCATGATTACATTATAAATAAAATATAACTCTGACTACTGATAAAATTAGGTACAAAACAATGATAAAAAGTGAGTCAATGATCATGTTAATCTAGCTATTTGGAATTACTCTAGTTAAGCCTGAAGTAACTATATTTGTATTTCTTAAACCTCAAAAGATAGAAAAAAACATGCCTTAAAAACATGGCTAAATACATGCACAGAGATAGGCATGAATTAAAAGATTAATAAATACATTGGTAAAAGTTAACAGGCAAGAGGTCATGTAGGAGAGAATGACTAAAGTCACGAAGCCTTCAGAAGCTGAAGTGTGCATGCTCGTCAGCTAGCAAGTGACTCAACAGGTAAAAACCCTCGCTGTGCAAAGAAAGCCTCATACAGAATTCAACTCTGGAACCCATCTAAAGATAAAATTAAAAATCTGACTCTCACACATCATATGCACACATACACGACATATATACTACATAAACTAAAAATTTCAAAGCAAAATGTTACACCAATAGCAAAAATCCAGATCTTTGGTTAGTGATAAAGTAAAAAGAAGTTATCATGTTCTGTGCTCATTAAAACTCAAACATGAACATTTTCTTATTATAAAACACTAGTGGAAAAGAAAGCAAAAAGCAGCACTGCATATTAGAGATAAGCAAGATGGATGGGCTGTGAAGCAGCACTAGAGATCTCTGTCCCACAACCAGGTATAGAGAGTCCGTGAACAAAATGCCAGAAGTATGTGATGCTCCTAGAGATAATGTTCTGGAATCAACTTTACATCCTCCCACTGACAGTAAAAGATAGTGATCTCTACACACTCTACACACTCACTCTACAACAACTCCTAGATCTCACTGTTGAAGAGAGTGCTGCTTATTTTACACTATTTTCTGAGTAACTCCTTCATGACCATCTTTTCAAAGAAACACATCAATGTGAGGTGAAAGACTACAATATTAGCAAAAAAGCACTATGAAAAATAAATGCACTATTCAACCATTAAGTGAATTGTTCTTTTCTTTAGAAATGTTAAAAAATACTGTATCCTCTCAGTATGTCTTCTAAAATGGTTTAAAAATTTTTAAGCATAAGAATTTAAAATATGCAAATGCTGAATTTTAGAGAAAATAACCATTTTCAAAATTAATACCAGTAAGTAGCTTTGCACTCAAAAACACACAATAAACCAGGTATAGTGGCGCATGTCTATAAGACCAGCACTTGGAAGGCAGAGGCAAGCAGGTCACCTATGGGGTTTACGATAGCCAGAGCTACACAGTGAGACGCTGAGGAGAGAGGGACAGGGGAGACCCTACAGCAAAAATTTCTCAGGCCACTAGGACTGCATAATATCTTCTAGATATCAATTTCTTCTTTCAGTTTTTGTTTTTTGTTTTGTTTTCTTTTTTAGCTCTAGCTGTCCTGGAACTCACTCTGTAGACTATCCAGACTGGCTTAAAACTGCCTCGGCCTCTCAAACACTGAGATTGAGAATTTCATACTATTCCCTTTTAATACAAGTAAAGTCACTCTCCAAGTTCACATGTAAACTTACATCTTTCAGGAGCTTGGTCGATGTGTTCTGGACAGAGAAGGAAGAAGTGACTAAAGTCCTGAAAGGTGCCAGCCCCTGCAGCACATGGGTAATGGTACATCTGGGTACACTTCTCTTCACAGCATTTGATAGTGGCTCCAAGGTGTTTACAAAATGCACATCGCTGGAAAGAGAAAAAGAAATGACTTTACAAAACTTTGAGGAGGGGTAAGGAGACATGAAGAAATATATGAACCTTACTAATAAAACAATCTGTGAAAAAAAAAAGATGCAAAAACACCAATAAAATACTCTCAAACCAAGTATAGAAACACATCAAAAAACATCATCCACTATGGTAAAGTAGGCTTCATCTCAGGGATGCGAGGATGGTTCAATATACAAAAATCCATAAAAGTCTTGGAGAAATCAGGGATGCAAGGTGTATACCTAGACAATAAAGTATACAGCAAGCCAACAGTCAACATCAAATTAAATGGAGAGAAACTTAAAATAATTCCACTAAAATCAAGTACAAGGTTGTCCACTCTCTCCCTATCTATTCAACATAGTACTTAAAGTCCTAGCTAGAGCAATAAGACAACTAAAGGAGATCAAGGGGCTACAAACTGGAAAGGAAGAATTCAAGGTATTACTATTTGTGATATGATATAATAGTACACATAAGTAACACTAAAAAGCCTACCAAAGGACTACAGCTGACAAACACATTCAGCAAAGTGGATGGATATAAAACTAACTCAAAGAAATCAGTAGCCCTTGTGTATACAAACAATAAACAGACTGAGAAAGAAATTAGGGAGACAACACCCTTTATAATGTAATATATCACAAATAATATACAATATTTTGGTGTAACTAACTGAGCAAGTGAAAGACTTGTATGACAAAAACTTCAAGTCTCTGAAGAAAGAAACTGAGGAAATAACAGAAGGTGGAAAAATTTCCCCTGCTCTAGGATCAGAAATCAACCAAAGAGAAACAAAGAGAACAATACAAAGAATCAACAAAACCAAAAGATGATTCTTCAAGAGAATCAACAAGATAAAGCCCTAGTCAAACTAACTAAAGAAAGGACTCAGAGACAGTATCCAAATTCACAAAGAAAGAAATGAAAAGGGAAACAAATCAACAGAAATGGAGGAAACTCAAAAAATCAGCAGATCCTACTACAAAAGCTTATACTCGACAAAACTGGAAAATCTAGATGAAATAGATGGTTTTCTAGACAGATACCACATACCAAAGTTATATCACAAGCAGGTAAACTATCTCAATAGGCCCATACTCCATAAGGAAATAGAAGACGTCATTAAACACCTCCCAACCAAAAAAGGCCCAAGGCCCGACACATTTTGTGCAGATTTCTACCAGACCTTCAAAGAAGTCCTAATGCCAGTATTCATCAAACTATTCCATAAAATAGAAACAGAAAGAACACTACCTAGTTCATTCTATGAATCCACAATTACTCTAATACCTAAACCACACAAAGATGCAACCAAAAAAGGGAAGTTCAGACCAATATCACTTATGATTATCAATGCAAGACACAACCAAAAAAGAGAAGTTCAAACTAATATTGCTTATGAATATCAATGCAAAAATAAAAACTAAATGAACTTCTTGCAAACTGAATAGAAGAACATATCAAAACCATCATTCATCACGATGAAGCAGGCTTCATCCCAGGGATGCAACACTGGTTCATATATGAAAATCCACTAATATAACCTACTATATAAACAATCTCAAAGACAAAAATCACATGATCATCTCCTTAGATGCAGAAAAAGCATTTGACAAAATAAGACACCCCTTCATGTTAAAAGTATTAGAGAAATCAGGAATTCAAGGCCCATACCTAAACATAATAAAAGCAGTTTACTGCAAACCAACAGCCAATATCAAATTAAACAGAGAGATATTTGAAGCAATCCCACTAAAATCGGGGGACAAGACAAGGATGCCCACTCTCCCCATATCTATTCAATATAGTATTCGAAGTTCCAGCTAGACCAATAAGACAACAAAAAGAGATCAAGGGAACACAAACTGGCAAAGAAGAAATAAAGGTATCACTATTTACAGATGATATAATAGTATATAATATATAAGCGACCGCAAAAAATTCTACCAGAGAACATCTCCAAATGATAAATAATTTCAGTAAAGTCTTCCTTTATACAAATGATAAACAGGCTGAGAAAGAAATTAGGGAAACAACTCCCTTCACAATAGCCACAAATAATATAAAATATCTTGGGGGTACCTCTAACCAAATTAAGTGAAAGACCTGTATGACAATAACTTCAAGTCTCTCAAGAAAGAAACTAAAGAAGATCTCAGAAAATGGAGAGATCTTCCATGCTCATGGATTGGTACAATTAACATAGTAAAAATGGCCATCCTACCAAAAGCAATCTACAGACTGGATGCAATCCCCATCAAAATCCCAACACGATTCTTCAAAGACATGGAAAGAGCAATTCTCAAATTCATCTAGAGAAGGCAAAATACCTAGAATAGTGAAAACAATTCTTAACAATAGAAGAATGGCTGAGGGAATCACTATCTCTGACCTCAACACACACTTATGGACACTTGATCTTTGACAAAGAAGCCAAAAATAAAGAATGGAAATAAGAAAGCATCTTCAATAAATAGTGCTGGCTGTATGTAGAAAAATGAAAATAGACCCATATTTGTCACCTTGCACAAAGCTCAAGTTCAAGTGGATCAAGGACCTCAACATAAAACCAGATACACTGAATCTAATAGAAGAGAAAGTGGGAAAGAGTATGGAACTCATTGGCACAGGGGGAAATCTTCTAAATAGGAACTCCAGTGGCTCACACTCTAAGATCAAGAATGGATAAATGGGACCTCATGAAACTCGAAAGCTTCTATAAGGCAAAGGACATACATATTCAGTAGGACAAATCAGGAACCTACAAGTTGGGGAAAAAAATCCCCACATCCAATAGAGGGCTAAAATCCAAAATATATAAAGAACTTAAAAAACTAACCACCAAAAAACCAAACAACCCAATCAAAAAATGGGGTATAGAGCTAAAGTGAGAATTCACAACAGAGGAATCTTGAATGGCTGAAAAGCACTTAAAGAAACTGTTTAACGTCCTTGGTGATCAGAGAAATGCAAATCAAAACAACCCTGAAATTACACCTTACACCAATCAGAATGGCTAAGATCAAAACCTCAGGTGACAACACATGTTGGAGAAGATGTGGAGAAAGAGGAACACACTCCTCCACTGCTGGTGGGATTGCAAACTGGTACAAACACTCTGGAAATCAATCTGGAGGTTCCTCAGAAAATTGGAAATAGATCTACCTGAAGACCCAGCATTATCACTCTTGGGAATATACGCAAAAGACACCCCATCATGCCAGAAGGGAACATGTTCTATTATATTCACAGCAGCCTTGTTTGTGATAGCCAGAAACTGGAAACAACCCAGATGTCCCACAACGGAAGAATGGATACAGAAAATGTGGTTCATTTACACAATGGAATACTACAATGGAATACTACTCAGCTATTAAGATCGAGGACATCCTGAGTTTTGCATGAAAATGGATGGAACTAGAAAATATCATCCTGAGTGAGGTAACTCAGACCCAATAGGACATGCATACTATGTACTCACTAATAAGTGGATATTAGCAAAGGAAAAAAATACAGAAATCAAAAAGGTCAATAAGCTGAAGGGCCCAAGTGAACACACCTCAGTCCCACTTAGGAGGGAGAGGAAAGCAATCACAAGGGGGGAGGGAGGGAAAAAGGCAGGGAGGAACCTGGGTAGGAAAAGGGTCAGGAAGGGGAAAGGGGGATATGATGAGGTATTGGAAGGGGAAAACAGGAGTGAAGCCCTGAAGGCCAGAATAAAAAATGGAAACAGGCAACCTTGGGGGGTGGGAGGTAGGGGAACCCTCAAGAATGTACCAGAGATGAGAGACTCTCAGGACTCAAAGGGAGGGACCTTAGATGAAATCCTCTACAGTGGGGAAGAAGGAACTCATAGAGTTCACCTCCAGTAGAAAGATGGGGCATCAAGTGGAGGTTGCCACCCCACAGTCAAAAACTCTGACCTATAATTGTTCCTGTCTGAAAAAACTTCAGGGACAAAAATGGAGAAGAGACTGAAGGAAAGGAGGTCCAGTGACAGGCCCAAATTTGGATCCAGCTCAAGGGGAGGCCCCAAGACCTTACTGATTCTGAGGTGTGCTTGCAGACAGGAACCTAGCATGGCTGCCTTGTAAGAGGCCAAACAAGCAGCTGAAAGAGTCAGATGCAGAAGGTGAGGACACCTGTGGTCAAATTAGGGAAAAGCTGGAAGAAGGGGTAACTGAGGGAAGCTGAAGAGGAGGGCAACCCCATGGGAAGACCAGAAGTCTCAACTAACCTGGACTCCCAAGATCTCTGAGATACTGAGCCACCAACCAGGCAGCATACATACACCAGCTGATATGAGGCTCCGACACATATACAGCAGAGGACTGCCTGGCATGTCCTCAGTGAGAGAAGATGCACCTAACCCTTGAGGCCCCAGAGAGTGGGGAGATCTGGAAGGGTGGGGGTTGGAGGGGACATCCTCATGGAGACAGGTGAGGAGGAATGGGATGAGGAACTGTCAAAGGGTGGGCCAGGAGGGGGAATAAGGACTGGACTGTAAAAAAAAAAAAAAGAAAGAAAGAAAAGAAAAAGATTAATGAAGAAAGAAAGAAAGAAAGAAAGAAAGAAAGAAAGAAAGAAAGAAAGAAAGAGAGAGAAAGAGAGAGAGAGAAAGAGAGAGAAAGAAAGAGAGAGAGAGAGAAAGAAAGAGAACACAAAAACCAAAAGCACAGAAGGCATTCCATGCTTACTAATAATAACAATGAATGGAACTATATTAAGGTCATTACTCAAAAGCCTTAAACCAGCCAGATGAAATGATTGAATGAATAAATGAATGAGCAGGACTCTGATGGATGTGTACCACACAATTAACTAATTTTACTGGTAAAGAATCACATAAAATGAGAAGAAGTGTGAAACAAAGATAAACCTCATGAGCAAAGAGAAACCTGATGGAGTAAACACTCACCTATCGCCTCAGATAATAAAGATTTTACATCAGAAGTATAAGGAAAAGCCAAGGGTTAGGGAAGTCTGGTGGGTGAAGTGCTGGCTGTGCAAGTCTGAGGACCAGAGTTTGCACCCTCGGGGCCCACATCAAAGCTGAGTGGGCTTGGAGACCAGCCAAGCAATGAAAGCAGAGCATCCCAAGAGCAGCCTGATGAGCTAGATTAGCAGCATCCGTGCACTCTGGGTCTACCTGATGTCAACCTCTGGCCTACACACATGTACACATACATACACTAACACACATAAATACACCCATCTCACATATACATGTAAAGGAATTAAAAGAGAGACTAAGAAAGCCAGTATAGGCCAGAGAACTGAACATGTATATTCTAGGATCAATCACATGCCAGGTCACAAATCAAATCTCAATAATTTTTTTAAACTACAATTATATTCTGTATCTTTCTTAAACAAGAACAGGAAAAACCATGGAAAACATCCAAGTACATGGAATTATATAGTGGTAATAAGTGACCAATGAGTAATGGAAGACACTAAAAGGAAATTAATTAAAACAAATGAAAATTAAAATAAAATTTGTGTGAGACAGAAAATGCAGTACTAATAGAGAGGTTAGCGGTCATGAGTATATACATCACAAAACCAGAACCACAAAATCAAGGAGATGGAGAAATAGGTCTAGTTTATGGAGAGAACCCAAATTCAGTTCCCAGCAATCACTTTAGGTGGCTTACAACCGCTATATAACTCCAGCTCCAAAGTATCAAATGTGCAATGTGCTCTTCTGGCCTCTACAAGCACCTTCATAATCATGGCACACATGCAGAGACAGACAGACAGACAGACAGACAGACAGACACAGAGAGAGAAGCAGAGAGATAGAGACCAGGTGGGGGAAAAGAGAGATCTCAAATAAAAAATTTGATAATGTACCTCAAATTGACAAGGGGGGAAAAGAAAAAACAACTGAAAAGTAAAAAGTAAGAATTCTAACAAAAAGCAGATAAGCAAACAAAAGTAAGTCCAATGAAACAGTGCGTACTTTTTAAAGATAAAGACAGCTGAAAACCACTAGAGGCAATGACTGTTTAAAAAGAGAGAAGATGCCAGGGGTAGTGCATACAACTTTTAGTCCCAGCACTCAGGAGGCAGAAGCAGGCAGAGCTAACTGCCATGCATTAGACCTCTACTTTTTATTTGGTTTGGTTTGATTTGGGGTTGGTTGGTTGGTTGGTTGTTGAGACAGGGTTTCTCTGTGTTACCTTGGTTGTCCTGGAACTCTCTGTAGAGACCAGGCTGGACTTAAACTTAGAGATCAGTCTTCCTCAGCCTCCCAGGTGCTAGAATTAAAGGCATGGGCCACATTTGTGGATTTTTTGGTTTTGTTATTGTTTTGTTTTGTTTTGTTTAAGGTCAAGACAATGAAAAACTGGAAAACTGCAACTGTAATTAGTAATATGCTAAAAAGGAATTCAAAGTGTCTGGGTCTCTGCAGCAACAACTCCACTGCAGTAATTTTACATAACATGAAAATAAGTTGGTATGGTGTTATTTACCTCCACTCGAAATTTTATTTTTAGACCCTAATATCTGAAGTTCATAGAATTTTCCTATTGTGAAATGCTACCCACCTTTTCATTTTCTTTAAATATTTAAAAATATAAATGCCAGTAGCTAGTGAGCCAAAGGACAGAACTTAAAAAGAAGCCATAGTTTGTTATTCTGAGAGTTCACAAACAAAAGTATTTGTTGAGGGTGGCAGGAGAAGGCTGATGGCTAAACAAAGGCCTTTGCAACAAGCCTTGAGTTTAATCCTCTGGGCTCTGTGTGGTATAAAAAGAGAACCAATTCCTGCAAGTTGTCCTTTGACCATCACACCCACACACTTGCTAGTGAATAGACACTTGCATACACATGCACATGTAAATAATAAATGCATTCACTCATGCACAGACGGGCAGTGAGATAGACAGATAAATGCAATTTTAAAATGTAAATCTTAGCCAGGCGTGGTGGGGCACGCCTTTAATCCCAGCACTTGGGAGGCAGAGGCAGACGGATTTCTGAGTTCGAGGCCAGCCTGGTCTACAAAGTGAGTTCCAGGTCAGCCAGAGCTACAGAAAAACCCTGTCTCAAAAAACCAAAAAAAACAAAAAGTAAGTCTTATTATAATAGGCCTGAGGTTACTTTTGTCTTTCCTCTCCTTAGATGCCCTAAATCTCTTTTCAACATTCAGAATTTCCATCTCTCAGTTTTGTTTTGTTTGTCTAATGTACTGAAAAATGCCTCAAGGTAAAATGATGGTACTATTTGTCCTACCTATGTATTGCTCAGGCTACAATATGGTTGGGAGTATGTCTATATTGTCTAAAAGTCATTTATAGTTTTAAGAGAAGAGATGATACTCCCTTCTCCACCACAGTCATAATCTAGCTATCCACGTATGATCACACTAAGCAAGGTACTTAAACTATTCAAATGCTGACAACTTACACAATTAAACGTAACAGCCAATTTCTAAAACAAGCGTTCTGGCTTACAAGGAGGAGAGTATTAAGAGATGCTCAGGGTGGAAGGCAGGCCATTCATATACTAGATAAGCATTTGCAACTGAACTATAACCTCGACCCCTTTCTACTTTTAATTTTGACATGGGATTTCACTAAGCTGATTGTTAAACTGGCTTTGAATTCACTTAAACTGGGTCTGATTTTGCAACCTTCCTACCTTAGTCTCCTCAGTAAATAGAGCTACAAGACCGTGTCACCACACTATTCTTAAATTGACAATTACTCATACCATTCAATAATTTGAGTCTATACTTCTGAAAGCCTTACTTATTAAAACACAGTTCCTATAGTCAAAAATCTCTAGCTTTCATGTCATTTTCAAAGATCTATGTCACTTCTCCATTTATTTATCCAAAAGTAAAAGGAATTTATAGATGACAGGAAAGATCTCGTGGGGAGGGGGCTGCCTTCACAGATGGGAGGTAGCTGTTTTACTTATACTTGTGAGCATTAAAGGTGCACCAAAACAAAGGGGAAGCTTTTAAAAACACAGACTATATGTTACTTTGGGATACTGCTAAAAAGGTTAAATGAACTGACAAATGGAATGAACAAAAATATTTTCATCAACATACTGAACATACTTCTTCCATATTGTGGAAATTTATATTAGTTTGCTCTTTTAAAGTCACTACATGTACCAGGCAGTGGTGGTGCGGGCTTTTTAACACCAGCACTCAGGAGATAGAGGGAGGTAGATCTCTGAGTTCAAGGCCAGCATGGTCTACAGAGCAAGTTCCTGGTCAGTCAGTGCTACAAAAAGGAACCTGGTCTCATAAAACAATAAATAAATAAAAGTCACTACATAAAGCTGGGCATAGAGGCAAACACCTTTAATCCCAACACTTGGGAAATAGAAGCAGAGGGACCTCTGTGAGTTCAAGAAGATGGATGGATAGATGGATGGATGGATGGATGGATGGATGGATGGATAACCACATGAACACATAAGTATAATTAGGATCCCCATTTCAAAAGTTGATCTCTTTTTATTTAAATGTGAAATAAGTTTTAAGTTAACTGAAAAATAAACTTGGTATAAATTAGCAATTTGATGAGTGTTTTCTATTATAGTACTCATTTAATAAATAATTCTCACAAGTGAAATTTTACACTGGAAAATATTTAGAAGATTGTAGGACAGGGCTAAGGATGTTTCAAGTCTGGATTCTATCCTCAGCACCGTACAGATTCTGAAAAGGTAAAGGCACAGGATCAGATATTCAAGATCATTCTCTACTACATATTAAACTCTAAAAAACAAAATAAAACCAGAACAAGCAAGGAGGAGGAGGAGGAGGGGGGGGAAAGAGGAACAGGAGGAGTCATTTAAATATTTGTTTCTTCTACTTACTTCTGTGCTCCCTGAGACAACAGCTTTGTCCACATTTACTAATAATGGTTCTTCCATTTGGCATATTCCCAGTGACCACTCTACACATCGATGATGAGCCCAGCAAGTGCCTAAAAGTAAGAAAATGAACAATTTAATAAACACTAAAGGTATTAATGCAACTTGGTGGGAGTGGTTCATGATTCTAATCTCAGTACTCAGGAAGCAGAAGTAGGAGGTTCCATTCAAAGTCTACCAGTGCTATAGTTATGAGTTCAAGGCTAATGGGGACTACAGAAGAATAATTATCTCAAAAAACAAAGATGTGCAAAAATACAATGTATCCTCATGTGATTCCATTAAAGTAGCCTTTCTCCAACTGACCCTTACTGTGACTTGGGGGTGAGACTAGCTAATTGGGAACCTCTCGGGAATGCAAAATTACAGGGCATAATTAAGACCCACTAAATCAACATTTCTTGTAGTGCAGCCCAGTAATCTTTGCTTTAACAAGCCTTCATGTACACAGGTGTTTGTAAAGTAGTAATTACTTCTTCTACAAGCAAAATTCCCTTAGTTGTTTTATTTAAATACTATTCTATTTACTGTCTTTAATACGAAGCTGATGACGGGGGGCATGGAAAATTAACAGCATCTAACTTCAATTCTTCTCAATTCCAGGCAAGAACAACCATCTGATTGAATTCTCCATTGGACAACACTTGGCCTACCATCAACCATCAGTTCAACTACAACAACTGACTCAATTCCCAATAGAACCACATTCTGTGAATCAACATACTGTTGCAGTAAGTAAACCACTTGAAGCAAAGACCTGAATTTCACACCCACTGATAAAAGGCCTGGCCTAAAATGCTCCCTATGTTTGCACCAGGCTCTTTAAAGCTTTTCTTTCAACTGTCAAATGCTTAGTCAAACAAACTTATGACACATTTTGTAAGTGTCCTGTTTGCATGATCCTACTTATTTCTAGAACTTACCACTGAATAAGCACCAAGTATAAATGCTTCCAGAATCAAATGGAAGCTGTTACAGAAGAGAGGTCCCTACCTGTGGAATCAAATAAGGCTTGGACATCAATGGCATCTGGAAGGCCAACCAGACTGAGTTCATCCCATAACTTGCCAGCCTGGTCCTCACAGGCAGTCTGGGTGCTTACACTTACACAAGAAACGGCACTCTGCTGGGGAGGTCGTTCTCTAAAATTAAGAAAGATAAAAACTGTAAAAGATAACTAAAAAAAATTTCATTTTATCATAATGAGTACAAAGTATGTCAAATAAGCTTTAATTACTAGGTTACAGCCACAGAAATTTTAAGAATTCATCTGTTCTTATTATTCACAATATTAAAGTGGGTGTTACATTATTTTATGCAAGCAAGAGTTTAAAAGGGCTCTCTCAATCATAGGAAATATAACAATTATAGTTATAAATTCATTTTTCCATTGAAAACTAACTCATTCTATCCAGGAACCATGTTTTAACAAATACAATGAAATTTTTTTTCAGTTTTACATATAAAGCATATGAGGACATTTTAACATGCATTATCTTAACACAAAGCTGGCAGGTAACCAAATGTACAGACTATTTCCCAGGAAAAATGAAGAGCCATTTGAGTGTGAACAGGGAGGAAAAAAAGGGAACGTGTGAACTGTAGCTTTCTCATGATCCTAATGTGTAAGCAGCTGGTCATGCATGATGCTGAGTAATCTCAAGACTGTACCTCACTAAGTAAAAGGAAAACAGGCCCTAGAGGCATGGGGAATAATAAAGATAGTATATAAGAGATAAAAGTGAATAACAAAGTGGAATGAAGTGTTTACCACATGGAAGACTTGAGGTCTGGCAAACAACAACACTTTGGCTATAACCTAATAATTAAATAATAAATACATTTAAATAATAAAGACATTTCTTATATTCAACATTAAATATGAAAAGTAATTACCACTACAATATCTCTCTAATATCTCTCTAATAATCTAATGCTTAAGCTCGTGGAATTTTTTATTTAATCGCTACTGGATATAATACTAAACCTTTTATACCTCAAATTATTGAAAGAAAAAAGTATTAACATAGTTCAATAGGTACATTTAATTATCAAATATATTTAAAATAACTGGTAATTTCAGCTTAGTTTTAGAAATACATTAAAATACTAAAAATACTGTGCTAACTTTAAATTCTCATTTTTGTGAATGTCTACAGGAAATTCTTTTTGATCTCCATTTCTACAAATACATTCTTCATTACTATCGTTATTTTATTGGGAGAAAGAAAGGTTAAAGAGAACTCCACATTGTGTTTAGCATATTTTAATCACAAGAGCAAACTGAACAACAAACAAAATCAGTGGGATGACCAAATAGTCTGTTACTAATCAGTTTCTAACCAAAAGCTCAGTCAAATTCAGCATTCAAGTGTGAAATAGGTTTTATGTGTACGACATATCAGATGTCTGTATCGACTCTAAGGATGACAGCAGATCTTTTAGGGAAGAGATCAAAGGAAGCCAGTTGAGAGTTGGAGAGATGGTTAAGCAGCTAAGAGCACATACTACTCTTACAGAGGACTTGAGTTCAGTTCCCAAAAATCCAGTATCAGGCACCTCTGCTCTCCAAGCAGACACATAGCAACACACAATTAAAAATAACAACAATTACCGAAAGATGGCCTAGTCGGCCATCACTGGAAAGAGAGGCCCATTGGACTTGCAAACTTTATATGCCCCAATATAGGGGAATGCCAGGGCCAAAAGAATGGGAATGAGAGGGTAGGGAAGTGGGGGGCGGTATGGGGGACTTTTGGGATAGCATTGGAAATGTAATTGAGGAAAATATGTAATAAAAAAAACAGTGGAAAAAAAAATAACAACAATTTTAAAAAGAGAAGCCAATTGAAATACACACAAAATTTCAAGCTATAAAGATCGTATGCCCCGTACAGGGGGATGCCAGGGCCAGAAAGTGGGAGTGGGTGGGTTGAGGAGCAGGGCAGGGAGAGGGTATAGGGGACTTTTGGGATAGCATTTGAAATATAAATGAAGAAAATATCTAATAAAAAATAAAAAACCCTAAATAAATTAAGAAGAATCATGCTAAAAACTATTTTTATCAAATATGTTTGAAGCCAGGAGCAGGAACCCACATATTTAATCCAGCACTTGAAAACAAAGGCAGATAGAGCTCTGTGAGTTTGAGGCTAGCCTGGTCTACATAGAGTTTCAGACAAGCCAATGCTACATACTAAAACCTTTTAACTAAAAAACAAAAACAAAAAGATGAAAATTAATTAGCTATTTATACTTCATTAGTAACATACATTTATTAATATTTAAAATCATTACTAAAGTAAACCACCTCCCCTTACAAGATTGCCAAATATTCTCAGTATATACTAATAAACTTATCATTATTTAATAATGAGTACCAATTACATACAACTTTTGTTAAGCTACACCTATTTTTATAAAATTAGCCAATCTCTTAATTTTATTAAAAATTAATGGAAAATCATTTATAAGTAAATGAAACCCAATTCCATTTTCCACATAAGAATATTATAATTGTCTTTATCCAAGACAGAACATAGAAACATTAAGATATAGCCTGACCTACTCCACTCTATTTGCTAACTACTGATTATAAGCTTGCTGAACTTTTGGTGACATTAACATGTGAGAAAATGAAAGCAAAAATAAGGTTCTTATACATGATCTAGCTTCAAAGTAAAAAAAAAAAAAAGTCATAACTATAAATACAATGCTTATAAGTTTTCTTAATTCTAACATCAAATTCTTTGAAACTTTATTACTATTTCACTTTCCACTTCAAATCTTCAAATATTGGCAGCACAACAGCGCTATATAGTCACTTAAATTTCCATAAAAGACAAGAGACTTAGAAAATTGCACCGTCACCCTCAAAGTATAGAATTCTACAGCTAAATTATTCTTTTAATTATTTGTTTATTGTGTGTATGCTGAGTGTATATGCACACAAGTGTATGAGAATTTGTGTAACTCCAAAGAGGGCAGTGGAATCCCTGGAACCACCACACGGACACTGGTTTTTTAAAGCAGGGTGTGTGTGTACACTTGTGTATACATGTGTGAAGGTGCCCGCAGAAGTTTAGAAGAGGGAGTAGATACCTTCAAACTCCTTACTGGTGGCATTGCACCATTTAACCAGAATACAGAGAACCAAACTCTGATCCTCTACAAATATCAACAAGTGCTTTATCTGCTGAGATATTTCTCTAGCCTCTTAAGCTAAATTAATTTTAATATTTTTTCAATTACGAATACTTCTATTCCCTTAACTATCAAGTCACATATTAAAATGTCCTTAATATATGACTAGAAAACAAACAAACAAAAACACTCTAAAAGCACACTCCACAAGAGTTTTAGGTAACTACAACATGTCTATGAATAAATACATATGCATACATATAGCTATGTAAACTTTTGTAAAAGATATCTTCAATGATAGGAATGGGAGAGAAAGAAAGGCAAATAGGGAGGTAACATAATTATATTTTAATCAAGTTATAGACCAGCTCAATACACTCCAAAACACATGTATTCATAAACTGAGAATGAAAAAATAAATGACAAAATGAATGAATGGCAAGAGGGCTATGAATAGAGCCAGCAATTCTGGTGTGGGTACAATATTGCATTCTTACAAATAAAAGCTGGTAGGCATGAAGGAAAGGAAGAACTACTTCGGTATATTTTATCTTTCTTGCATGTGAAAATTCCATGAGCACTCCCCTAGCTTATGCTATCTTTATTTCATTTTTCTTCCAGGGTTTAACTTTTGTCGCCATACTAATTTTGATAGGTAAGAAGAATGTAAAATAAAACGACTGAACAAATAAACGTTTGCTGGGTTAATGGTAAATCAGCAAGTACTGCATGGATGTGTTAAACACAATAAAAGTTTGTTCAACTATAAACTGATAAGATCCAAAATAAGTTAGAGGTCAAAACGGCTTACTTTCTCTGTCCTCTTTGCTTTCGTGGAGCGTAGTTCTGTATTTTCTCACAGGTCCCACTACCGCTGTCATCAATGTCCTTGTTAGAAGGTTGATCTTTCCAAGGTAAGGTAAGTCCAGGTGTTACTCTGAATTGTTTCAAGTCTCCTTGTCCTAAGGAACTTTTCTCTCCACAATAACAAAAAGCGCAGAGCTGCTCACTGGTGAGGAAGATAGTGGGGGAGAAAAGTAACTTTATGCAATGACCTTGGTTAATTTTTAAACTAAATTTGTAACTATATTTTCCATAATCTATACTATGAGAATAACCAAAATAAATAACAACTATATATTTGCAATTCTACTTTTCTATAGCATAATTTCTTTCAAGATTTATTTTTAATTCACATGAAGATATCTGCAGGTTTCCATGGATGTCAGAAAGGGGTACTGGATCTCCTGGAGCTGGAGTTAAAGGCAACTATAAACCATCCAACATTGATATTGGGTATTGAACCGGGGTCCTCTGAAAGAGCAGCAAGAGGTATTAACCACTGAACCACCTTTGTAGGCTCTTTGGGGTGCTTTTAATCATTTATTTATTATTGTAGGACTAAGGTTCAAACCCTGAGCTTTAAGTACATGATACACGAGTGTTCTAGCACTGAACTACCTCCAAATACCCCAAGACTATTTAAAACTGTGTGGATCGAGGGTGGATTCTCATGTATGAACAGTATCATGAGTGAGCCATTGTTCTTTGCCTTCTACCTTGTTGAATATAAGGTCTCTGGCATATTTCCTAGTGTGTACACCAGGTTAACTGTCTACCAGTTCCAAGGGTTGTCCTGTCTCCATCCCCCACAGGAGAACTGGGATAACAGAATGCATCTAGATGTATGGGTTCTGGTGATTCAAATCTAGGTCCTCACACATGCGTGACAAGCACTCTACTCATTCAGCCACCCCAAAATAAAACCTGAGTATTAAAGCTAAGTATCCATCTCAAAAGGAAATCTACATATTAAAAATCTGAAAACCACATTCTTGGGCTCTGTAAAGCCTATGCTAACAATATTTATTTACTACTTTACAAACATCCTTTATGCATGTTATATGTACCAGTATATATATAAAAAAATAAAAGTTTAGTAAATTTTTGAGTTATTAATGAATTGGGGGACTCAGGAGACAATCTGGATTAAATAGGACGAAAATAAAGACTGTGAGGTTAGTGTCTATGCGGATGTTATAGCAGATACATGCCATTATCCATCTGTCCAGCAAACTATTCATAAAGAGTGAGCCATGATGTGAACTTTTTGTGAATTAAGAGCTTCAGTTTAAAAATGTAAAGATATATTAACTGCAATAAACATACAATACTACTGCACAATATTAAACTACAGGGGACAAGTGAAAATGTAGAAATAGGAATATTCTGCGCTATCTGCTCAAATCTTGAGTCTATTCAATTTAAAAAGAAACTATCACACTTAATAAGAGACCTTGCACATCTTCTCCTCTATGATATTCTTCTTATACTAAATATGCATGGGTGGATACAACCAAACAAGCACCACACTCACCTAACACACACACACACACACACACACACACACACACACACGATTGTATGTGATGGAGAGGATCTCAGTGTAAAACCATTGCTGGCCTGAATTCACTATATAGATTCTGCCTCCTGGTCCCAGGATTAAAGGTGTGTTCCACCACATCTGGTCAAACTTCCACTTTTTAATAAAGGCAAACATTCTAAAAATAGATAACATATGGACCTGCAAAATCTAAAGTATGTTAAAAAAAAACAATAATAATGAAACATGATGAAAACTTTGTAAAATGAAGCTAAAATTCTAATCAAAAGAGCAGTTATTCACTTACAGAAATTAAAACTTTTGAGGTTGATAATTTAAGTTTTCTGTAAAAGAGGTTGCCTGAATTTAAATGAAGACAATGACAAAAAAATTAAAAGGAAAAAAAAAGATTAGGAGCTGGAAAGATGGCTCAGTGATTACAAATATTTATTGTTCTTGAGTTTAGTTGCTAACACCCACATAGCATCTCACAACCATCCACTGCAAACACACAGTAACACACACACACACACACACACACACACACACCAAACAACGTGCATAAAATAAAACAAAAATGCTTAAAAGAAACAGATTGGGGCAATACAATGGAAATTAATGAAATAAAGATGACAAAAAAAAAAAAAAACTGAACCCAATTACTTAAAAATATCTCTGGGAAGGGCTGGAGAGATGGCTCAGCATTTAAGAGTGCTGATTGCTCTTTCTGAGGTCCTGAGTTCAATTCCCAACAACCACATGGTGGCTCACAACCATCTGAAGAGAGCAAAAGTATACTCACATACATAAAATACATTAATAAATCTTTTAAAAAAAAAAAAAAAACTCTTCAAGGGGCTGGCGAGATGTCTCAGTGGTTAAGAGCGTTGACTGCTCTTCCAAAGGTCGGGAGTTCAAATCCCAGCAACCACATGGTGGCTCACAACCATCCATAACGAGATCTGATGCCCTCTTCTGGAGTGTCTGAAGACAGCTACAGTGTACTTACATATAATAAATAAATAAATCTTAAAAAAAAAAAAAACTCTTCGAGAACAAAGTTGGCAAAGTGCAAATTAATTTCCTATAATAAAGGAAACAACTATAGAGACAACAAAAAATAATGGTTATTCTTGCTGCTTCTTTTTAATATAATGGCAGAAATACTAAGCTAACCTAACTTGGAAAGGGAAATAAATAAAAAGCATCTTTTAAGAAGAGAAGTAAAATTATTTATATTTGCTGATGACAAAACCTAATTAATGTGCATATTCAAAACTCTTGAAGGCTCTACCCAAAAACTGTTAGAACTGAATATTGTCTATTGTCTATTGTCAAGTTACAGGACATAAAATCAACATACAAAAATCTGCATTTCTGTATGCTAATAAGCCAGTTGAAAAATCAGAAAATAATCTCCATCACAAAAGCCAATAAATAAATAGCTTATGTAAATTTAGATGAGTAATAGATATATAGAGTTGGAACTACATACATGTAAAGAAAAAAATCTTAATCTAAAAAACTAAGTTAAAAAGCAAATACAGTACACACGCCTGTAATCCTAGCCCTCAGCAAATTGAAGCTGGAGAGTTACAAGTACGAAGCTGGCATGGTCTAACAAGATCCTGAAGCAAGATGGCAAAGTAGAGAGAAGAAAATAAAGCTAAATCGGATCCTCTTACTTCAAAGCACATCACAAAGAGATTATAAAACCATGTCACCAATGGAACAAGATAGGAAACTAGGAAATAAAGCCACACATTTACTAATAGTCTATGTTTGCCAGAAATGGCAAGAGTACCCAATAAAAAAAAACAGGTAGTTTTCAATGATTAGTGTTAGGAAAACTGGAGAACCATATGTAGAGAAATAAAACCCTTGTCAAATGCCCCATGCAAAATTCAACTCAAAATTGATTAAAGACTTCATTATGAGATCTAAAATTAGTAAAACATAATACTTTTTTTTTTTTTTTAATTCAAGACAGGATCTCTTTGGGTAGGCCCTTCTGTCCTAGAATTTGCTCTGTGGACCAAGATGGCCTCAATCTCAAGAACTCTACCTGCCTCTGCCTCCTGAACACTGTGATTTAAGGCATAGGGTACCACTGCCTGGCAAAGTACTTTTATTTTGAAAATATTTAAACCTCTCAAAATATTGGTGGAAAGTGAACTAAGTATATAACAAATACCTGGATACTCTTCACCTAGGTTCACACTAGAGTTAAAGAATTCAGAAGTTATTACAGTAAGGAGGTGGTCGAGGAGGATGCTCTCACAAAATAGTAACTCCTGTGACAGGTGACACAAAGTGTCAAAAGAACTAAGGCAGAAGCTGGATAAAGTGTCTTCACAAACCATGGCAGTTAAACCTGAGGACAGACCATGCCTTACAGACTATCTTACTGAAGAATCAAAAAGGACCTCAAATACTAAATATAACTAAAATGTCACATTTAAATAGAGTAGCCATTAAACTTAGTGAAGACCAGATCTGACTTAAATTTGATGATAATTTTTACAACTAAATAAGACTATGGAAAGAGAATGAGAAAGAGAAAGGAAGTAAGAAGATAATTAAAGTCTCATAAAGACAATGGCTTCAACCAAGTAGGCCAAGTCAAGAGGACAGGAAATTGTGGGTTAATCGAGTATAAATTATGAAGAAGATACAAATCACAGATCAACCCATAAGCAACCAGATAAATATTGGTATTATTTGTTGAAAAGGAGAACAGAGGAAGAGGTGGAATAAAGAGTAGTCTGTGGCCCTCTAAAAGGGTGAATGAAGTATCTAACACATGTCTATATGGAAATGTTAACTGGGAAGACAGCAGAATTTGGATTTTAGAAATTAAGCCTCACTAGAAATATGAATTTGTGGCTCATGAAGACACAAGCAAAGCTCACAGCTGTCAGATTAGATGCACTTCCCTGAGAATTAAAGAAAGGCAGAGGCAGACATGCTTAACAACCCTCAAAATACAGACGTGGAGGAGCAGCTTCACAAGATTTCACAGAGGATAAAAAGAAAAGGGAGGAATACTAAAAGCAAAACAATGAAAACAAAACATTTTAAAAGGCTGAGAATATTCAATTATCTAATATTTTCATAGTCTTATTCAAGACTTCAAAATAGAACTTGAAAAATATAAGCCATGAAAGTTGAACTACATACTAATAGGTCATAATACCCCAGCTTTAATTATACTTTTTTCTTATCATAAATAAAAAAAACTTTCATCCAGAAGTGGTAGTGCATGCCTTTAATCCCAGCACTAGGGATGCAGAGCAAGGCAGATCTCTTGAGTTCCAGACTATCCTGGGCTAACACAGCCTGGTCTACAAAAAGCGTTCCTGAACATCCAAGCTAAGGGAAGAAAACAAAGCAAAACAAAAAGAAAAGAAAACCCACTTTTATCATTGTTATTTATTTTGTGTGTACAGCACATATGCACACATCACCGTCATAGACATTCTACTGGAGTCAATTCTTTCTTTTGACCATGTGGGTCCTGAGAATAAAATGAGTCGTCAGGCTTAACAGCAAGTGCCTTTATCTTCTGAGCCATCTCACCAGCACCATTTCTTTACACAGTTCTTACAATTTTTGTTTGTTTGTTTGTTTGTTTATTGTGAGTGGGGAGGTATCCTTTCCTAAAGAATGAAGAGGGGTAAGATTACAAGTGTGTTTAGTGTGTACATATCAGAAATTCCTTTCTTAAGGTTCCTATCAACTTTTTAAAGATGTGTTTAAGCATTTTATCTACATGTGTGCCTAGGTATCCACAGAGGACAGAATGCCCTAAAACTAGAGTTGCAGACAGTTTCAGTCACCATGTTAGTGCTAGGAACCAAACCTGGTTCCTCTGATAAAACTGTCTCTTGCCCCCACCCCCCAAACTTAATTCTTACATTAGGAGCTCTTGGCTACTTCTTCAGTCAGGAAGCATACTGCCATTCCAGATGCTCATCTGGAATGCCTAGAGCACTATCCTAGCATACTCCCTGCTATCTAGTCACCAAAGTCCATAGCATATTCAAGGTCTGTGCCAACATCACACAGGGGTGTCAAACATAAGGTGACTAAAATGATAAAGTCCCACCCAGGTCCTAAGCCCTGTCTCCAGTCAATATACCACCCTTTCCCCTGTCGGTGTCTCTAGTCCAGTTCTTTTCGTTGTCTAACCTGATTTTGGCTTCTACGCCAACAGAGACCAGGGAGTTTGCCGATTCCTCAGACACAGACCGCTGTAGAGCTGAGACTGGCTGTTTGCTGCTATCCACTTCTGTTTCAGCATCCTCTTCCACAGATTGTTCTTTGATTTCTGCTTCACAGTAAACAAGAGGATATAAAGAGTCATTTTGAGTTCAATTACTGAAAATTTTACCTACAAAAAATATATAATAATGGAAAAAAATAAAACAAATGACAACACTTCAAAAGTATGAAAAGTCCATATACATAATTAGTGTCAGCTTGCTAATGCAAAACAGTCATCAGCATCGGGTAAGCTGTGGTTCCCTGTGCCTTGAGGTCAGCGTACAACTGACTTGGAGAAGGTCCACATTAGAAATAACTGTTTAGAACCTTATTTTCAGGATTGTAACAGCTGATCTATACAATAAGTGTATTTTGATGTGGTTCATTTTTTAAGTTTCTTCAGGTTTTGTAAGTTGAGACTATTAATCTGATATAAATGTTATGCATCCTAGTCACTTGCTATTTTAAAAACTAAATACTTGAACAGACAGCTCCATGATTCTGCTGTCTTTTAAAATTCTCCTCAGGACTCTAACTCCAGAAACTATACATATTTTCTTGGAAGCATTCCTGTGAGACTTTTAATATGTATGGTTGTTTTGACTGTATGCATGCAGTTGACCACATGCATGCAGTGACCTTGGAAGCCAGAGGAGGAGCTAGATACCCTAGATTGTAGATACAGACGGCTGGGACCTACTATGTGGGAATTAAACCCAGGTCCTCTGCAAGAGCCAAATGTTCTTAACTCTTTAGCTATCTCTCCAGGCCCTGTGAAGCTTTTAAAACACCTCTACCCCCAAAATGACTTTTCTCTTTAAAAACAGAAGATGTCTATTGTTTTTCATACTGCATTATCAGATTAAAGAGATATTCCTCCTCCACCAAAGCTCCTGACACAATTCCCCATTAAACAAATCCTTGTTTTCTAATTTATTAGAAAATTAATTCATGGTGAATTCCAGGACAGACAATACTATATAAACTTCACCAGAAAGAAGTAGGAGGAAGGGGGAGGGAGAGGAGAGGCAAGGAAAGTAGAGGAGGGGAAGGGACGGGAGGGACAAACAGACATGAATGAATGAATAAAATATCTAATAATCTAATGTCTCCTCAGTTTCTGTCTTTGACCTAGGGTTCGCAAATGCAAAGACAAACTTCTAGCTGAGGAGTTAATTATTATGCAGACTTCAGCATCTCCTCCGGGTTTAATAACCTTCAAGCCTACTTACACGGTATCAGCTCCTTCTCACCAATAGCTGAGATCACGCTTTACAACACTCTAGACATGGCCATCTTAGCATACTAAAACCTCATCTCATACCTCTCACACCAGTATTTCAATTTTACTTTTATTATTTTTTTGAGTATCACCTAAAGTCAACATGAATTTTAGTAAAGTATTTGGAAGAGAAAAATGACTATAAATTCTAACAAAATTAGTGACATGAAGTAACAACAGACTGTATTTTCATAGTTCAAACATCACTGTGCCTTTTCAATGATGGAAACACAAAAAATGGCCATAGTTTATAAGACTTATCAATCAAGGTATTCTGACTACCCTACAGACAAATTTTGTTTAAAAAAAAAAAAAGCATCAAATCAACAAAATGTGTATTCGTATCAAATATAAAGAGATTAACAATGCAATGATCACAGTGAAATTATACATTTCTATGTGATAACTGAACCCATGACTAGATGAATACATCACAAATGAGAAAATACATATACCCTCAAATAAATACATAGACTGAAAGTATGTTAAGAACTTGAAAGATGTACAAGATAAAGCATAATGTCCTGTCCATACAAAAATTATCATTTTGTGCTCATTTTCATAGCTTTAAGTGGGTTCATAACTGGATCAACTAGAGACCCTCTACACAGCTAAACATGGCAGTCGTTTAGCAAGTCACAAGACTGGAAGCAACTGTGCCATTTCTCTACCACTAAAAGAAAACAATCTGCTCTTGGTAAAATTATATTTCTCTTTCCCATGGATTTAAACAGACCTAACAGCTAACCCAAGCCACAAAGCAATGAGAGCTCTAAGAGGTGGCAAAGAACAAGGATGGAAGAAATCTGGGCTCATAAGCAACCACAGAGACCAATGAAATCTTATCAAACGCAACCTTTCATGAGCAACATACAAAATGAAGGTCTGGTAAACTATCTTGGTGGATAAAGGCCTTGATGTGCAAACTTGATAACCTAAGTTCAAATCCCACATGGATGGAACCCAAGATGAGAAGAGAAAACAGATCTCAGATCTCAACAAGAGCTTACTGTGGGACCAAAGAGGGAGAGTGGGAGGAAAGGGGGAGGGAGGGATGGAGAGAGGGGGAAACGGTGGATCTTTTTTTTCATACTTTGAGAGAAAATTCATTGTATATAACCTACTGCTATATTTTTGGAGTTTCTATCACAACAGTTCAATTCAAACTCTAACACAGAAATTATTATCAAGAATGGGGAACTGACATAACAAAAAAACTTTAAAAATTTTTGGTTTGTTTATCATGAAACATTAACAATGAGATATTAAAAAGAAAGTAGCTGATCCTTTTTATGCTGCTATCAATATGTGATGGGACCAGAACCTAAGGTGGTGACTTAGAAAGCAAGCACTAACCTCAGAACCTACAGCTTTAGAGAGCTACCTAGAAGTCAGAAGTTACTTTATGTTGTTGCCTGCTCTCCTCAGTTTTCCCAATAAGAGGGAAAAGAATCCCATGCTGTAGCAACTCTCTGCATCTGTATTATGTGCAAAGTACTAAACAATGACATATTCTTCAATCTGTGGGATATACTTAGTGCACATATTCTTCGGGGTGTCGAGAAGTAAAGCTGAGAGGAGTATACACATAAAATGGGCACAAGGACAATGCTTTAGAAGCTGTAAATATGAATGAATTTACCCTGTGGGTAGGTTTGCTTATCTTTAAGAAATAGATTCAGGCTGGGCAGGGGTGGCGCACGCCTTTAATTCCAGCACTTGGGAGGCAAAGGCAGGTGGATTTTTGAGTTGAGGCCAGCCTGGTCTACAAAGTGAGTTCCAGGATAGCCAGGACTACACAGAGAAACCATGTCTCAAAAAACCAAAGAAGAGGAAAAAGAAGGAGAAGGAGGAAGGAGGAAGGAGGAGAAGAAGGAGGAGGAGGACGAGGAGGACGAGGAGGAAGAAGAAATAGATTCAGAACCAGTTCTAATCGACAGTATTGGCAATCAAGGCTAGCTCTGCATGTGCTCTTTCCCAGGCCAATGGCTCTATCCAAGATGGACTTGCTAAAGAAAATGAAGGACTGCTAAACGTGGGTTTTATTCCTAATTAGATTTTTCTGGTTTGACTTTTTATTTTTAATCAATAAAAAGAAATTTTCTAGCTGCTTCCTATAAAGCAAAACCTCCAATCACAAAACATAACACTAGGTTCCCCTAAATGTTTCTATCTTACACTCTTCCTGTGTAGAGTGAGTTAGATCTTACTATCTGCCCCACTCAAGGCAGGATGCCACACACTCTGTGACCAGTATTCTTCTCCTAGTCCTACTCTTCAAAAATTGTCAGAGTTTGGCAGTAAGAAGTGAAACATGACATGGTAGTCGGGATGATATCAACTAAAGATTAAACCTGTGATCTCATTCAGAGCACAACTGGATAAATGACTGTGAAGATCAGTGATAACTTATGAAATATTCCAGCCAGCATTTGTATAATGGATAAGCTAGACACTAGCTCATTTAATTGGCCACTTTTTACTTTTCATAGGGTTTTAAATGTTCAGTTACATGCAGTCCAATTTGTAAAAGACAGAACTAACAATTTTCATGTCTGAAACTGGGGAAACAGAAAGGAGAATTTTCATATCTGAAACTGGGGGACGGGGGGAGAACATGAATGATGTCTCAGCCTGTAAAGCCCTGCTAAACAAGAAATTAAAACTTGAAGTCAGATCTCAAGAATCCACATCAAAAGCCTATAATCCCATCATTTGGGAAGCAGAAATAAGAAGATCCGTGGAGCTCATAGCCAATTGGTAGTCTGATTTAAACTGACCCTGTCTCAAAAATCAATGTGTGGGGGTGCCAGGTTAGTGATGCATGTCTTTAAGTCAGTCTGCTCTACATACTGAGTTCCAGTATGACAACAAGAGCTACATAGTGAGACTCTATCTCAAAAAGACAAGATAAAAAAGCAGGGACCAAGTATGGTGGCACACATACTTTAATCAAAGCATTTAGGAAGCAAAGGCACATGATCTCTTTGAGCTCAAGGCCGGCTTAGTCTGCATTAGGAGTTCCAAGACAGCCAGAGCTACACAGTGAAAATAAGCAAGCAAACAAGTAAACCAATGTAGCAATCAACAGAGTAAACCACTGGACATCAACCTCCTGTGTATATCAATCATTACCTCCTATGGACACAGTTGCTGCCCATGGATGGATACAGTCACCTCCTACAACAGTTTTAATTATCAATTTGGTACAACCTATAATCATCTGGAAAAAGTCTTGATGAGGAATTATCTAGACCAGGTTGGCCTGTGGCCATATAGGTGCGGGATTATCTTATTTAATTGTCCATTGTAGTAAGTACCATTCCCTAGAAAGAAGAAAAATAGCTAAGGTGCTGGAGAGATGGTTCGGTGGTAAAGAGCACTTACTGCAGCAAAACACGGCAACTCGCAACCACCTATAACTCCCATTCCAGGGAGTTTTTTTGACTTTTGAGGACACGAGGCATGTATGTGGTACATAGACTTACATGCAGACAAACTATCCATTCACATAAAATAAAAATAAATGATCTTTAAATACAAGTAATCCAAATCATTAATGAAAAATACATTTCTAAAAAAATAAGAAAGCTGTGAGCAAGCAAACAAGGATACACTGTCTCTTTGCTCCTGACTGTGGATACAATGTCTACACTAAGCTCAAGCTCTAGCCTTGACTATCCCAAAACAACAGACAGTAAGTTGGAATTGTGAGTCAAATAAATCCTCTTCTTCCCAACATTGTCCTTAGTCAGGGTATTATCCCAACAACAGAAATGAAGCCAGACGCTTCCCAACTTTAAACCTAGCCTAAATAAAACTACTCAGTTCCACTTAGTCACAAAATTCTCTATAGCCAAAAGGGGAGGGGGGAGCGCCTAATTAATTTTCTAGCCACTAGGTGGCACATGTGCCATGTAACTAGACTACAGAAGAACATAATTCCCAGTAAGGAAGCTTCTAAAAGAACTTAAGTATCTATACTTCATGAAATATCATTGGTTATATGGCATTTAGGAGATACAAAGAAAATTAAATCTGACCTCTAACTTTATGTACTTATACATCGTTTCAATGTATACACCTCCACTACTCTTGATGAACCCTAAAGAATTAGGTTTAAGACAAGAGAAAGTTTAAATCAACAATGGCTTAAAATCTAATCATCCACAACAGACAGACATCTTTAACTCAGCCATGGACCATAGGACCATGACAAGTTACTGAACTTTGATTGTTTTCAAAATCAAATAGATAATGCCTCCTAAAATAAAGCAATCCTTCAGATCAAAAAATATAATGCATGAATCCAAGTGTAAACATGAAGTTGTTATTAAGTATGAGTACACAGTTGTTATTCTGGCTGAACACATTCAAGCAGTATGGTCTATATTGTCTTGCTCATCTCACCTACAGCTTATCTTCCTCATGTATACTAAACAGCTACTCAATGAATTGTACCTGTAGCTCTTGATGTATGACCACAAATTATCTAAAAATAGTTTAGGATGTAACAGAAAGAACACTCCTGACTTTGTCCTAAGAAGTTAACATTTCATTTATTTTTAAAAAATAATTTAGCCGGGCATGGTGGCGCACACCTTTGATCCCAGCACTCTGGAGGCAGAGGCAGGCGGATTTCTGAGTTCGAGGCCAGCCTGGTCTACGAAGTGAGTTCCAGGACAGCCAGGGCTATACAGAGAAACCCTGTCTCGAAAAACCAAAAAAATGTATATATATGTATATATATATAATAATTTAATGTTTATGTTTATGAATACACTGTAGCTGTCTTCAGACACAACAGAAGAGGCATCGGATTTCATTACAGATGGTTGTGAGCCACCATGTAGTTGATAAGAATTGAACTCAGAACCTCCAGAAGAGCAGCCAGTGCTTTTAACCACTGTGAGCCATCTCTTTAGCTCCATATTTCATTTCTTTATACCAACTATTTATAACAAGATTATAACTACATATGATATACGGTATACAAATAAAGTAGATACCTAGTCTTCATAAATCTCTCTCAGAAAGAGAAAATGGTAGCAGGAACAGTAACTGACATGACAGAAGTATGCTCATTTAAGCTGGAAATGTAGTTTGGTTAATATAGTATTTGCCTAGCATACAGAAAGTATTGTATTTAATCCTTAGCACCATACTAAACCAGCCATGCCTATCATCCCAGCACTCAGGAGGGAGAGTAAATTTGAGCCTAGCCTACGGCCCTATCTTTTAAAAGAAAAAAAAGGGAAAACCATGGGGGTGGGGGGAGTGCACTGGGGGGGTGGAGCACGGGAGAGGGGGTCATGCATGGAGATTGGAGAGCTTGCTCAGAGGTTAAAGCAAACACGTCAGGTGCTTCCAACCACCTGTCACTCCAACTCTGGGCGATCCAGTGCCTCTGTCATCTGATGGCAAATGCACTCATGTCCACTTACTCAAACACAGATAACACAAACACATATAATAATTAAAAATAAAATAATCATAATGGGCAATAATAGCATATGCCTTTAATCCCGGTATTCTAGAGGCAGAGGCAGGTGGATCTCTATCAGTTTGAGGCCAGTATGGTCTATGTAGTGAATTCCAGGACAGCCAACACCACATAAAGGAAACACTGTTTAAAAAATTTTTTTAAATAAGATAAATTTTAGTATGTGCATAGTATAATGAGGTTAAAGGAAGAAGTAGTGTGCTTAATAAGAGCAGAAGCCCAATGATAAACAAAAATTGACTAGCTTAACATACTATTAGCTACTGGTAATCCACGTGTTTAAATGGCCCCTGTTTGAACACTCATGCTTTCAATACCTGTCTGTTCTTCCAGAAGTTGGCATTAGGAGTGCCAAAATCCCTCTCTGCTGGTGGCACTCTGAAAATGTTTTACTTAAAAGTCATTTTAGGGGCTGAAGAAATGGCTCAGCGGTTAAGAGCACTGACTGCCTTTCCAGAGGTCCTGAGTTCAAGTCCCAGCGACCACATGGTGGCTCACAACCATCTGTAATGGGATCCGATGCCCTCTTCTGGTGTGTCTGAAGAGAGCAACAGTGTACTCATATACGTAAAATAAATCTCTTAAAAAAAGTCATCTTGGATATGACATTATCACTGTCGATCCAGTTGTCAGTTATTAAGTTATCAGGTCTTTGGAAAATGAATTTTGTGAGGGAAATACATTTTATAACGTGTCATGAGAAATACACCATTGACTTTGACTTGGAGTTTCAGGTGTTTCAGATCTGTGGTAGCAGCACTTGGGAGGCAGAGGCATGGGGATGACAAGCTTTAGGCCAGCTTGGAGCACATAGTGAGAGCCTGTTTCAAAGAACAAGTGAGGACTGGAGTGGAGCTTAGTGTGAAGCTCTTGCCTCCACGTGCAAGCCCTAGGCTCTTGACTCAGTACTACAAAAGCAAAAAGAACAGCAAAAGTCCCAGGAAGTAACAAGCAGCCTTCTGTGTAGATCCTGTCAGGGCAGAAGAACCTCAAAGGAACAAGTTACAGTACAAATGCCCTGCTGCTCCTCACTTGATTGCTGCTGTTTGCATTCCTTTGCTGAGCCCACATTTTCATAGGCTTGTTTGCTATTCACTTGTGCTTCATGGAGAAGACAGACCCAGAGGCCATCCATCCCTATAGGCAGCTGACTTGTCTGTTGTCGCCTTCTTACATGACTATGTCTACTGCCTTGGCTCGGTTATAAGCAAAACCTACAGAAATAAATGTTTTGTGGTTTATCTAAAAATAATACAGAAAATATTGCTGTTATTTTTGGTGAATAAAATCAATTTTGTATAGTTTATTTCAACCTAAATAAAATGTGAATTTTGTTTAAAAAAAAATTGACTAGCAGATCTCTGACTCCCCACTTTTAAAAAAAGGAGCAGTCTCTGACAGAGGATATTCATTTTAAAAATAAGGATCAAAAGGCTCAGTCAGCAATGTGATCATCATCAGCATGGATTCAGATGGCGAGTACCCACAAAAAAAAAAAAAAAAAAAGCCAGGGGTTCACCATCTGTACATCCAGAACCAGGAGGGAAGTTACAAGTAGACCCCTAGAGAGGATAGACACTCAACACAGAAAAATGACTGTCTTCAGCTTCACTAAAACTAATTAATTTTTAAGGAATTCCTTAAAAAGTGAAATGAAGAAGATAACTGGCATTGACTTTAGATTTCCACATGTACCATGTGCGAGCACACACACCAACACCACATATATATGTACACACCCTTATAAACACATGCCTTCCCTTATGACATAAAAGAGTGTCAAAGTTGAGCTTCAAAGCCTGGGTTATTTGTACACTTTTTCACTGCAGGCGCCCTCTAACACAGTGTCTTAGTCAGGGTTTCTATTCCTGCACAAACATAATGACCAAGAAGCAAGTTGGGGAGGAAAGGGTTTATTCGGCTTACACTTCCATGCTGCTGTTCATCACCAAAGGAAGTCAGGACTGGAACTCAGACAGGTCAGGGAGCAGGAGCTGATACAGAGGCCATGGAGGGATGTTCTTTACTGGCTTGCCTCCCCTGGCTTGCTCAGCCTACTCTCTTATAGAACCCAAGACTACCAGCCCAGGGATGGTCTCACCCACAAGGGGCCTTTCCCCCTTGATCACTAATTAAGAAAATGCCTTACAGTTGGATCTCATGGAGGCCTTTCTCTGTGATAACTCCAGCTGTGTCAAGTTGACACAAAACTAGCCAGTACAATTGACCCCTTGTCAACTTGACACACAAACACATCACTAGTAAGCCTCAACCCTTACATTCTTATTCATCCCCAAGGTCTAAATAACTTTAAAAGTCCCACAGTCTTTACATATTCTTAAATTTTCAATCTCTTTAAAATATCCATCTCTTTTAAAATCCAAAGTCTTTTTACAATTAAAAGTTAACTGTGGGCTCCACTAAAACAGTTTCTTCCTTCAAGAGGGAAAATATCAGGGCACAGTCACAATCAAAGCAAAAATCAATCTCCAACCGTCCAACATCTGGGATCCAACTCACGATCTTCTGGGCTCCTCCAAGGGCTTGGGTCACTTCTCCAGCCATGCCCTTTGTAGCACACACGTCGTCCTCTGGGCTCCAGATGCCTGTACTCCACTGCTGCTGCTGCTCTTGGTGGTCATCTCGTGGTACTGGCATCTCCAAAACACTGCATGACCCCTTCAGTCCTGGGCCTTCAATTACAACTGGGGCTGCACCTTCACCAATGGCCTTCCATGGCCTCTCACAGTGCCTAGCCTGAGCTGCTGTGTGACCCCTTCATGCCTTCAAAACCAGTACCACTTGGGTGACCCTTACACATTACCAAGTCCCACTGCAGAAGGAGTACAACCTTGCCTATCTCTGGAACACAGCCTCTTTGTGCTTTCAGAAAACACTTCCCAGAAGATGTCACCTCAAAGATGCTGGTCTCTTCTTAATCACTGCTAATTTCTTAGCTCCAGCTAACCAGCATCAATAGTCCCAGTAATGCAAAGTTTTTGCTTTAGAGTTCTGGTATCTTGTTAATCACAGCTGATTCTTCAGCCCCAGCTAACCAGAACTACAAAATCTTCACAATAAAAACAGCAATGGCCCTGAAGAGAGTCTTTAATTTTCCCCCTGAAATTTCACAAACCAGGCCTCCATCTTCTGCACTGTTCTTAGCATTATCTTCCAAGCTCCTACACAACATCTGACAGAGCTCTTAACAATGAATGGATCTTCAAGCCCAAAGTTCCAAAGTCCTTCCACAGTCCTCCCCAAAACATGGTCAGGTTGTCACAGGAATACCCCACTCTGCTGGTACCAATTTGTCTTAGTCAGGGTTTCTATTCCTGCACAAACATCATGACCAAGAAGCAAGTTGGGGAGGAAAGGGTTTATTCGGCTTACACTTCCATGCTGCTGTTCATCACCAAAGGAAGTCAGGACTGGAACTCAGACAGGTCAGGGAGCAGGAGCTGATACAGAGGCCATGGAGGGATGTTCTTTACTGGCTTGCCTCCCCTGGCTTGCTCAGCCTACTCTCTTAAAGAACCCAAGACTACCAGCCCAGGGATGGTCTCACCAACAAGGGGCCTTTCCCCCTTGATCACTAATTAAGAAAATGCCTTACAGTTGGATCTCATGGAGGCATTTCCTCAACTGAAGCTCCTTTCTCTGTGATAACTCCAGCTGTGTCAAGTTGACACAAAAATAGCCAGTACACACAGCCTGGGTTATTTGTACACTTTTTCACTGCAGGCGCCCTCTAACACAGCCTGGGTTGTTTGCACACTTTTTCACTGCAGGCGCCCTCTAACACAAATGCTGTTAACAAGATTATTGGGACTGCTTTCTGAGGAATCATTTTTGTACTATAAAAACTAAAATAAATACTGAAAATACAAGTTTTACTCTCATTCTTTAAGTACTATCAAATAAGACTGAGTAGAGAAAACACCTAAGTTAAAGGAAATAAAACACTTTTACTTCAACCAGTTACAAAATAATTTCCTTAAAAAGCAAAAAAATTCTTACACCAGGTGTGGTGGTACATACCCATAAACTAAGGAAGTCAAAGCTAGATTGGGCTATATAACAAGTCTGGGCCTTCCTGGCTTAAACCATAAGACCTGGATGAAGTCTACAAATGTATTCAACAAATTCACAGACATTAGAGTATATTTGACTATAAATGCCTCTTATAAAATACATCAGAGTTCAAGCATGCCCTCCCTCACCACACTATACAGTACATTACTGGAAAGCATCCTACTTTGTAATGAATTTTAAAGATTGACTTAATCAGAGGTCCTAGATTCTGGGTAGAAAAGAACATATCTTTATTTTTAACAACCTCCAAATTTTGAAATTAAAAAAAAAAGAATATGAGTTGGGAGAAAGAAAATATAAACTGAGAAGACTGTTGCCACTGTCTAGCCTAATTTGCAGAATTGTAAAAACTGCTTGAGTGGGGCAGTGGTGGCCCACGCCTTCAATCTCAGCACTAAGTTTGAGGCCAGCCTGGTCTACAGAGTGAGTTCCAGGACAGCCAGGGCTATACAGAGAAACCCTGTCTGGGGGGGTGGGGGACAACTTTAGAACACTCACCAATTTAGGACTACATAAAGGGACAGTGTCTCAAATGCAAAATGTGTAAGTAAATGTCTTTAAAACTCTTAATTAATCTACAGCTACAGGTCTGCTCATTGCATTACGTATTTGCATGTGTGTATTTCACAAGTGAAATAATTGTCAACACTGATACAAAAGCAGGAAGGAGCTTTACCACAATAGAAGGTTGAAGCTGAACTTGGAAGAGGTTAGGAAGATGGCTCAGTGGACAAAGTGTTTATTAGGCAAACATGAGGACTGGAATTTGGATCCACAGGTCCTATTTAGCAGCCAGGTAGTCAGGGCCATCATATATGCAAACAAGCACACATATAGGTGTGCATGATTACACATGTGCACGCACACAGACACATGCACACAGTTTTGTATTAATACACAGTCTATAGGAAAACCAGCAAAGGGGGCTATATGACATGCTAAGAGAAAATAAAATGTTCAATTAAAAGAGCTAGCTGGACAAGATGGCAAAGCATGCAATACTGCTAATTGGGAGGCTGAGAGAAGAGAGATCTTGCCTCCAAAAGTGGAGAAAAACAAACAAACAAACAAAACCATAAAAGGCAAAGGACAGCATCATCAGTTACAGCAAGAATTGCTATGGGTCTAGAAAGGTAGCTGAGTAAGGTTAAGAGACTTAAGAATCCTTGCAAATGACTGGAGTTCAGCTACCAGCACCAATGTTGGGTGACTCACAACCACCAACATAACACCAGCTCAAAAGAGGGATCTGATGTCTCTGGTGTCTTGTGCACATACCGACATAGACACACATACACATAATTAAAAACAAAATTAATTATTGAAAGAAGAATCACTTTCATCATATTTAATATAAATGTACTAGCTGTCAAATGGACTAAAAACACGAGCCAACTATATAATGCTAAGAACAAACCTACTTTGAAAAAACACATGTAAATTAATAGTAAATAACTGAAGTACTATATCCTATACCCACAGTATACTGCTGATGAGAAGGCAAAATGTTACAGACACTTGACACTACATGGGTTATTTACAAAACTAAACAATTCCAATCATATAATCCAACAATTATGCTACTTAATATTTACCCAAATTGGTTTAAAATATGGCCACACCAAAAAACAAAATTCTAAAACAAAATATGTTGACTGTAGGTCTATGTGGTAAACCTTTGAAATTATCAATAGGTGATGATTTAACAGTGAAAGATTATTTAGTGACAGAACAGTCATCAAGACGTGCACTGTAGATAATAATTTCAAGCCAAAGAAGGCTAAGGCAAAAAGACTGCCTTGAGTTTGAGGCCAGTGTCAGGTGTGTAATAAGTTCCAGGCCAGCCTGGGCTATGGAATAAACCATTCCCACAGAAAACATGGGAGTGGGGCTGAGGGGGGGCGGGGAGCAGGGATGGGGAGGGAAAGGGAGGAAGAGAGAGTGAGACCATAACATATCGTAACATATGATAGCCATGTTAGATGCTCAGTGCCTTATTTACCGGCACGCACAACAGGTGGCTCACAGTCACCTGTATATAACTCTAGCTTCAGAAAATCTAACCCATTCTTCTAGCCTCTGAAGGCACTCATACACGTGGAACATGCATATGTGTACACATACACACGAACACACCCACACTTTAAAAATCAAAGGAAAATTATAAACCTAACAGACATTTGCATATTATACCATCCAACACCTCTAGAATACACATTCATTGTCTCTAGGACAGACCATGTGATAAAACAAGCCTCAGAAAACAGAAAAAATAAAATAAATAAATAAGGGTGTAGCATGAATTTTCCTTACTACAGTGAAATAAAGCTTAAAATGAATAAAAAAGAAAATTTACAAGTTATTTACAATGAAAATTTAAATTTTTCTTGAGAGGAGAAAAACCTAGTGGGTTCAGCAAAAGAACTAAGAGAGATTTGTAGCAACCAGTACCTCCCCATCACCAGAAGAAAAAGAGAAACGAAAAACTAATTAGGGTATTCATGTTACTAGAAACAAGCAAACAAGCATAACAAATCAAACCCCAAGAAACAAACCCAGACATCAGAGCATAAAATAATAAAATAGAGACAAGGAAGAGAAGGGGAGGGGGAGGAGGAGGAGGAAGAAGGGGGGGAGGGCTGCAGGGTCATTGGTCCCCACCACCAGGACAGGCAGGGGGGAAAGTAAGAGTAGGAATGTTGCCACTGTTGACAGACCTGGTGAGCACAGCTGAGTATAAGTACAACTATAATTCATCCAAAAAAGACATATGAATGCAAAGGAAAGGGAAAAGGAAGGGGGAGGGGGAGGGGGAAGGGGGGAGGGGGAGGGCAAATTGTAACTTATATCTTGGGTATCCTAATTTCTGGGCTAATATCCACTTATCAGTGAGTACATATCATTTGAGTTCTTTTGTGATTGGGTTACCTCACTCAGGATAATGCCCTCCAGGTCCAACCATTTGCCTAGGAATTTCATAAATTCATTCTTTTTAATAGCTGAGTAGTACTCCATTGTGTAAATGTACCACATTTTTTGTATCCATTCCTCTGTTGAGGGGCATCTGGGTTCTTTCCAGCTTCTGGCTATTATAAATAAGGCTGCTATGAACATAGTGGAGCATGTGTCCTTCTTACTGGTCGGAACAGAATCTTGAATGGCTGAAAAGCACTTAAAGAAATTGTTTAAAGTCCTTGGTGATCAGAGAAATGCAAATCAAAACAACCCTGAAATTACACCTTACACCAATCAGAATGGCTAAGATCAAAACATCAGGTGACAGCAGATGTTGGTGAGGATGTGGAGAAAGAGGAACACTCCTCCACTGCTGGTGGGATTGCAAACTAGTACAACCACTCTGGAAATCAATCTGGAGATTCCTCAGAAAAGTGGAAATAGATCTACCTGAAGACCTAGATATACCACTCCTGGGAATATACCCAAAAGATGCCCTACCATGCCACAAGGGCACATGTTCTATTATGTTCATAGCAGCCTTGTTTATGATAGCCAGAAACTGGAAACAACCTAGATGTCCCCTAGATGAATGGATACAGAAAATGTGGTTCATTTACACAATTAAATACTACTCAGCTATTTAGAACGAGGACATCCTGAGTTTTGCATGAAAATGGATGGAACAAGAAAATATCATCCTGAGTGAGGTAACTCAGTCCCAAAAGGACATGCATGGTATGTACTCACTAATAAGTGGATATTAGCAAAGGAAAAAAAAAAAGTCAGAACTCAAAAAGGTCAATAAGCTGAAGGGCCCAAGTGAGGACACTTTGGTCCCACTTAGGAGGGAGAGGAAAGCAATACAAGGGGAGAGGGAGGGAGGGACCTAGGTGGGAAAGTGGACAGGGGTGCAGAGTGGGGGTGGGGGAGTGCTGATTTAGTATTGGGTGAGGGAAAAGGAAAGGGCCAGCAGAAAGAATGGAAACAGGCAATCTCAGGAGGTAGGAGATTGGAGGGACCCTCTAAAATGCACCAGACACCTGGGAGGTGAGAGACTCCCAGGACTCAAAGGGAGGGATCTTAGATGAAATGCCCAATAGTAGAGCCCACCTCCAACAAAAAGACAGGGCATCAAGTGAGAGAGGGAATTGCCATCCCACAGTCAAAACTCTGACCCATAAAAGTTTCTGTCTGAAAGAACTGCAGGGTGGGAAATGGAGAGGAACTTGAGGAAAAGAAGATCCAGCAGCAGGACCAAAGTGGGATCCAGCTCAAGGGGAAGTCCCAAGGCCTGACACAATTACTGAGGCTATGGAGTGCTCACAAAAAGGGACCTAGCATGACTGCCCTCCAAAAGACCCAACAAGCAGCTTAAAGAGTCAGATGCAGATATTTGCACCCAACCAATGGACAGAAGCAGCTGACCCCTGTTGTTGAATTAGGAAATGCTGACAGAAGCTGAGGAGGAGGGCAACCCTGTAGGACTAGCACTCTCAATTAAACTGAACCCTCAAGATCACTCAAACACTGGATCACCAACCAGGCAGCATACACCAGCTGATATGAGGCCCCCAACACATATGCAGCAGAGGACTGGTGGGTCTGGGCTCAGTCAGAGAAGATGCACCTAACCCTCAAGAGACTGGATGCCCAGGGGAGTTAAGAGGAATGGTGGGGTCAGGAGTGGGGACATCCTCTTGAAGATAGGGGGCAGGGAGGAGTTATAGGATGCTGAACAGTCAAGAGAGTGGACCAGGAGGGGAATAAAATCTAGAGTGTAAAAAAAATTGAAAAATAAAAAAAATAATTTAAAAAATAGAAATAAAAAGCCAGATACACTGAATCTGACAGAAGAGAAAGTGGGGAATAGTCTTGAACTCATTAGCATAGGAACAAAACAATAGTACAGGTAGTAAGAGCATAATTAATAAATGGGACCTCATGAAACTGAAAAACTTCTGAATGGCAAAGGATACTGTCAGTCAGACAAAGCCTAAGGAACAGGAAAAGAATTTTACCAACTCCATGTCCAATAGAAATCTAATTTCCAAAATATATAAAGAACTAAAAAAATCAACAGATCTCATGTAAACAAATAACACAATTTTTAAAATGTCATACAGATCTAAACAGAGAATTCTCAAAGAAAAAACTCGAATAGCTGAGAAACACTTAAAGAAACACACATAGCTATCAGGGAAATGCAAATCAAAACTACTTTGATATTTCATTTTACTCCAATCATAATAGCTAAGATAAATAAAAAACAAAATGATTATCATGCATGTAGAGTAAGGGCAAACACTCCTCCATTGCTAGTGAGAATACAAAGTTGTGCAGCCATGATGAAAATCAGTGTTGGGGTTTCTCAGGAAGACAGGAATTGATCTACCTCAAGATCCAGCTATACATTTTTTAGGTGTATACCCAAAGGATGCTTCATCCTACCAGAAAGACACTTACTTGCTTAACCAGTCATTTCTGCTCCATTCATAATAGCCAGAAATTGGATACAACCTAGATGTCTATCGATGGATGAATGGATAAAGAAAATGTGGTACATTTACTCAATTGAGTATGAATTGTTTTTTAGAAAAGAAATATGTATTTGTTTTATTGACATCGGGCATAAACTTGTGTTAAACAAGTAAACCCAGTGAATAGCACCATGGTTAAGACTCTAGCCTGCTTTACCAAAACACTTTACAATTTAGTAAGTCAACAGGGGAATCAAATGTCTTACATCTATCTACCTGTGATCCCTAAATACAAAACAAGATTGGATAACTAACCCTGCATAGTTATAAATCTGATTTGTTCTACTACAACCAGACCACACACACAACGGGTTCTGTGTATATACTAGAATGAATGACAAAGTCTTAAAAAGCTGTAAGAAATACATTTCTAAACTAGAGAAGCTACAAATTTCAAAAGGATATGGAAAAAACTAAACCCAAGACTTCCCTCTATGTTCAAAGAAATAGACTTTCAGTAAAAATATATACAATTTTTACAGACAAATACATTGCATAAGTTTTCTTAAAAATTGAGGCTATTCAGTTTTGTAACTAATTAGTGAACCTTAAGTCAAGTACTTTTTGGCCATCACTAGGCTAATAAACTTAAGAATCATCCAAACCAAGCCAAAGTAGACAGGGCTAAAAGTCCTGAGCACTTGGACTTTGTCAAAAAGCCTACCCTGGACTGCTCAGAGGGCGCCTCCCTTCACATTCTTGTACAGCACTGCAGCTTCTAGTCATTGTTTGGTGACTTGTAGGTTACATATCCATTTTACACAAGTCACCAACGTGGTTAATTAGGGCTTCTCTCTCAACACTCTGAACAGAGTAATGGATATTTATTGAACTCTGTGACTAGCCTGATGACTGGCCCCTCTTCCATCTCTAGACAAGGAAATCAAACCTTTCCATCCACCCCTTTCATTCATTCTAGAAGTCCTCCTCCATGGCCTCTCAAACTTTGCTGAGAGGGAACTCTGCTTCATTCAGAAAGTGACTCTTCCAGAGGGTACACTTTTCCCATGTATTTATTCTTGTTAGCCACAATCGTGTAGCCACTTTCTTTTTGCTATGTTGCTACAGTAGAACTGGACTGTTAAAATCCTGGGCAGCTTCAAGTTCACCTTCATAAATACATGTTTTCACAGACGCATGTAGTTTGGTGGCTGGAGTTTTAAGAGTCCCCTACTGCACTCACAAGGCTATCTTATTAGATGTGCCAGACCAGCCCCTACTCCAGTAACACCCACAAAAGCCAGCAGCATATTTCTGATGCCGCCTTCTAGGTCCTGTACATGGAAGTACTCCACAAACCCATCCAAGCCTCTTTGTTTGACAAGCCATTTCGTCCTTACAAGAATATCTGTGATACTTTCTGCTAATGGTTCAATGAAGCTTTCTTGGTTTATGCTCTTTGAGTGTTTGGCCACAAAGGCACCAAAAGAAATAAGAGTATGGATTGGTAGTTTGGGTTTTTTTTTTTAATGTGATCATGAAATTTACAAGTATGTTGACAAGAGAAAATAATTATCTTAAGTGAAATAACTCATACCTAGAAAGACAAATATTCACTTATATGTCGATGCTAGCCGTTAAATCATTGATATAAGCAAGCTTCAATCTGTATAGCCAGGAGGGGGGGGGGAGGGACTCTGCAGGAAAGGGAAATAGAATACAAATTTATGGATGGGTAGGGAAGAGATTGGAAAAGGATTATCAAATAAAAAGAGGGAGGGAGGGAAGGAAGGGAAGGAAGGACAGATAAAGCCAAAAGCCATTTGAGAGATTGTATGAAACTTAATACAGTAGACGCTTCTTACACACACACACACACACACACACACACACACACACACAGGTACTTCAGGGCTTTAAAAAAAAATTACAGGACCTTAGCTTGCCTTTAATTCCACCACTAGGCGGCAGAGGCACGCAAATATCTGTTATTTCCAGGCCAGAGAGAGCTACATAGTGAAACCCTATATCATAAATAAACAAACAAACAAATAAATAAATAAATGTTTACAAGTACTTTGTGTGTGTGTGTGTGTATATATATATACACATACACAGCTTCTATGAGAAAGTGTATAGTGTCTGCACTCTCCAACTATGTGCATTTCTTTTGCTTTTTCTTAGGCTTTTTCTTGTTTGGCTGTTTTGTTCTATTCTGATTTGTTGCTTTGTTTTATTTTATTGCTATTCTTTAGAAGCTTGTTTGTAATTCTGAGAGAGAGAAAGCTTGAAGATTAGGTATGAGAGGGGAGATCGGAAGGAACTGATAGGAGCAGGGGGAAAGGAAAACATAATCAATATATTGCATGAAAAAAATCTATTAAACATTTTAAAAAACTGCACAGCTCAAATTGATCAACACATCAATTGAATGCAATTTTCTATCAAAATATAAACAATTTTCTTCAAGGAACTAGAAAAGTTAATAACAAAATATATAAGGAAAGACCAGGCATGGTGGTGCATGCTTCAATCCAAAGTAGAGTCAGGTATATCTCTATGAATTTGCCCCTAGTCTGGTACCCATATAGTGAGCTCCAGGCCACACCGGGCTATATATGAGGCCCTGACTCAATAAATGAATGCCTTCAGAAGGTAAAACAATCCTGAAACTGTGGAAAAGCAGATGGGGGTATAGTGGGATAGGGACACATGACCTAGAAGAACTATAATACCTGACTTTAAAATATACAACACATAGGTAGGGTGTAATTCAGAACTTGAGAGGGATGGAACTAATACTGTAAGTTCTAGACCAAACTGAGCTATAAACAGTATCTCCTCACACACAAACTTTAAAAAAAAAAAAAAAAAAGAAAGAAAAAAAGAAAGGAAAGGAAAGGAAAGGATGATGCTAGACAAAGTGAGTATGCAATGCAGAAGAAATAAAGCAGGCCCCTAATTCTAAACATGTACAGTTGGGTCATATCATTCCATAAAACTCAAAACTGTGTAACTATTAAAAGTGCAGAAGCATTTCAAAAATCACCCCTCATCACAAAGACATCTTTAGATATGGAAAGCCCATGGGGAGGAGGAGGGAAAGAAGACACCAACAACAACTAAAGCAAAAACTTAACTAGTAAGGTTTCAAAGAAAGTCTGTCCAACAAAGGAAGCCATCAACAAGATGAACAACCTGCAGAATGGGAAGTGAAGTACAAATTATTCATTAATAAATGATATACTTGCAACATATGTAAGACATTCAACTCAAAAGCAAGAAGACAGAAGACATCTAAGAAAATACCTCATCATAGAAGTAAAAACCAAAACCACAAAATGTCATCTCATCCTCCCAAGAAGCTATAAAAAATAATAATAAAGACAAAAATGACTGGTGTTAAGATAAAAAGACTGTCCTCATATGCGCTGATAGTAAGAATGTAAATTAGCCCACTTAAGACTGGTAGACCTTGGGCACTAATTCTGTAGCCAGTCCCACAACACCCAGAGAAGACCCACTCCCAGGAGCTCTTACTCGTCCAGGAACACAGGAACACAGGACCATAGGATCCCGGGATCCCAGAATCCCAGGAGTTATGTCACACCAGGATCTCAGGGTCCCAGAGGTAGCTTGACTCCCAAAGGCTCTGACACACCCAGGATCTCAGGATCACAGAATCACAGAGACAGCTGAACTCTGAGGAGTTCTGACACAACCAGGATCACAGGAAAGACAGGCTTCACTCAGATATAACAAAGGCAGGTAGCACTAGAGATAACAGATGGTGGGAGGCAAGCATAAGAACATCAGCAACAGAAACCAAGGTTACTTGGCATCAACTTGGCAAAACTCTGATTTAAAAATCACATCTCATGATGATGATAGAGGACTTTAAGAAGGACATAAATCACTCCCTTAAAAAAATACAAGAGAACACAGGTAAACAGCTAGAAGCCCTTAAAGAGGAAACACAAAAATCCCTTAAAGAATTACAGGAAAATACAATCAAACAGGCGAAGGAAATGAGCAAAACCATCCAAAATCTAAAAATAGAAATAGACACAATAAAGAAATCACAAAGGGAGACAGACGACCCTGGAGTTAGAAAACATAGGAAAGAGATCAGGAGTCATAGATGCAAGAATCACCAACACATACAGGAGATAGAAGAGAGAATCTCAGGTGCAGAAGATACCATATAAAAGAATGACACAGGGCTGGTGAGATGGCTCAGTGGGTAAGAGCACCCGACTGCTCCTCCAAAGGTACTGAGTTCAAATCCCACCAACCACATGGTGGCTCACAACCATCCGTAACAAGATCTGACTCCCTCTTCTGGAGTGTCTGAAGACAGCTACAGTGTACTTACATATAATTAAAAAAAAAAAAAAATCTTAAAAAAAAGAAAGAAAAGAATGACACAACATCAAAGAAAATGCAAAAAGCCAAAAGCTCCTAACCCAAAACATCCAGGAAATGCAGGCCACAATGAAACGTAAGGATAATAGAAGAGAGCAAAGATTCCCAACTTAAAGGGCCAGTAAATATCTTCAACAAAATTATAGAAGAAAACTTTCCTAACCTGAAGAAAAGAGATGCCCATGAACATACAAGAAGCCTACAGAAGTCCCAATAGACTGGACCTGAAAAGAAATTACTCCCATCACATAATAATCAAAACACCAAATACACTAAACAAAGAAAGAATATTAAAAGCAAAGAATATTAAAGAAAGAATATTAAAAGCAGTAAGGGGAAAAGGTCAAGTAATATACAAAGGCAGGCCTATCAGAATTATACCAGACTTTTCACCAGAGACTATGAAAGCTGGAAGTTCTGGGCAGATGTCATACAAACCCTAAGAGAACACAAATGTCAGCCTAGGCAACTATACCCAGCAAAACTCTCAATTACCATAGATTACCTAACCCTAAACCTAACCCTGATTTTTTTTTTGGGGGGGGGGTGAGAACTGAGTTCCAGGTGCACTTCCTACAGCTCGAGATATTTCATGACAAAACCAAATTTACACAATATCTTTCCATAAATCCATCCCTACAAAGGATAATAGATAGAAAACTCCAACACAAGGAAGAAAGCTACACCCTAGAAAAAACAAGAAAGTAACCTTTCAACAAACCCAAAAGAAGATAGGCACACAAAGATAATCCCACCTCTAACAACAAAAATAACAGGAATTAACATCAATGAACTTAATTCCCAAAAAGATGACACAGACTAACAGACTGGATAAGTAAACATGACCCAGCATTTTACCGCATACAGGAAACGCACCTCAGTGACAAAGATAGACACCACCTCAGAATAAAGGGCTAGAAAACAATTTCCAAGCAAATGGTCCCAAGAAACAAGCTGGAGTAGCCATTTTAATACCAAATAAAATCGACTTTCAACCAAAAGTTATCAAAAAAGATAAGGAAAGACTCTTCATATTTGTCAAAGGAAAAAACTTCAATTCTAAACATCGATGCTCCAAAATTCAAGGGCAACCACATTCATAAAAGAAACTTTACTAAAGCTCAAAACACACATTGCACCCCACACAATAATAGTAGAGGACTTCAACGCCCCACTTTCAGCAATGGGACAGATCATGGGAAGAGAAACTAAACAGAGACACAATGAAACTAACAGAAGTTATGAACCAAATGGATCTAACAGATGTTTACAGAACATTTCATCATAAAGCAAAAGAATGTACCTTCTTCTCAGCACCTCATGAAACCTTCTCCAAAACTGACCATATAATTGGTCACAAAACAGGCCTCAACAGATACAAGAAGATTTAAATAATCCCATGCACCCCATCAGATCACCACAGACTAAGGCTGGTCTTAAATACCAACAAAAACAATGGAAGACACACATACACATAGAAGCTGGTTGCTCTACTCAATGATGACTTGGTCAAGGAAGAAATAAAGAAATTAAAGACATTTTTAGAATTTAATGAAAATGAACACATGTCATACCAAAACTTATGGGACACAATGAAAGCAGTGGTAAGAGGAAAACTCATAGCTCTAAGTGTCTCCAAAAAGAAACTGGAGAGAGCTTACACTATCACACACACCTGAAAGCTCTAGAACAAAAAGAAATACACCCAAGAGGAGTAGAAGGCAGGAAATAATCAAACTAGGGGCTGAAATCAACCAAACAGAAACAAAAGAACTATACAAAGAATCAACCAAACCAGGGGCTGGTTCTTTGAGAAAATCAACAAGCTAGATAAACCCTTAGCCAGACTAACCAGAGAGCACAGAAACAGTATTATATTTAATAATAGCAGAAATGAAAAGGGAGACATGACTATGAAATATATCTTAAAATACCTATTCTGTTTGTTGAATATTAACAGCTGAAAATATTAAAATCATGTTCTATACACACAAAAAAAAAAAAGACTGGAGAGGTGGCTCAGCAGTTAAGAACGCCGACTGCTCTAATCCCCAGTACCACAGGGAAACTTATCTATCACCCATTTCAGGAGATCCAACACCCTCTTCTGACCTCTGAGGGAAACAGGCTTATACAAGGTACACTTACATACATGGAGGCAAAATATTTATAAACATAAAATAAAAATGAATACATCTTGAAAAAATAGTTCAGTTATTATAGAAAACTATATGTAGTGTTCCTGAAAAGGGGGGGGGGGAGCACATGGTAGGGCAGTGGTGGCGCATGCCTTTGATCCCAGCACTTAGGAGGCAGAGATGGCTCTTTATGATTACAGGCCAATCTGATATACAGAATTAATTCCAGGTCAGCAAGGCTACTCTGAGAAACATTTTCTTGAAAAATTGAGACAGGAAAGGAGGGAACGTGGGAGAAAGGGAAAGAGGGAGAGAGGGAGATAAGGAGGGGGCACACCAGCCTCATGCAGTTGCAGTGCCCAATCCCATATCTCTATAGTTCTAATACTGACATCAAGAATCACTTGACCCTAAGTGCCTGGGCAACAAAGCAAGATCCTATATTTCAAACAAAAAATAAATATATTGATCAACAGAATTATAAATAGAATAACCATATAATCCAGCAAACCCATTATTGGGTATATATCCAAATTAAATAAAATTAATACATAGAAAAGGTATCTATTCTGTTATTTTAATAAGAATACAATCCACGAATAGCCAAAAAGAATCAGCCAATGAGTAATAAACAGATGTACATATAAAACAGGAATAGTATATAATTAAGAATAAAAAATAGCCGGGCGTGGTGGCGCACGCCTTTAATCCCAGCACTCGGGAGGCAGAGGCAGGCGGATTTCTGAGTTCGAGGCCAGCCTGGTCTACAAAGTGAGCTCCAGGACAGCCAGGGCTATACAGAGAAACCCTGTCTCGTAAAAACCAAAAAATAAAAAAAAATAAAATAAAAAAAATAAAAAAATAAAAAAAAATAAGAATAAAAAATAAAGATCAATGATAAATGTTTCAATGGTTAAGAGCAATGGCTGCTCTTGCAAGGACTTAGGTTCAGTTCCTAATACCTACACAGGGGGTTACAACCATTTCCAATTCCAGTTCTAGAGAACCCAATACCTTCTTCTGGACTCCACAGGCACTGCACTGGTACCCAAACATACACACAGGCAGAGCATCTGTACATGCATAATAAAACCTCTTTTAAATAAAACAACCTAGCCAGGCATGGCTGTGACTCTAGCTCTCAAGATGAGAAGACAACAGGATCAAAAGTTTAAGGCCAATCTTAGCTATATATATAGCGACCTGAAGCTACTAACCAAGACTATAGAGCTAGACCCTGTATCAGAAAAAAATATTATTCCATCTCCAGAAATGTGTGTGGAAATGGATAATACTATGTGAACTAGTATATAAGTCAAAAACATAAAGACAAATACTATATCTCATTTTAATGTGGAAGCTAACATTAATCTCAAAGATATAGAATAGAATAGAATAGAATAGAATAGAATAGAATAGAATAGAATAGAATAGAATGCAATAGAAGTTACTAGCATCTGGGAAGGACATAAGGGAAGGAGGGAGGACTAGTATGTATACGAGTAGATACAGATGCAAGGAAAGAATGATTTCTTCCAGGGGTTGTAATATACACCTTTAATCACAGCACTCAAGAGACAGGAGCAGGTGGATCTCTTGAGTATGAAGCTACACAGCAAGTTCCAGGACTAGGGCTACATAGTAAGACACCAGTCTCAAACAAGTAAGCTAACTAGTTATTTAAAAGTAGGCTTCAATGTGTATCAACTCACAACTGTAAGTGTGTATATATTGTGTCTTCTAATAGCTAATATATTGCTAAACAAGACAAAGACCAATGAAATGACACAGTTATTTCTCAAGTGAAACAATTATGATATGCATTCTTATAACCTACGGTTTTTTCCTCCTTAATACCACTTTCCCTAGCTAAAAGAACCTGAAGTCCTCAGAGAGTAGCTAAATTTTTATCTAGGGGTGGGAAAGATTAAAAATGGACCTCAAAAATATTCTTTCCAAAGAACAATGATCACTGTAGCTTTCTTAAGACACAGGAGTAAAGGCAGAGCATGTGGACAGAGAAGCAAGCAAGAGAGCATACCTGGTAGAACTGTGAAAATCCTTTTTTCCACTAAAATAACAAAAAATGGAAACTAAATTGAAGACTGAGAAGCTTGAGGGTGGTGAATGAAATAATCATCCTCGATTACGAGAGAAGAAATGTCTAAGTGAGAGTAGGTAAGGTGAGAAAAGGAGTGGCCCTGACTCACTTGAGAACTGAAGTCACTTGAGATAAGCCAATCAGCAAGACTGTTGTCTACAGCCATGACCAGTTGGAAGATGTAAAATGTGGATTTGGTGAAAGATTTGAAGGGGTGTCAAGAAAATGACAATAGCCATATGTAGTGGTGCATGCCTTTGATCCTAGTACTCAGGAGGTAGAGGCAGGCAGACCTCTTTTTTTAAACCAGAATTGTGAACTCCAGGCTAGCCAAAGTTACATAAGACTTTAAAAAAAAAAAAAAAAAAAGAAAGAAAAAGATTACAAAGACTTGGAGTTAGAAAGCAGCAAACCCATTCATAGGATCACTAGACTGTAGGTTTCAATATGTAAAATGCTGTGTGGCATAGGTTTTCAAAACAAAACCCAAGTGTAGTAAGGGAAAACAAGTCACTAACTGTCCCAATAAATGGCACTATGACAAGGGTAATGTGTGAACTCTAAGAATGTATTGCTGAGAGGAACTGGAGAAGTCATAATTCAAGGTTTTGAACAGATCATAAAACAGTCTGAGGGAAGCCAGGTGGCGGCAGCACGTGTTTCTTACTCTCAGCACGCAGGAGGCCGAAGCAGGAGAATCTCTCTGGATTAGAAGCCAGCCTGAGCTACAAAGTGAGTTCCCGGACAGCCAGAACTAAACCCTGTTTTGAAAACAAAAACAAAAACAAGATTACAAGGAGAAAAACAGAATAATATAGAAATGATGCTAAACCTTCACCAAGTAAGAAAGAGAATACCGAAGAAGAATGCTGATGGGTCCATGTTTTAAAAGGAGACAGCCGGATGGCACTGTCTTAATATAATTTTTTAAAAATTGAGGTTGAAAAATGTCACTTAAAACTTTAAAAGGACCTGGACATGGTGGCACCCACCTTTAATCCCAGCTCTTGGGAGTTTCAGCCAAGCCTGGTCTACAGAGTGAGAGTTCTAAAACAGCCAGGGCTACACAGTAAGACCCTTTCTTTGGAGGTGAAGGCATGGATACCATGACTTTAAAGGGGTTCTGGGAGATGATCCAGCAGTTATCAGTATTTATTGCTCCTACAGAGGATGCCAGTTTGGATCCCCATTACTCATGTTGGGTAGCTCACAAATGCCTGTAACTCCAGCTCCTGGAAATCCAAAACCTCTTCTGGGTCCCATGCTCACTCTAGAACATACAGACACACAGATAAAAAATAAATCTATAAAAAAAAAAACAATAATAAACTCTATAAATAATGGAGGGAAGGAAAGGGGAAAGATATGAAAAGGAAAGGGAAGGTAGAGAGGAAAATTTTTAAAGGATGAAATGATTGTGAACTTCCAAGCTTCACTTTGTCACTCTAACTAATAAAATACAACAGAAAGGAAAATGGGAGCTACAGAGTATATAAAAGCTTTCCAAGAACTCTGCACTTACATAGTAAGATATAAACATAAAATAATTTCTTCAAAGTATCTTAAAACGTAAAGCAAGTGTTTGATTATGAGAAATTGGTTTTTTTATTTTTTTAAAGACATGATTTATTCTTCCTTTCATTCCCCCTGAATTTCAGCATCATCTGTCTACAGCTTTTATTTTTAATTAGGTATTTTCTTCATTTATATTTCCAATGCTATCCTAAAAGTCCCCCATACCCTCCCCCCCACTCCCCTACCCACCCACTCCCACTTCTTGGCCCTGTCGTTCCCCTGTACTGAGGCATATAAAGTTTGTAAGACCAATGGGCCTCTCTTTCCACTGATGGCCGACTAGGCCATCTTTTGATACATATGCAGCTAGAGATACGAGCTCCAGAGGGTACTGGTTAGTTCATATTGTTATTCCACCTATAGGGTTGCAGATCCCTTTAGCTCCTTGGATACTTTCTCTAGCTCCTCCATTGGGGGCCCTGTGATCCATCCAATAGCTGACTGTGAGCATCCACTTCTGTGTTTGCTAGGCCCCGGCTTAGCCTCACAAGAGACAGGGTCCTTAAGCAAAATCTTGCTAGTGTATGCAATGGTGTCAGCATTTGGAGGCTGATTATGGGATGGATCCCTGGGTATAGCAGTCTCTAGATGGTCCATCCTTTCCTCTCAGCTCCAAACTTTGTCTCTGTAACTCCTTCCATGGGTGTTTTGTTCCCAATTCTAAGAAGGGGCAAAGTGCCCACACTTTGGTCTTCGGTCTTCTTGAATTTCATGTGTTTTGAAATTGTATCTTATATCTTGGGAGCTTGCTGCCAAGTCTGATCCCCACAGTTCATATAGAAGGAGAAAACTTCCCAAGCTGTACACACGCACGCGCACACACACACACACACACACACACAATAATTTTTCTAAAAAAAGATAAAGTAGGGCTGGAGAGATGGCTCAATGGTTAAGAGCACTGACTGTTCTTCCAGAGAATTCAAGTTTGATGCCAAAACAGCCACTACAACAGACATCTACCTATAACTCCAGTACCAGGAAATCCACCACCCTCTTCTGATTTCCTTGGTTACCCTGTGTACACACATGTATATGCAGGCAAAACTCATACACACACAAAAAAAATTTTTTTTAGAAAAGATGAAGTAACCTTTCAATTTTTTCTAAGAAACTTTATGAGATTCTTTATACATCAAGCTAATACTCAGGCTGGAGAGATGGCTCAGCAATTAAGAGCACTGACTGCTCTTCCAGAGGTCCTGAGTTCAATTCCCAGCAACCACATGGTAGCTCACAACCATCTATAATAGCATTCGATGCCCTCTTCTGGTGTGTCTGGTACAATGACTCATATAAATAAAATAAATAAATCTTGAGAAAAAAAAAGATAATACTCATCTTGGTGAACAACAAAGAGCAGAATGCTGTCCAGGTGCCACACACATGTGGGAATCACAGCTGGCAGACTACCCCAAGCAGTCATCTTCTACTCAGGCCATGAGGCCAACAACTTATTAAATCATTAATTTGTTGGATTTTGGAATGATTTTTGGTATTTTACTTATCTACTCTTGTGGGTACACAATGCATACCTGTATGTTGAAGATATCGGAAGGCTGAGTACACAGAAGTTTACAGATTAACCCAGGAATTTATAATACCATTCACTAATGAAGCATTTTCCTCTATATTCATATTAACCAAAGCTTTGAACATATACTTAATGGTTCACAAGTCAGAAATATACTAAAGACATAAAAAATTGTATTTGTTTCAATAAAAGACATTCATGTATACAAATAATTCAAACTAAATAAGCACTCAAGGGAAAAACTGAGAAAGAAACCTTAGTTTTTCACTCTATCAGTACACATCAAATAATTTAAACAGATGGATGACTTGAGAGTTTCATATACAGACAAATGCTAACACAGACATTTCTATACAAATGCTATGTATCATGTATAAATAAGTACAGATGATTATTTTGTCAAAACTCTCATCAAAATCCAATACCTGTCTCCACAATATTTTCTGTTTCCGTCGTCTCCAGTCCATCCATGCTGTCCTCGTCTTCCACTGTAGATTTTCCTCTACTTCGAGGCCTACAGCAAAAAATTAATTAATTAATTAATTAAGCACATAAAATCAAATTCTAAAATTTTTGCTTGGTTGTTTTTTGAGACACTCTCACATATAAGCCAGGCTGGCTTTGGACTCCTAATATTGCTACCTCTTCCTCCTCCTAACTACTGAGATGTGCACCATGGATTATCATACCCAGATAAATGTTGAATTTTAAGACTTAGATCTAAAACACCATATAAAGCATACTTGGCAAATACAGCAAATAAAATTTGAGCTTTCTCTTGCATAATAACATATTAAGTAATAAAAAAATATATTTTCTTTCTTAAAGCCTGAATGTTAGGACAAACACATGTTAATAAATATCTTAAGTTTGAAACTACTAATTCAGGATTTTGCTTCTTTAAAGTGACATTTTCCAAAACTCCCTCTGTATCCATTATTAGCTTTTATATTTCTAATAAGTTCTTTACAAAGTTCAGACTTTTAAAAGGTTGTAGTCTACATCTAGTAAAATTTAAAAGTGATACCTGAAAATTCCATTTACTAAAAGCTTATGTGATTGGGCCAGCAAGATCATTCAACGGGTAAGGGTACTTGCCTCCAACCCTGAGGACCTGAGTCAACTCCTGGGACCCACATGTTAAAAGGAACAAACAAACCCTGCAAGCTGTTCTCTGACTCCTACATGTGCACATGAACACAAAGAACCACAGAAATAAATCAAATGTAATTTTAAAAAATTAAGTAGATTTAAAAGAAAAACAAACAAACAAAAAGTGGCCAGACCTGGTAGTTCAAACCTTCATTTAATCCCAGCCCTCAGTTAGATCTTTATGAGCTTAAGGTCAGCCTAGTCTACATAGCAGGTTCTAGGGCTACATAATGTGACCCAAATTCCCTTCCTTAATTAATTAATTAGTTAATTTTATCAGTATAATAATATAGAATAGAAAAGATGAGAGCAATCAATACAGCTTAGTAGTAGAGAATTTATCTAACATAAACAAGGTTCCAGGTTTAATCACCAACAGAAAAAATAATTATTTAATTAATTAAGATCTGACAGAGCTGCTCAGTGGACATCTTATTCATCAACTGCAACAAATACCATGGTTTTCTTCTGTTTTTAATTCAGTGCCAAACACTAACACTTCATTTATGAAAAAAACAAAACAAAACAAAACAAAAACAACAACCACCACCAAAAAAAACTTGATTCCATCCAAGCACTCTTCTAGGTATATTTATTAGCCTTTGATCAATGGTGGTTCTCAACGGTAGTGGGCAGAGTTGATTTCTCCCAGAAATTATCTGGCATTGTCTGAACATGTTGTTTGTTGGCACAATATGGAGTGCAGAAGCTACTCAACTCAGTCAGTAGAGTCTGGTAGTGCTGCTAAACACACTACAATGCAGGAGGTGCCTCTGCCAAGAAATCAGCTAGTTCACCAGGTCAACAGTTTAGAGAACAGGGTCTAGTCTCTTGTCTGTATGCAGCAACTACTAAATATATGAGTTCCATTTTTATGATAAAATAGAAACTATAAAATATTAAAAGATATTTAGGGCCTGAGTTCAGTTCCCAGCACCTACATTAGGAATCACAAAAGCACCAGTTGACTCTAGCCCAGACAATCTGATACACACTTCTGGTTTCTGTGGGAATCCACACACAGTGGCATAAACACATAGACCCATACACGCACATATGAATTTTCTTAATCACAAGAAATATAAAGGTCTATTGTTTTAAAAAAATGCTAAAGGGGACTAGACACTCCATGAGTCTTAAGATTTGGTTCAAGAAATAACCTCCTGGTATTTTAATCTGAAAGCTTTAAGCAACATTTGATTGGTCCTTCTGAACTCTTCATAGTAGTACATTGCATTTTGCCTGTTCTTTGCGTGGAACTATCTCACACAGCAACGATTCCATTGTATTCCCATACAATCACCTGAAACTTTCCACTACCTGGCTTCTCTTGCAGAGTACCTAGATCTATCTCTCTCCTAAGCTATCTTACCAATTCTGCCTTTGATTTCAGTGGTCAAAATCCATAAAGGGTCAGGAAAAAAACAGCTCAGAGGTTAATGGTCACAGTCACCAAGCCATATGACCTGAGTTGAGTTGTTCACATGATGGAAGTAGAGAACCATCTGACCTCTACACATGCATAGTAGTACATACTCATGTGGCAACACAAGTATTCTAAAAATGAGTAAAATGCAAGAAAAATCCCTAAAGTTATCTACAGCACAGCAAGGAAATACCCAACTCCCAAGTTTAACACCTAAGGCCTTTTTTTTTTTTTTTTTTTTTTTTGGTTTTTCGAGACAGGGCTTCTCTGTGTAGCCTTGGCTGTCCTGGAACTCACTTTGTAGACCAGGCTGGCCTCGAACTCAGAAATCCGCCTGCCTCTGCCTCCCGAGTGCTGGGATTAAAGGCGTGCGCCACCACACCCGGCTGAAGGCCTTTTTAAATAAATGATAAGTTTGGCTTTCCATCTCCCCTCACCCCATGTACCTCTGGAAGATCCCTTCCCTCCTAGATGACTTATGAAACATAAAAATAACCATTTTAGATGGAAAATATGAGGATGTTTTCCTAAAATTATACAGCTTCTACAATTTTCAAGATGAGTAAAAAAGGTAATTTTCCCTTTGAAATGAAATCTGTAATGCCAAGTGTGGTCTGAATAAAAATGGCCTTAGTTACCAGAGAGTGAATTGCTTTGCAAGAATTAGAAGGATTAGGAGGTGCGGCCTTCTTGGAAGAGGTTCAAAAGCCCGTGTAGGGCCCAGTCTCTCTCAGCCTCTCCACCTGGAGAATGTAGTTCTCAGCTACTGCTCTAGCACCATGCATGCCACCACACTCCCTGTCATGACAATAACTGACTAGTCCTCTGAAACTGTAAGCAAGCACCACTTAAATGCTTTCTTTTATAAGTGTTGCCTTGGTCACAGTGTCTCTTCACAGCAAAGTAAACTGACTAAGTCACCAGAGCTTCTTGTCTCTGGCATTTAAGGCTTGTTTCACCATACCAGACATTTATTCTTAGTAAGAACAGAAATTGCTATAATTATTCTTTAGTGATATTTGTCATTATTAAAAGCCACTAGAGAAGCTGGAGAAATGACTCAGCATTTAAGAAGAGCACTAGATGCTCTTCCAGAGGGCCTAGGTTCAATTCCCAGAATCCACATGACAGACAACTCACAACTGCCTATAACTCCCATTCCAGAGGACCCAGTACACTCACACAGACATACATGCAGGCAAAACAGCAATGGACATAAAGAAATAAATAAAAACACCTTTTTAAAAGTCATTAGAATTTGTATAATCTTTGGCCCAGGAAGGCAAGATGAGAATTTATCATGAATGAATAATAAAGCAAACAAAGTCATTAAATGAAGGATTTTCATTTGAGCATTGTATTTGTATTGGTTTGAATGAGAAATGTCTCCTATAGACTTAAGCATTTGAAAAAATCTCCAGGTGGTACTGTTAAAGAAAGTGTAGCCTTATTGGAGGAGGTGTGTCACTGGAGGTGGCTTTGTGAGTTAAAAGACTGGCACAATATCAGGTTAGCTCTCAACTTTACACTTGTGGCACACGATAAGCTCTCAGACTTCCTGCTCCAGCTACCAACCTTCCCCATCATGATGAATTCTAAGCCTCTAGAATAGTGGATCTCAGCCTTCCTATGTTGTGACCCTTTAGTACAGTTCCTCATGTTGGGTAACCTCCAACCATAAAATTATTTATTTTGCTGCTACTTAATAACTAATTTTGCTGCTGTTGTTATAAAACATAATATAACAAACTCCAACGAGGTTGCATCCCACAGATTGAGAACCACCACCACCCTAGAAGCATAACACCAAGTAAATCCTTTCTTCTGTAAATTGTCTTGGTTATGGTATTTTATCAGGGCAATAGGAAAGTAACTAATACAGTGTTAAGTTTCAAAAAATAGATATGTAAGACCTGCAAGATGGTCAACTGGTGAAGGTACCCATCACCAAGCCTGACAACTTCATTTTGATGTTTAGGAGGCACAGGGTAGAAGATAATCACCTCCAGCAAGTTATCCTCTGACCTCCCATGTGAGTACCAAGGCTCTTTTGCCCTCCCCACATACACAGAAAACAAATTAACTAGAATGGAATTTTCAAAATGATAGGGTACCAGCAGAGACTTTTCCCCTGTCCACCAAGAAAAGACTATTCAGATGAATTATTTAAGTGTTGATATTCAGCATCTACTAAAATCATACAACTACAGTTAATAACATATAAATCTTTTATGACTATCCTCCATATGTAAAAAGAGAAGCAACTTTTTCTGCATGTTTTCTACACACATACACTGTGTGTGCATATGTGAATAAAACATACCGTGTGTGTGTGTGTGTGTGTGTGTGAGTGTGTGTGTGTAAAACATACCAAGTAAAACCCTAACATAACGGTAATAATGTTTTCCTTGGACTTGCAAAATGGATTAGTTGATTAAAGGTCTTTTGCACTAATATCAACAATCTGAGCTTGATCCCCAGGATCCATATATTAAAGAAAACCAATAAACAAACTGTCCTCTTACCTCCATGTGTGCCATAACAGGCAGTAGGCATGCACGCACACACACACTCACTCACACATACACAGTCAGGAAGTAAAATTTGTCTGTGCATCTATGGAAGTATTCTAGAGTGGGGACAGAGGGGCACACTGGGTTAAATCATGGTACCTTTCAAAGGCTTACTGAGGAAAGAAAGTCCAGGGGCCTACATGCCCCATTTACTGCATCTATCACTTCTGCCACCTGCTGGCATTAGACTCCAGCTTCTCAGGCCTTCCTTTCAACCAGGACTGAAGACTCTTCCAAGCTTTCTCCCAAGCTATGGTTAGGGACTTCTATGTCTAAGTCATTCAGTTGTCTAGACTTGGAAAATGGTTCTTGACTCTCCGGTCTACAGACTATCACTGTTGTATTAGACCAATCCAATATAGTCTCTATTAATCTGTATTATGTATACAGTATACTGATTCCATTCATCCGAAGAAGAACCTATCTAAACCTATGAGCATTCTAAAATATCAAACTACCTCCTAAGAATCAAACATTGTCATTAGTTACATTGAGGACTCTCTCATGTCATTAGTTACACAGTTACTAGACCAGAAACCCTAGAAAAAAAATTGATGAGAGAAAATGATGGCAAGGATGAGAGACTTGCTCTAGAGCAGAGGGGATTCTATGAAACATGCTAAGTATAGACTGAGGTGGAACAATAGTTTAAAATTGTGTGTGTGTGTGTGTGTGTGTGTGTGTGTGTGTGTTTTAAGTGTATGTGAATTAGAGAAGATGAAAGCTTAAGCTTGATGTTTTCTTACTAGAATCGTAACTTTATTTAAGATGGGAGGAAAGTATTGAGGATATTGTGCAAGCCAGACAAATGATCAGTAAAGAGCCACAACCCCAGTTCCTAAAAACAAATGAAATTTCTCCCTGATATATTCTGCCTCATCTGTTGAAAAGGGATAATGGTATCTATCTCATTAACACATGTCTATTACTACAGTTTAATATTCAGTAGTTACCTACACTTATATAAATTTTTATTCCTATTAGTATGGTAACATAAAAAACATTGATACTAAGACAGCAACAGAGTCTCCTTAACAATCAATGCTTTTTTGTTTGTTTTTTTAAAGGTTCATAATTGTGTACCTTTATGGATGCTTGTGTACCTCTGGCATGGTGCCCAGAAAGGTCAGAAGAGGACATAGGATCTGCTAGAAATGATGTTACAGATGGTTGTGAACCACCATGTGGGCACCAGAAATCAAGCCCAGATCCTCTTTAAGAGCAACAAGTGCTCTTAAGTGCTTGCTAGGCCACCTATCCATTCCTCAGTCACTTTTTAAACAACCTCAGTTCAAGCCCGGCCAGTGGTCCAACATTAAAAAATAATAAAATCTAAGACTATAGAAGGCATAAAGGGAAGAGAAAGGAATGAGAGAGAGAGAAAAGCGAACATCAAAGAAAATGAAGTCTGTATAGATAGTTGGAAGGAAGGAAGAAAAGAAAAGAAAAGAAAAGAAAAGAAAAGAAAAGAAAAGAAAAGAAAAGACCACTTCAGTCCTGCCAGCCTTCCCCTCCCCCCACACCCCAACACACACAGTCATGTTTAGTTAAGTGTGTATGTCTATGGAGGAATGTGTGCAATATGTGTACAGGTTGCTGTGGAGGCCAGAGGCATCTGATGCCCCTGGAGCTGTGATCCAACCAATGTTGGTACTAGGATTTGAACCCAGGTTCTCTACAAGAGAACACAGCCTTATCCATGAGCCACCTCTCTAGCCCAGTACATTACTTCTTACATCACACTTAAATATTGCAATGGCTTTCCCAACCTTCAAAACTATTCCTTAGACTGACTTAAAACCCATACTACTTCTACAGTTTCATCTCTTGTCTGGTACCAGGCTTGCTAAACTCCTGGTAAATTTTATTCCTTCCATTACAAACTCACTCATGCCCCTCTCACCCAGTCCCAAGATGGCGGACCTATTGGTAAGGCCCTAGAGCAGACTGCCTGCCTGAAGAAACTACAAGAACAAGCAAGATATACAGCAAAAAGTGGAGTTTCATAAAAGGATGGAGAAAGAAGTGTCTGGTTTCATCCAGGACAGTGAACAGATCAAGAAAAAGTTTCAGCCTATGAACAAGAAAGAGAGCGTGGAGCATACTACATGATGTGGTAGAGGTAGCTGGCCTCACATCCTTCTCCTTTGGAGAAGATGATGACTTGTCACTATATCATGATCTTCAAAAAAGGGTTTGCACCCTCAGATGAAGAGCTAGACTGCTACTGTCATAGAGAGGGGTGGGACCCCCAGAAGGCTGAGGAGAAGCAGAAGCTAAGGAGTTAGCTCAGAAGCAGGAGGAAGAGGCAGCACAGCAGGGACCCGCGGTTGTGAGTCTGCCAGTGACTACAGGACAAGTATTGGCAAAGGAGCAGCCAAAGATGCAGCCTACATGCTATAGGCCAACAAGACCTATGGCTGTGTGCCTATGGCCAACAAGTGGGACACATGCTCCATAGAAGAGGCCATGAATGAGATCAGAGCCAAATAATGTCTGCAGCAGAGTGGGGAAGAGTTGCCAACTACCTTCTAGGCATCCTACCAACTTGCTTTAACCTCCAGCAAGGCAGGGCATGGATGGACAAGGCTGCTATCAGGACCCATCCTGGAGCTCCATTTCTAAACTATGAGGTCCTTCCAGGTGCCACTCAGGCTAGAGGAGAAGTAGGTGTTTATCACTGCTGGAATTTGGATGTATGGTTAGAGTGTGAGTGTGTGTGTGTGTGTGAGTGTGTGTGTGTATAAATGTGTGAGTATACATGAGTAAATGTGTGAGTGGGTATTTAATCTACATTATTCTCTATTACCCTTGGAACTTTCTTCCCCATGGGCCTGGGGTTACTTTACATTCAATAGACACTGTTTGACAACGATCCTGCTCCCCCCTCCCCCCAAAAAAAACCCTCACTCACGTGGTACAGCTTTTGTACAAGCTACTCCCTCTGCCTGCAAAGTACCTCTATTTCCTCCAATAATCCCTCAGCAATCAAATAGGTAGAAATCAAAACTATAATGCTTTTCTGACTTAGCTTAGTGGTTCTGCTACAAGCTCTGCACTGAATTTCTACTACCCAGTGACCCCTTAAAAAGAACCACATCACTTCTGTGTGCTTCCAATACTTTGCTGCAGAGACAGAAAATAAGAAAAATCTATTGCTGCTGGGAAAGTTTAATGAACACACTGATTAAATTAAAACTAAGTAAAAGACAGAGAAGAATCAAACCTTTATCCTGCCTTTTCTATATGAATAATTACAGAGAATAATCAACCAAGCGATACTGACCAACCTGGTATATGCCACTGTAGTGCCAGCTACCTTCAAGACTGAGGTAGAAAGGATCACTTGAACCAAGTTACACACACATTAACTTCATTCTGTCTTGCTTTTATTTTTATTTCATGTATATGAACATTTGCTTGAGTGTACACATGTGAACCCACATGTGTGCTGTGCTTGTCAGGGGCAGGAAAGCTATTGAATCCCCTGGAACTAGAGTTACAAGGGGTTGTAAACAACCTTGTAGGTGCTGGGAACTGAAACTGAGGTCTCTGCAAAAGCAGCAAGTGCTCTTAACCACTGAGCCGGCTCCTCAGCCCCACATACTCTAGTGTAATTTCAACTTAATTTCTTAGCTTTGAACTCGAAACTAAGGGTTTTTAAAAATCCTTACTTTATAAAGATAACATTCTCAATTACTTATAAGTAACACCATGCCTGGTTTGAAGTAATGCAAGAGGGCGGGTTGTGGTTGTTTTCTAAGGAGAAAGAGAAGGAACACCTGGAGCTGGATAAGTATGGAGGTGGGGAGAATCCAGGAGGGGATGGGGAAGGAGAAACTATGATCAGAATATATTGTATGAATTTTCAAATAAAAATTTAATTAGGGCTGGAGAGATGGCTCAGCGATTAAGAGAACTGACTGTTCTTCCAGAGGTCCTGAGTTCAATTCCCAGCAACTACATGGTGGCTCACAACTATGTCATAATGAAATCTGATACCCACTTCTAGTACACAAGTATACGTGCAGTTATACATTAAATTTTAAAAAGCCCACAAAAATATTAATTACATACCTATAGTATCTATACTTCTTTCCAGCTTACCAGTGTACTAAAATACAGTGCAAGATAAGACAAAATTCCTAAAACTAGGCCATTTTTTTTTTGGTTTGTTTGTTTGTTTGTTTCCCCAAGACAGTATAGGGTTTCCCTGGATGTCCTAAATTTCATTACGCAGACCAGGTTGGCCTCGAATTCACAGTCACCTACCTCTGCAGTGCTGGGAATAAAGGGGCACGCCCCCATGCCCGGTCACTGTACTTTCTAGTACATATGAAAATCTCTATACAATACATCATTTACTTTCTTTAGAAAAAAAAAAACTATTTTTCAATAATATATTTTATCAAAAGTAATAATAAATGAACTAAAGCTGGTGTGTGTGCTGTTGTTTTAGATTAAGTGATGACAGGATAGGGGATTCATTACATTAATCTCTACATCCTTACATATAACCAACCATTTTTTTTAAGATAGAAGAGTTTCTAAGAGTAAAGGGAAAAGGATATCCTTAGGAAGTAAGGTGGATAATTTTTAACAAGGAGAAGGGAATCACAAGTGGAAAGTCTCATGAAAGAAATTATTGCAGCAAAAAGACCTTTGCTGAAAAGTATCAACAGAATAAAGAACTCAGACAGAGCTTAGTGGAACTGTGTTAGTGCAGAGCCTCCACTACATTAAAGCACAAGTCCTATGAGAAGACTGCCTCGTTCAAATTCTGGCTCTACAACTCTCTGGAACTCTTTGTTGAAAAGGAAAACAGGAGTAACAACCTTCACTCAAAAGATTTCATAACAACTAAACGTGAAGATGCTTACACAGTTTTCCTAAAGTGCTGCTTCACCTAAGTTCTCATTGTCATCATCTAGACTACAGACAGAACAGTCTCTCAAAGGCCAAGGAACTTGTGAACTCTCTTGGGCATTGCAGAGTACACTGACAGTCCAACTGGCTTTTTTTCCTCCTGGGCACACAGCTGATTAACATTTTTGTGAATTTCCCTTACATGTGATTGAGATGAAAGCACTACTGACAGGAGACTCTTATCCACTCACAGTACTTGTCCCAAACCTCCCTAGTATATGTAACTCCATCACCTTGCCTCTTCATGGCAAACGTCAACACTTGAGCCACCTTTTCACATTGAGTGCTGACATCAGAGATCAGGCCAAGTTAGTGTGTTAAACCTGAGATTTTACCTAGCATGACTCCAACTAACAGTTCTCTTTGTAGATTCATCACAACAATCAACATTTTAAAGAAAGGGAAAATAACAAATTCAGGAATTAGCAAGGCATAGTACCACAGGCCTGTAATTCCAGCAGAGATTCATACCAAGACACCAGAGTGGTCTACCTAACAAATTCCAAGCCAGTCAGGGTTACACAGATAAACCATCTCAATAAGAAAATAAGATCAAGGAGATTACTCAGTGAGTACTTACTACATACACCTGACCAGTCTGATAATTCTCAGAGTCCATCAAAGTATCCCGTTAGTCCAGGACTCCTATAGTGAAAGATAGGAAGTAGAAAAAGAGAATCACCAGAAACTGGTTTATGCAGCTCAGCAGAAAAAACAAGAAACAAGGTGGAAGGCAAAAACTATGCCCAAAGTTATTCTCTGATCTGCATGTGAGACCCACGTGAAATATTTTAAATATATGAATGACGGGGTCCCTAAAAAGCCATCGCTAGGCATGGAATTCACTACATAGACCAGACAAGTCAAAAAATTTTAAAGTAAAAGTAAAGGGGGGAAAGGCAAGAAATGAAATAAACAACAACAACAAAAACTACAGTCAAGCACGCAGTCATGCATGCACTGGGAGACTAAGGCAAGAAGACCACAGACCATTCTGGGCTAAAGAGTGAACTCAAGGTGCACATGTGAATAGAGACAGTATTACAAGAGAATGTTTAGTACAATCCCACTTGTTTTGTTTAAATACTTTTTTTTTTTTTAATTTTTATGTTATGTGCTCTGGTGTTTTGCCTGCATGCATGTCTGTATGTCAGATCCCTTGGAACTACAGTTGTAAGCATCCATGTGGGTGCTGGGATTTGAACCTGAATCCTCCTGAAGAACAGACAATGTTCTTAATTACTAAGCCATCTCTCTAGCCCTCTTTGCCAGGTATGGTGTCATATATCTATAATCTCATGATTCCGGAGCTTGAGGAGGTAGTATGATAAATTTAAGGGCATTTGAAGCTACACAGCAATACTGCCTCCCAAAAATAATATTGACCAAAAACAAAAAGCTAAAAACATTCAGTTGTAAAGTACTTGGCTGGCATGCATGAAATCCTGGGTTCTATCCCAGAAGCCACATAAAACTAAGCATAGTGGTCGGTGCATGTAATACCAGCAGTTAGCAGGAGTCAGGGGAATCAGAAGTTAAGGTCATCTTTTTTCTTTTTTGGTTTTTCGAGACAGGGTTTCTCTGTATAGCCCTAGCTGTCCTGGAACTCACTTTGTAGACCAGGCTGGCCTCGAACTCAGAAATCCACCTGCCTCTGCCTACTTAGTGCTGGGATTAAAGGAGTGCGCCACCACACCCGGCCGTTAAGTATTTTTTTTTGTTTTGCTTTGTTTTTTTTAGTTAAGGTCATCTTTAACAACATAAATGGTAAAGACAAGCTCGGGATACATGAAATCCTGTCGCAAAACATAAAAAAACAAATACTCCTATGTACTCGTGTTTCATTGCACACAGCATCTTATCTACAAGCCAGAAATGTGTAGACAGAATGATCAAATGATCACCACCATACTTGTGATTTATACCATTTGTTAGTTTATGGTAAATGCACACAACATGTGTTAAAACACTTTAAAATATGCCAGGTGTGGTGGCATACATCTTTAATCCCAGTGCTGGAGGCAGAGACAGGTATATCTCAGAGTTCCAGGATAGATAGGGCTATACAGAGAAATAATAATTATTTTTAAAAAAAAAACTTTAAAGATATAGGATTAATAATAATGTTAAATGATCAAAACCAAACTCCCAAACTCCTATATTATCATCTTGTGAAGTGAAACATCAAGGCTAAGGGAAAATATTAGGCTGTTTTATAACGAACATATTATTTGATCAATCTCATTAAAGTGGATATATTTATACTTAATATATGTTTTAAATTCTCTTTCCTAAAATTCTCTTTCCTATCTTAATGTGTATGAGTACTTTGCTTACATGTGTATAGGCACACCATGTTCATGCCTGGTACTCAGGAAGGCCAAAAGGAGGCATCAGAGTCCCTAGAACTGGATTTAAAGCTAGTTGTGAGCTACCATATAGATGCTGAGAATTTAAGGAGGAGCAGTATGTACTCTTAACAGCTTGCTATCCATCCAGCCTACTATAACAAGTAAATATATTTAAATTAAAATATGCATATTTTAAAAATGAATATGACCCAAAATCTCTATCATCTGCGAACTGTAGAGCCATGTGAAAGGGCTGGTCTTGCCGAACCAAAGCTTCAGGATCTCCATGACACAGGGCAACAACAGGATAACCAGGAGGAGGCCTGGAGAGGATCCAATGTTGATGGTGTCACAGAAGCCAGAAACTTCAAAATTTTATAATTCCCCCAACAAGGTCACATTTCTCAGATTCTGAACAAATACATATGAGGGTGGTTTTTGGTTTGGTTTGGTTTTTTTGGTTTGTTCTTGGTTTTTGGTTTTTTGGTTTGGTTGTTGTTGTTTGTTTGTTTTTGTTTTTGTTTTTGTTTGAGACAGGGTGTCTTTGTATTTAACCCTAGTTGTCCTAGAACTTCCTCTGTAGAACAGGTTGGCTTTGAACTTAGAGATCTGCCTGCTTCTGCCTCCCTAGTGCTGGGATTAAAAATGAATTCCTCCACTGCCCAATATGAGGATAGTCTCAATCTTCCCCCAGTTAATCAACCCAGTACAGTAATTTTAACAATGTGAATAAAGGTATAGAGATTTTACTTGTACAATTGTTGAAACAGAAACATTAGAAATGTTTTTAGGGATTCGGGGAGGGGAGGGGGGTTTGTGGATGGAGGCCCAAAGTCAGCGCCCAAGCATCCTTTTCTCTGTTTCTTGTCCACCCTTACATGAAGAACCATGTGATCCCACCACACTTTTGTTTAAGCACATGGACAAGCAGCCAGACTGAATCATCTGAAACTGTGATGTAAATAAAACCTCCCCCTCTCCCCACCTCTCTTTGTGTTTTTTTTTTGGTTGTTTTTTTTTTTTTTTTGGGGGGGGGGTTGAGACAGAGTTTCTGTGTATAACCCTGGCTGTCCTGGAACTCACTCTGTAGACCAGGCTGGCCTCGAACTCAGAAGTCCGCCTGCTCTGCCTCCTGAGTGCTGGGATTAAAGGTGTGCACCACCACACCAGGCTAAAACCTGTCTGTCTCTCTTTAAGATGCTTTTCTGAAGCATTTTGTCCAGGCAACTCAAAAGAAGAAAAATAGTATCAGAAATACAGACAGGAAGTTTTTTTTCTGAAAGATCGGAAGCCCTAATGCTCAGGTACCCTAGGATGTAACTTTATTTGGAAATAGAGCTGCCTTTAAGGTAAAATGAAGTTAAAATGGACTTAAGATGTAGTCTGATGGGGCCAGGAGCAGGGCTATAGAGATAGCTCAAAGGTAAAAGTTATTTGTTGCTCTTGCAGAGGAACTGGGTTGGTTCAGTTCCCAGCACCAATATGGTGGTTCACAGCCATCCATTAACCTGGTTCCAGAGGATCCAACCTCTTCTGACCTTCATGGGCACCTAGCACAAAGCTAGTGCACATACATTCAGGCAAAACTCTATCTAACATAAAGAAAATGAATAAATCTTATCTTTGTAAATTAACAACAACAACCAAGAAGGGGGGGGGGGGGGGGGGGAGTCTCGGGGCTGGTGAGGTGACTCAGCAGGTAAAGGCACTTGTTGCCAAGCCTGTCAACAGGAGTGCAATACTCATGACCCACAGCATAGAAGGAGACAACCAACTCCCACAAATTATCCTCTGACTTCCATATAGGTGTGTGGGCATGAGCATGCATGCACACACACATACAAGTTTAACAAAATGACATCACAATTTAAACAAACAAACAAACACAAAGCAAGACCATGTCAACACACAGTAAGAATACAGCTATCTGCAAACCAAACTGAAAAGCCTAGAAAGAATGGACTCAACTGACTTGGATTTTCAGCTTCCAATAGTGAAAGAAACAAAGAGGGAGGTTCTATTATTTTAAGTAGCTACTCTGTGGTAATTTGTTAGTTCCACAAAGGAACTGGTGGAGGCAGAACTAAAAAGTACACTATTAGACACTTTCCTGAGGACTTGAGGACTAAGTTCAGAAGTACACACCAATATGATGAGTAACCCTCATACTAAGAGGAAAATGGTCACTACAGAAACTACAAACCACCAATCAGGGCACATGAGTTAGGGTGTGGGGAAGGGGTAGTGAGGAGGGAGGGAGGGAGGTCACAAGCACTGAACTTTCTTGAAGTCAGGGTAACAGACACTTAAGACTCCTCCCCATTTTCAATCAAGAAAATACAGGCCCAGAAAGTAAATGGCCATGGTCAGTTGGAAAGTGGAGCCAACTCTCTCAGATCCTTCCCACCTCTGATAGTTTAATCTTAACTAACAAACAAAACAAAAACAAACAAACAAAAATAAGGAAGCTCAAAAGGAAAAACAAAAAACTTTGATTCTGAGATATGGAAAAGTAGCTTTGGCTTTATTATTACTTATATAAATTCATCCAAATGGATTCCTCAACATTTTGAGTGAATCATTGTGGCTCACTCATGAATATCAGATTTTAAAAGTTGAGGTAGAACGATTAAGTTCAAAGCCAGCCTGTACTACATAGTGAGTTCCAGATTAGCCTAAAATAACTAGTGAGACCTTGTCTTGCAATAACACTAAAGGAGGGAGACTTAAATTATATGGAAATGATTGAGAGGGGCTATAGCACTTCATACACATTCTAATTAACAGGGAATCCTCCAGAACTTCAACTTCTTATCTTATCAGCTCTTCAGTGGACTAGTCCCTATCCAAAGACAAGTTAACTATTGCTCAATTCTGCTCCATGTCTCCACTACACATATTCACTCTTTTTTTTTATGTTTTTTTTAATTGGGTATTTATTTCATTTACATTTCCAGTGCTATCCCTAAAGTCCCCCACACGCTCCCCCACCCACTCCCTCACCCACCCACTCCCACTTCTTGGCCCTGACATTCCCCTGTGCTGAGGCATATAAAGTTTGCATGACCAATGGGCCTCTCTTCCCACTGATGGCTGACTAGGCCATCTTCTGATTCATATGCACATATGCATTCTTGCACATACAGATGCACACAGTGACATTCGGTTAGTTTAAAAGAAAAAAGGAAAAAAAAAAAAAAAAAACCACCAGAAAAGAATCCCATGTCCCCCTCTGCCACACCTGCCTAGCTTTCACATGGGCTCTGAAGACCTGGACTCTGGGCCTCATACTTGCCCATCAGGCGTTGTATCCACTGAAGCATCTCTGCAGTCCCAACTGTAACTATGTAAGACAAAGTGTAATACAAGGGTAAAGAAAATAAAAATGTATAATGCCTTACATCTAGTCAATAGCAAAACTTCATTGAAAATAAAAATCTTCCTGGGCTCAAGCCCCAACATTCAGATGAAGGGGGAGAAATCTTATTTATCATTATTATACTCTCTCCTCACCTGGAAAAACATTTCTCTGGGCAAATTGGTAAGAAAATAATACATTATATATAAGGCCCATTAAACTGATCTCCCTCCAAATCCTCAATCATTCCTTCCAAAAAAAAAAAAAAAAAAGGATTCTATGGGACTAGAGAGAACTCAGTGATTAAAGAGCAGCTGCTGCCCTTCTAGACAACCCAAGTCCAGTTCCCAGCACCCACATAGAGCAGTTCATAACAACTGTCTGTATGTAAGTCTAGCTAAAGGACTTACAACACCTTCTGGCTTCCACTAGCATGTCTGTAACATATGAACATACATACATGGAACAAATAAGTAAGTCTTGGGGGTGGGAAGTCCATATGAAAAGGACATAAATAAGTGGATATATTTTGTCTTGGAATATTGTAACTCTAGAAATTTTATGACATAAACCAAAATTAATTTTCTTAGAATGTCTTTTTAGCTGAACAGTGGTGTCTCACACCTTTAGCCCCAGCACTTGGGAGGCAGAGGCGGGTGAATACCTGAGTTCGAGGCCAGCCTGGTCTACAGAGTGAGTTTCAGGCCAGCCAAGGCTGCACAGAGAAACCCTGTCTCGCCTAACAGTGGTAGTACACACCTCTAATCTCAGCACTCTGGAGGCAGATACGCAGGAACAGGCCGGCTTAGTCTGCAGAGAGTCTTCCAGGAGCGCCAAGGATACAAAGAGAAACCCCGTCTCAAACAACAGCAAACAACAAGCAAAAAAAAAAGGACAGGAAAGGAAAGCGTTTTTAAGCTCACAACTCAGAATTTAGAAGAAGTCTACCAAGTATACCAACGTGAATACTTTCTATGCACGACAGTGTCCGGAACAGGAAAAGCTTCAAAGTAGTCACTCAATTGAAGGCATGACCTATCATACAAAAAACTACCAATGAGCTACATCATTTGAAAAAGACAAAAGGATAACTTTAAACATTCTTTTTACTAAATTTCAGGTATTTCCTCTCGGCCCTACTTGTCCATTTACCATTCACCTGGTTAGTAATTATTAATAATCAATACCTAGTCAAAGGTTAAAATGATGAGCTTCGGACCACTTCATTACTTTTCCCCTTACGTGTTTTAAAGGCATTGTGCTCAGTGTTCCATATGCATGATCATTAAATGCTCTAGGCTTAATGAACTTGTCCAAAATGTTCCATTCTGATACACATACAGATACATACCATACACGTGTGTGTGTGTGTGTGTGTGTGTCTAAGTAATTATTATGAAAGATTATTTACAAGTCACCACAGAGTTATGGCCAACCCAACAAAAACCCACATCATTATTAGTGACCCAATCACATATCCTCCTAGCTCATATTTTGTTCCTTGTTATAGAGTACACCTCCTATATGAAGCTGATGTACACATTATGGCTTTCCCAGCCTCAGTTATACCTACTACATGGAAGCACACCTAGTCGAGGCCCCAAAAAGAGCTGAGAGAAAAACTTACAAAGGCTTCAGTAAATGTTTATGTTCCAAATGAAAGAGGTATGTGAGCAATGCCATCTTTCTGACAATGCCTGTTGATGCAAATCCTCTTCTTCCTCCCACCCTCTATCAATAATATTCCATAAATCCTTTGAGCTGGTCCTGACAACATGAAGAATCACTTCAATATGCCTACTTCTCTCTTCCTCTAAACCCTCTCTCCTGGCTGCTTACGGTTCTCTTAATAGTCAGCCTGCTTCTCCTGTATCCTCTCATTCTCTTCTCAACAAAGCTGTAGTATGAGCATTTATTTTTTCCTCCTTTACGGTGCTAAAGGTTGAACCCAAGGCCTCACCTATACCAGGTGCTCTGAAAGGAATGTTTTAGGTCACTTCTCTGCTCAAAAGCTCCCACAGGCATCTCTTCCCACCTAAATTAAAAAAAAAAAAAAAAAAGTTCTCACAAGGTCCTACATGGCTTGACTCCCAATACTTTGCTTACTTGCCCTTTATCACACTGTTCAGTCCTGATGCTTCTTTTCAACTCAGTTCTATGAAAAACTCAAGCCTTTTTGCATTCATTGTTCCCTATGCTAATCCCCCACATCCACACCAGCCTCTGCACTCTCACAGTCCCTTTTAGATTCAGTCATCTTACTGAAACCTCCCTGATCAGCTTATTAACCCAATACTGCTCGCTGTTCTTATCCTGTCCACTACTTTATTTTTTCCATAATAATTAACATTTCATACATAATGAAATGTTAACCTCTGTTAGTCTGTCTTCTCCCTCATCCTCATCAAGTTCCATGATCTTGTTCTCTATTTCCCATGGTAACATTATATTTTTCATATATTATAGCCGCTGAATAAATTTATCTAGCAACCACCAATATGGTGAGAATAAAAGGAACCAGAAGGGGGAACATATCTAAGTCTGTGACAATTTCATATGCTACTAAATTATATCTGTGAGGAAAATTTCTACTTGTTGAAGCCATTTTTTAATTAAGGTTTCTGACATTTGACAAGACCTAAATAGGAATGTGCAGGAAAATAAATACAAGTGAAATATGAACTAGTGGGGCTGAAGTATGAAGTGTTTGTATAGTACCATGCACAAAGTCTTGAATTCAATTCCCATCCTACAACCCAGAAAAGACTACTGTAGGGATGTAGCCCGGTGGTAGCATGCTTGTCTGGTATGCATGAAACACTGGGTTCTATCCCCATACCCTAAAAAACTGGGTATGGTGGTACATGCTTATAATCACAGTACTTGGAGAGTGGAGACAAAGACTAAGATATCACAGTAGGTAGGATGATAAGGAGCTTGCCTTTCAATCATAAGAACCTAAGCTGAATCCTCAGAACTTACATTTTTAAAAAGAGGACATGGGGCCTGGTGATGGAAATACACACCTTTGATCCCAGCCTGGTCTACAGGGCTACAAAAAGAAACCCATGAGGTCCTTTGAATATGCTTGACCCAGGGAGTGACACTATTTGGAGGTGTGCCCTTGTTGGAGGAAGTGTGTCATTATGAGTGTGGGCTTTGAGATCCTCCTCCTAGCTGTGTGGAAGCCAGTATTCTGCTAGCAGCCTTCAGATGAAGATGTAGAACTCTCAGCAACTCCTGCACATTCCTGCCCGGATGCTGCCATGCTCCCACCTTGATGATAATAGACTGAACTTCTGCACCTGTAAGCCTAATAAAATGGTTGCCTTGTTCATGATGTCTATTCACAGCAGTAAAACCCTAACCAAAACACCTTGTGTCAGGGAAAAGGAAAGGAAAGTTAAGGAAAGGAACAGAACGGAAAAGAAAGGCAGGGCATGGGGCTGAAGCAATGACTGAGTAGTTAAGGACTGAGTTCAGTTCTTAGCACCCACATTAGGTAGCTCACATCTTAAGTTCTTCTGGCCTCCACAGGTACCTACATGCATGCACACACAAATGTAAACGCACGTGCAGGAACACACACAAATAAATGTAAAAAAGGTAAAAATCAAATAAGGAAGGTGCTTACTTGTTAATACCAGCACTAGAAAGGGAGAACTAAGAAGAGCCCATTATTGCCTACCAAGGACTAGGGTTCCAGACATGTGTATACATGGTTTTTATATGAGAGCCAGGAATCTGAAGTCAAATCCTCAGGCACTTTACCAACTGAGCTATCTCCTCAGCCCCTATGGTACTGTTACTGGTTTTGCTTGTGTCAGGGTCTTCCTCTGTAGCCATCACTGACCTGGAACCCACAATCCTCTGTCAGCCTCTGCAGTACTAGAATATCAAGTATGCACTAACCACCACACACAGTTACGTTTTAATTTTACACATGAAATAATCATTTTATTACCCATATTCACTGCCAACAGCAAAGAAACAATAGTTTACTCTGACACCTGTTCACTCCTCCTAACCTCTGCAAGTCATCTTTATATGCATTTATCTGCCCACAACCCAGTAAATGCTACTGTGATCGCATTTAAAGCTGAAAAAAAACTGTTACATGATCTTATCAAATGGCTACTAAGCAGAAAGACTAGGATGAGAATCTGACTACCAATGCCAAATTGAAGTGGAAACTTAAGGTTCTTTGGAAAGTCAATTGTGTCAGATGCTGTTTTGCTGGAGCAAACAAGTGAAGGAGTGTTTTCCTGAGTGGACACAGGTGAAAGGATGTTTTTACTAAGACAGTCTTGTAAAGAAAGGTTTCACTGAAACAGACACAGGAGAGAGAATATTCTGCTAAAGCAAAAAGGACATGTGAAGAAAGATTCTTTGCTAATGACAGATTCTTATTAGTCTGCCTTACACTGCATAATTGAGCTCCAATTTGTTGAGGCTCCATTGAGAGAAATGCACCAAAAACCTTCTGGTGGTGTCCTGAAGCTTCCTGCTTCCACATACTTGGGCTGATTGGCAAAGTGATGTCATCTAAGACGGATGCATGAGCTGAGGCAAGACTGGCGGAGCACATGTGATGTTTGGAGGAAGTATAAATAGGATTTAACAGACTGTGAGAGGGGCTTGCTTGTAGAGCTAGCTCTGCATCACTTCTTGGTCTTGCTAATTTGCTGATCATCTCTTTGTTGAGAGAGACAAGGCAGAGAACTTCTCCTGGTGTCCCTGCTGGTCCAAATCCCTCCTGCTGACTTCTTGCCCATTCAGCTGAAGCCTGGCTGTTCCTGCTAGGCTGTGCCACCACTACTACTGTCCCAACACTACTGAACTGGACTGCCAGTATATCCGTGAAGTTGACAGTTTGCGAGTGGATCAAGGTGCTGCTGCTGACCTGTGAACTGAACTGCTGATTTCCTAACAATGCAGATGGGATTTGCTCCAAAGAACCATTCCTAAACAGGTCCACTTCTCCCATATCATAATAACCTTTCTTTTCCACTACTTCTGGTGGGTGGTGGTCTAAAAGGAAGGTTAAAGCATTTAAGAACCACCATTATAAGTAGACACTGAAAAGAAATTAAAGCTACACCAAAGAAAAATATTGCCAGCCCACAAACATCGTTCTGTCAAAAATGAAGTGTTCTCCATCATGCTGTTTGTTCCACTTATGACCTTTGTCTTAAAAACACATTTATTATCTATCTATTTATTTAATTTGGGGGAGGAGCAGATGTCATAGCACACATGTGGAGGTCAAAAAAAAAAAATTAAGGAAGTCAGTTCTCTCCTATCATGTGAGTGCCAGAACAATTCTGGTTGTCGGGATTGGCAGGGAGCACCCACCTCAGCCTCCTGTGTACTGGGATTGCAGGTGTGCATTGGGGGGGAGCATGTGGGGAGGAGTACTAAAGACTGAAGTAGGTCTTTGTACATGTTAGGCAAGAGCTCTCTCAGTGAGCTACATTTCCAGCTTTCCATCTACATATTTTGACTATCATTTCATTTTATGCAAAAAGGTGAGCATTTCTTCTCCTTCCCTCAGATGCTGCACACCATCCCTTACTCAGCTTCTCAGCAGACTTTTGGAATCAAGCAATTTTTGGCCAAGAAACAAAAGCAAAATTATATTATTCCCCAATAGACTCATGTGAAAATTGATAATAGAGGTATAAGGAGAACAAAGCGCACATAACTGAGGAGCTCAACATTTTTAATCTCTTTAAACTTGGGGTCTGATTTGCTATTTATTTGTTCCACATGACCTCTAACTGGCTTGTTCAGTAATAAAATACAGAAGAACAACAACAATAAAAAGAAAAAAGAAAAAAATAAAAAAAAAAACAGCTGGGCATGATCCCACAATAACTGTAACCCTAACAAAGAGGATCCTGGGAGCTCACAGGACATCCAGCCTAGCTAAAGTGGCAGGCTTCAGTGAGAGATCCTGTCTAAAGGGAATACAGCAGAGTGTGAAAGAAGATACTTGACCTCTTGTTTGTTATTTGTTCCACATGACCTAATCAAAAAAGCAACTTGTCCACAGATGTGAAAAACAGCAATCAAAAAAGCAACTTTCAGGGCTGAAGAGATGGCTCAACAGTTAAGAGCACGGACTGCTCTTTCAAAAGTAATGAGTTCAAATTCCAGCAACCACATGGTGTGGTGGCTCACAACCATCTGTATTGAGATTTGATGCCCTCTTCTGGTGTGTCTGAAGACAGCTACAGTGTACTCACATACATTAAATAAATAAATAAATCTTTTTTTTTTTTTTTTTTTTTTTTTGGTATTTTTTGAGACAGGGTTTCTCTGTATAGCCCTGGCTGTCCTGGAACTCACTTTGTAGACCAGGCTGGCCTCGAACTCAGAAATCTGCCTGCACCTGCCTCTGCCTCTGCCTCCCGAGTGCTGAGATTAAAGGCGTGCGCAAATAAATCTTTTTTAAAATAAGGGAAAAAAAGCAACTTTCTTTTCCTCACCTAACCCATTAAAAATCTATTAGCAGATCTTATCATTGAACCCTTCCAAACATTTAAGATCATTTCTCTCCTTGACCACCACCCTAATCCTATACTCAATCTACCAAATCAACTATTTCAACATCCCTACTAATCTACAAGGTTAAAATTCTCCAATAAGTTTTCATAAATTGATGTCAAACATCCCAGTTCCTGGGGCTACAGAGATGGCTCAAAGGCTAAGAGCATTTGCTGTTCTTCCAGAGGATTCAAGTTCTGTTCCCAGCAATGGCACCTTTTCTGGCCTCTGCAGGCACCAGCACAAATGTGCTGGACAGTCACAGAGAGAAGTAAATAAAAATACAAATAAACTGTTTTCAAAGAAAAACAAACAGGGATTGCAAGCTGGTACAACCACTCTGGTAATCAGTCTGGTGGTTTCTCAGAAAACTGGACATAGTACTACCGGAGGATCCCGCAATACCTCTCCTGGGCATATATCCAGAAGATGTTCCAACCGGTAAGAACACATGCTCCACTATGTTCATAGCAGCCTTATTTATAATAGCCAGAAGCTGGAAAGAACCCAGATGCCCCTCAACAGAGGAATGTATACACAAAAATGTGGTACATTCACACAATGGAGTACTACTTAGCTATTAAAAAGAATGAATTTATAAAATTCCTAGGCAAATGGTTGGACCTGGAGGGCATTATCCTGAGTGAGGTAACCCAATCACAAAAGAACTCAAATGATATGTACTCACTGATAAGTGGATATTAGCCCAGAAACTTAGAATACCCAAGATATAAGATACAATTTGCAAAACACATGAAACTCAAGAAGAATGAAGACCACTTTGCCCCTTCTTAGAATTGGGAACAAAACACCCATGGAAGGAGTTACAGAGACAAAGTTTGGAGCTGAGAGGAAAGGATGGACCATCTAGAGACTGCCATATCCAGGGATCCATCCCATAATCAGCCTACAAACGCTGACACCATTGCATACACTAGCAAGATTTTGCTGATAGGACCCTGATATAGCCGTCTCTAGTGAGACTATGCTGGGGCCTAATAAACACAGAAGTGGATGCTCACAGTCAGCTATTGGATGGATCACAGGGCCCCCAATGGAGGAGCTAGAGAAAGTACCCAAGGAGCTAAAGGGACCTGCAACCCTATAGGTGGAACAACAATATGAACTAACCAGTACCCCGGAGCTCTTGACTCTAGCTGCATATGTATCAAAAGATGGCCTAGTCGGCCATCACTGGAAAGAGAGGCCCATTGGACTTGCAAACTTTATATGCCCCAGTACAGGGGAACGCCAGGGCCAAAAAGTGGGAGTGGGTGGGTAGGGGAGTGGGTGGGAGGGTATGGGAGACTTTTGGGATAGCATTGGAAATGTAAATGAGGAAAATACCTAATTAAAAAAAAAAAAAAAGGAAAAAGGAAAAAAACAAACAACTTCTTCTCATCCATGCAATCACGTGATCAGTTCCCAGGCATGCAGCCATTGTATGGTCAGCTCCTCACCATCCAGGCCAAAAAAAAAAAATACAAAACCCATCAGCTTATCATTATACATGCAATCACTGTATGAGGAGGACCCTGTGTACCTCCCAAATATGACTTCCTATAGTGGTACTATTACAAAATAAAATTGGTGTTTTAAGACATTGAGTGTCTCCTGAATATGGCATGCCCATTCTGTTCTGTAGTCCTCACAATGAGCTACATGCTCTTATTAAAATTACTCCCAACTGTGCTGAAGAAATGGTTCAGAGATTGAGAGCACTTACTGCTCTTGTAGAGGACTCTGGTTCAAATCCCAGCACCTACATGGAAGCTCACATCTATCTATAACTCCATTCCCAGGGGATCCAATGACCTTTTCTGACCTCAGAGGATACCAGACATGCAGATGGTGCACTTACATACATGGAAGCAAAACATTCATATACATAAAATAAACTGAAATAAAACTTCTCACAACTACCTCATCCACCAGGAAATACAAGTTCACCGTCATCACACAACAAGCTTTTCTGAAATCTGACATTTATCAGATCACAAACGCTGTTAGTACATTATATTACCATATGTATTTTTGCTTATAGAACTTACTATATCTGAAATTAAATTGGTGTCTCTCAGCAATCAAATATTTTCTCCACAAAGACAGGTGCTAGAACCCCGAGTGTCTAAAATAATCTAGTAGATAAAAAGAGCTTACAACATAAAACACCATGACCTAAGTTTGACCTCTGATGGTTGTTCTCTGGTCTCCACTTGCATGCCATGGCACCACTCAGGCACCCAAACTATCTCTGTCACATACACATACATCACCCTATTACTATTACCACCACTACACACACACACACACACACACACACACACACACACGACAATTTTTTAATTTACTAAATTATATAGCATAATCATTGGCATAAGTGAGATTCAATTTTGTGCCCTTGATCAAATTTTTTTTACATATACTGGTGTTTTGCCTGCATGTGCACAATGTATGTGCACTGCCTGCAGATACCAGGAGACAGCCTTCTCTTACTCTACTGGAACAGAAGTTACAGTCATGAGTTGTCATGTGGATGCTGGGAATCAAACCTGGGTTCTTTGGAATTGCAGTGAGTAAACCATGAGCCATTTCTCCCTGGCTACATTCTGAGAGACATGAGAGATGTTTTGATGGTTAGGGTTAACTGTTATCAACTTGACAGACTCTAGAAGCACTGAAGAGAAGGGCTTCTGGGAATACGAATGAGGGGTTATGCCAGTGATTGTGTTAACTGAAGTGGGAAGACTTGCCCATTGTGGGTGATACCATTCCCTAGATAAGGGATCCTGGACTCTAAAGTATAGAGAGTAAAACTGAATAGAAGGTTTATCCATCTCTGTTTCCTGATTGTGTAGGTGCTGAAAGAAAATTATCTAAGTAGCAGATCAAAAATGCTAGCATGGTGCGCTGCACTCGAGGCAGAGGCAGGTACAGTTCTGTGAATTTAAAACAAGCCTGGCCTACACAGGAAGTTGGAGTCAGTCAGGCCAACATAGTGAGACTGTCTCAAAAGACAAACATTCATTTACCTTTTTTAAATAACAGACCATTTCAACAACAAAAGAAAAATCAAAGCCGGGCGTGGTGGCGCACACCTTTAATCCCAGCACTCGGGAGGCAGAGGCAGGAGGATTTCTGAGTTTGATGCCAGCCTGGTCTACAAAGTGAGTTCCAGGACAGCCAGGGCTACACAGAGAAACCCTGTCTCGAAAAAACAAAACCAAAAAAAAAAAAAATATTTGTTTAAAAGTTTTGAGACTGTCTCAAAAAAAAAAAAAAAAAAAAAAAAGGAAGCAAAGGAGGGAGGAGGCTGGGTATCATAGGATGTAGCATAATCATTATACTCAGAAGGCTGAGAGAAAGGAGCTGCCACCCAAAGTACACAGTTAAGTACCTGCACAACATAAAACCTTATCTTACAAACAAAAAAGAACATCTAGACAATGTTAAGAAACTTCAATTTAACAAAGGTAAGACAAAAGTTATACATTAAACCTAATAAAGAATATCATTTAGAGGGTAGAGCCCTCAAAGCAGGAGTTCCTGGTCATTTTTGACAATATTTTTAGGCTAGCTTCAGCAACAAGAGACTCTCATATAAGTAATGAAAGAATAAATAATAAAAGGCTCCCTCAAAGGAACTTGAAGCTTTTAGGGATAACACATATCACCCCCAAAAGAGTGAATCACTATATATATCAGCCGGATGGTGGTGGTAGGTGGTGAGGCCAGCCTGATCTACAGAGCTAGTTCCAGGGCAGCCAGGGCTACACAGAGAAATCTGCCTCCCCTATCAACCCCCCCCCTCCAAAAAACCAAAAAACAAAAACAAACAAAAAAAAAAAGCATTATTTGACTCTCCTATGAACACTACATAAAAATGTTAAAATTATCCTCCAACTTTTAACAGTTAGTAAACTCAAAAATGAAATTAAGGAGTATAGTTGAGAATATGTTCTTATCAGCACTGTCAAATATAAATGGTGAGCCACATCTTTAATCCCAACAGAGGGATTAAATTGGGAGGCAGAGACAAAAGGACCTCTGTGAGTTCTAAATAGTGGGTGCCAGAACTATATAAAGAGGCCCTGTCTCAAAAACACACAGAAACAAAAAACTAATAAGGAAATTTTAAAGAATCTTCTGCTTTCTTAGTTATGTTCAGCTTTCTCTTTTGTTTTTTCCTGATGTATAAAGCAGTTTTTGTAGATAACAACTGAAGAGAATGGCTATAGCATCATGTGCTAAGATATTGTTTCTATTTATTTATTTTACATATGTATAGATGAGTGTTTTGCCTGGAATATATGCATGTGCACCGTGTGTGTGCCTGGTGCCTTTGGAGATCAGACAATGACATCATATTTCCTAAAACACAATTGGTTGTTAGGTACCATATGGGTGCTGGGAATGAAGCCTAGGTCCGCTACAAGAGCAACAAATGAGCCATCTCTTCAGCCCGGCTGAAGAGCAATATTCTATTAGTGGCAATAAAAAAAAATTTTTTTAAAGAAAACATTGAAAATACACTGTAATTATTTAATTCTGAGGTCTTGTTTGTTTGTTTAATCAATACCTGTAAACAAATGAGAGCAACTGTTCACAGGGAGAACAGGTTTACACTTTATCCACAAGCAGCCAATCACCTTTGCCTGCCTTTCAGTCACAAGGGCACTTTTCTACTTATAAATATAACCAAAAAACTACACGTGTGTGTGTGTGTGTGTGTGTGTGTGTGTGTGTGTGTGTGTCAAACTTTCCACAAAGGATAAAGACGGGCTAGAGAGATGGCTTAAGATGGGTTATAAGTGCTTGCTCCGTAAAGCCTAATGGCCTGAATATAAATTCCCAGCATCCACGTAAAAGTCAAGTATGGCTCCATTCCCCAAAATGGCTGGTAGGTGGATCCTGAGAGTACAGTGGCCATCCAGCCTAGCCAAAAAGGACATCTTACTTCTAGTTCAGTGAGAGACCTTGTCAAAAGAAAATAAGATGTACAGCCACTGAAGAAGGTAATATCCTCCTCTAACTTCTACATGAATGCATGTGTACACTGGCAACACTTATATGCATGCCCATACCACATACAAAATCCAATAGATACAAACAAGTATAAAAGTATTTAATATGTTTGACACCTAAATGACTTTTTGTTACTGTTACCATTAAAGCATAGCAAATAAAAGTGATTCAGGGCCGGGCTGTGGTGGTGCAGGCCTTTAATCCCAGCACTTGGGAGGCAGAGGCAGGTGGATTTCTGAGTTCGAGGTCAGCCTGGACTACAGAGTGAGTTCCAGGACAGCCAGAGCCACACAGAGAAACCCTGTCTCAAAGAAACAATAATAATAATAAATAAAAAAATTTAAAGTGATTCAGGATTCTATTGTCTGCCTGCCTGCCTGCCTGCCTGCCTGCCTGCCTGCCTGCCTGCCTGCCTGCCTGCCTAAGAAAAGGTCTCTCCTGTATAATTCAGGTTGGCCTAGGACTGGAACTATTCTACCCTCCATCTCCTGAGTGCTGGCTTTAGAATCTCATAACCATCCCTCACAGCTTTGGTTTAGTTTAGTATTCTTTTAATATGGCACTGGATGGTTTTTAAAGAATATAACAGTGTCCTGTATGTCTTTGTTACTTTATATTTTATACAGGTTTAGAGTAGAAAATATGTATACAAGGTAACTCTGCAACAGGGCATTGTGGTCCACATCTTTCATCTCAAGACAAAGGTAGATACTCAAGTTTCAGTTTTCCAGAGCTACATAGTGACACCCTGTCTCAAACACAAACAAAAGTAACTTTACAATTACAGTAATAATGATTTTATAGCACATACACTTGCATTGGAAATAACAGTAATTTATTTAAGTATATATACTTTAGAGCTGAGGGTATAGCTCAGTTGATTCAGCACCTGCCTAACATTCACAAAGCTCTAGGTTCAATCCTCAGCAGGTATGAGGGCTCATACCAGAAATTCTAGCACTAAAGTCATAGAAACAGGAGGATGAGAAATTCTGTCATCCTTAACTATAACAGTTGTTTGGAGGTCGACTGTGCCATGTGGGGCCCTCTCTAAAAGTGAAAGATTGTTATATTGAATAGTTACCAGGATTTGGGGGTTTTGTTTGTTTGTTGTTTTTAAAGATTTATTTATTATTATATCTAACTAAGCACACTGTAGATGTCTTCAGACGCACCAGAAGAGGGCATCATATCTCATTACGGATGGTTGTGAGTCACCATGTGGTTGCTGGGATTTGAACTCAGGACCTTTGGAAGAGCAGTCAGTGTTCTTAACCACTGAGCTATCTCTCCAGCCGTTTGTTGTTATTGTTTTTAAAGGCAAGCTCTCACTTTTTTTTTTTTTTAAGGCTAGCCTGGAACTCCGAGAAATCCAGTGTTCCCTGCCTCTGAATCCTGGGATTAAAGGGCCAGAGGCTGAGTAGTTACATTTGAAACGGTCTTGTTTCCAAATCAACAATGCTTACATAGCACACACAGCAAGCACTTCAGTTTCCTTTAGTTATACTTTCGGAAAGATGGCCAACCAAGCTAAGTTTATGCATGTATGCATGTTTCAAGGTACAATTTAAAAAAAAGTTGGGGGTGGTTTTTGTTTTTTTGGAGACAGGGCTTCTCTGTGTAGCCCTGGCTGTCCTGAAACTTGATCTGGTCTGTAGATTAGGCTGGCCTCAAACTCAGAGATCCACCTGCCTCTACTTTCCAAGTACTGGGACTATGGGCATGTACCACCACCACTTCTAAATTCATTTTTGTAAATAACATATTGCAAGGTTTTATATGGTGGAGAAATGTAACTAGTAAATCTGGAATAATAGTTCAGTCGTTCACGTGCTTGTCCAGTGGGGTAGCAGTGTGCCTGTGATCCCAAGGCTGGGCAAGCAGAGAGGAGGACCCCAGAGCTTGCTGGCCGGCCAGTCTAGCTGAATCACTGAGCTTCAGGTTCAGTGCCTGTCTCAAAAATGAGGTAGAGAGAGGCTAGAAAAAGGATCAGTGAAGCAACTGGCATACAAGTATTAGGACCTGAGTTAAAAACTCTAGAACCCATGTCAAAGTCAAGTACAACTGTGCATCTAGTAGATGGGAGATAGAATTCCTGGAAGCTCATGGGCCAGCTACTTAGTTTATTCAGAGCAAATAACAAATGAGATTCTGTCTCAAAGTAGAAAGTTGTCCTCTGACCTCTACATGGGGGTATTCCCATATCTATACACATGTCCATATATACATGTGTATAAGCACACACACACACACACACACACGCACACACCATACGCACACACGCACAACTAATGCCACCTGAGAACAGGCTAACAGCCCTCTATATTGTCTCACAAATTTTACTGTAAAAGAGAATATATGGGGCTGGGAAGATGGCTCAGTGGTTAAGAGCACTGACTACTCTTCCAGAGGTCTTGAGTTCAATTCCCAGCAACCACGTGGTGGCTCACAACCATCTGCAATGGGATCCAATGCTCTCTTCTGATGTGTCTGAAGACAGACAGCTACAGTGTACTCATATAAATAAGATATATAAAAGAGAGGGAGTGTGTGTGTCTACATAGGGCATGAGAGGTGGCTCGGCTTAACAGCACTTCCTATCATGAGTTTGGGACCAGAGTGGTCTACATAGCAAGTTCCAGGATGTGGCAAACATTGAAGCCCTGTCTCAATACATACATACATACATACATACATACATACATTTCTAGTATCTATTGTGTTGGCTTTATAAAAATTTTTTAAATTTAAAAAATATTTTTAAAAGACACAAATCCTGGGCCTAGGGATAGTTCACTTGGTGGACTGCTTTAAAGCACTTGGGAGACAGAGACAGGAGGCTCAAGAGAACTGTCTTTGTTATTGCAGTTTAACAGTTTAACCAAATGCTCATCAGTAAAAATGCTGAAAAGCCTTAAGCTTTTGATGCTATAACTCCAATTGGTTTTTATAAATGCTGTGTGACTGTGCTACATTACTATTTATGTTCTAAATAAATGCATACCTTTTGGGTCTTTTCACTTTATGTACCATGTATATACATTGCCTGTATAGCCAGAAGACGACCCTGGGATTAGCATTAAAGACGGTAGTGAACCTCCATGTGGGTGCTAGCAATCAAGCCCTGGTCCTCTGGAAAAACAGCAAGTGCTCTTGACTGCTGAGGCATCTCTCCAGCCCCAGAAGTACATATACACACATACCTCATCCATAATTGGAATTGAGGGCTGAAGTTAGTGATGAATGTCTGTAATCCCAATAGCAATCAAAAGGTTGGTGCATTAAGGTAACAAATTTTGATGCCAGCCTTGGCTAAACAATGAGTTCAAGGCCAGCATGGGATATGTAAAACCATGTCTCAAAAAAATTAAATATGAAGAAAGATTAATCACATAACCCAGCCAATCTAATACCACTTGAGAAGAAAACTTTCAGCATCATCTTCCAGCATAATAAGGCAGGCTTTCCATTAACTCCTCTACCAAGCCTGTCCCACAGCAGCAGCAATAGCAGCAGCAGCACAAGAAAAAATAAAACAGGCATGGCTCAACAGTTAGCAAAGTACTGACTGCTCTTCCAGAGGACCCAGGTTCAATTCCTAGCTCAGTAACTCCAGTTCCAGGGGACCTGGCATCTTCACACAAACATACATGCAGGCACATAAAAAATAAATAAAAATTTTAAATATATAAATAAAATGTTTGATAAATACATAGCTATTAAGACCCCTTTAATCCCTGCAACCAGAAGGCCGAGGCAGGAAGATCCCTGAGTTCAAGTTCAGCCTAGTCTAAATATTCCAAGTTCCAAGACAGCCAAGACTACATAGAGAGACCCTGTGTCTCACAAAAAAAAAAAAAAATTAATTTAAATTTTAAAGTCTCCTAGCAATGTTCTGACAAGTTATCCTACAGCTATGAGAATCCGAACACACATACACGGGGCAGGGCGCAGGCGCGTGCACAAGGAAAGGGGAGGAAGAGAGAGGCAAAGGGAGGGAGGGAGGTTGGGAGGGTGAAAATAAGAAAGAGGAGGGGATAGATTGAAGGAAGCTCCATTAAAGAAAGTAGATCCGACAGACAGCAGCCACCTAAAAAAAGTGGAATGGATTCCTCTAAAGCCCAGATCTGGAATCCTACTTCTAAGAAGCCAGCAGAGACTGCCTGCTTGGTTATTAACTCTTTGCTAACCATGTTCTTTCCCTCTCTGCTGTTTAAATCAAAACAAACCAAGAAGTGCAGCTTATGGTTTTATAATATTTAAACTAAAGAAGGTTGTTGGAAGTCCAGGACGTAAAACAAAGGGAAACAACTACATCTTTCCATCATCTCTCTTCACCAAGTGAGCACTTTACTGAGGTTAACCCCTTTATAAATCCTTCCCGGTCCACTATTATGAAGTGAGGAAGTCAAAGTGATCTTTGATTTGTACCACAAACACCCCGCTAGGGCTTTACTCTACTACAGCAGACTCTTCCAGTTAACAGTGGAAGCTTTTCACTTTAAAAGTCTAAAATTCTATAACTAGCTTTTTCTTCTCCCTCTTATCTATAGATATTTATCATGTTGTTAAATAAAAGGTTTGGGGAAAAAACATACTTTTCCAAGTTTTAAAACAAACATCTACAACTACAACAATTATCCTTCTGTTCAATAAACAGTTTTTCCACCTTTCTTATCCTTAATGAAGCTGGCCAAATGTTTTATTGCTCCTAGCACTGATACCAAGAAAAAAAGGGGAAGGAAAAAGAAACCTGATATTGTCTGCTTTTGTTGCTCTAATATCTAATAAACTAGCTTAAATTATGACTTAAATAAAGTAATCATGTCTTATAGTACCAAATTCTTTTAAAATAAAGGAAAGTTTTAAAGATTTGGGGTCAGGCTCTAACCTCCCACACATGCCAGGTAAAGAATTGTCTTCATTTGCTGCAGGACTCTGAACATCCTACCACTCAGAACCCTCACTCCTACAGACTATCATCACTTTCCACAAAAATATTCTCGTCTAAAACTTTGCAATTATCTCACAAAACTTCAGAATAATAAAATCCAAGGAGTTAAGATTTAAGACAAAACCAAGACAGCAAGCAGATTGCTACAGAGCCACTAACTGCACTGACAGATGCTTATAATACATAGACAACAGGCCCAGGACAAACCAAGGCTTTGAGTCATATGAAAACCACTGCAAAAAAAAAAAAAAAAAAAAAAAAAACAACCTATTTTTATTATTATGAAAAAAATTAAAATGTCATCCCAAAGAAACATCTACAATGAACTGGGAATTTATTTTAATGTGTTCAGAAAACACAATGCAAAACTTTATACTCCTTCTTTCCATGTGACATAATCATTCTTAAATAAAAATAAAATCCTACAAGTTTGAATCAAAAGACTTTTATCCTAGTTAAATAAATTTACACTAGTCATCTAGAACAAGTATATTACCAAAAAAAAAAAAAGTTTTAATAAAAATAGAAACTGGTGGTGGAGTGTGGTTATATATACCTTTAATCCTAAAACCTAAGTAGAGGGGGGCAAGTGCATCTCTAGGTTCAATACCAGCCTGGTTCTATCAATCGAGTTATGTCAGATCTTATGCCTGAGTCATATAGTGAGATCCTATCCCCTTCAAAAAATAGAATACTATAAACATAAACACACACACTTAGGTTGGAGAGATGGCATAGCAGTTAGTAAGGCTAACCTCCTGAAACTCCAATTCCAGGGCTTCCAACCTCCAACATCCAACATCCTGTGGCCTCCACGGGTACCCAAAAATGTGTAACATATTCATAGCCTGTCTGTCTCTCCCTCTCCTCTCCCTCTCCCTCTCTCTCTCTCTCTCTCACACACACACACTTAAACAGTTTAGACTTTTAAAACTAGGATTTAATAAAAATAATTCACATGAGAGCTCAGATAAAGGGACCTGCTATCAAAGCCTGATAAACCAAGTTCTGTTCCTGGGTCTCACATGGAAGAAAGAACCAACTCCCTAACCTCCATACAAGATACCCAATATACAATTAATAGAAAATAACTTTAAAGTTTTCTATTAATAGACTTCCTCACACAATCACTTTGGTTTCATGCCCTTCTCTATCACACAGATGAAGATGCTGCACAAGGGCATGTTCTGTATACCAGAATCTGGTCGGCAGCAAGATTAATAATGAGTGCTGACCTTCACCACCTTCTCCCTTCTCACTCATGCCACGCATGGCTCCTTTCTCCTCCTCCTCCACCAACAAGCTCGCCCAAAATTCTCGATGTTACCTACAGACAAATAGTACAGACATCTTTAAGTAGATTAAGCCAAATACTTAGTGGAAACTTGAGGCTGTACTTAGTTAGCAACTAGAAACAGACAAGAAGAAAAGGAGAGTTACAGAAAAGCAGGGCACAGATGCTAGAAGCAATAAATAACATGTTTATCTGTGACTTTCCAAACATTTAACTTTTTTTTTTAATTAAAAGCATAAAATAATTAAAAGTTGGGCCAGTTAGGCAACTCAACAATTAAAGGCACCTGTTTGTTGCCAAGCCTGACAACTTGAATTTAAACCCTGAAATCCACATGGATGAAGGAAAGAACCAACTCCACCAAGTTGTCCTTGACCTCTACAAGTCCACAACACACACAAATAAATTTTTAAAATTAAAAATTAATGAAAGTTAAAACTACATGTGTGTAGCCAGGCATGGTGGCGCATGTCTTTAATCCCAGCACTCGGGAGGAAGAGGCAGGCAGATTTCTAAGTTCGAGGCCAGTCTGGTCTACAAAGTGAGTTCCAGGTCAGCCTGGGCTATACAGAGAAACCCTCATTAGAAAAAAAAATATATGTTTGTGTGTGTGTGTTCACATGTGTGTGTACATGTTATAGAAGAGCCTAACATTGGCAAGCAAGTCAACATAGGAACCAGAGGAGTAAAGGCAGTCAGACCTTTTGAGTTCCAAGCCTGTAGGTATTCTAATTTAAGGTCCCATTCTTTGAAAAGTTCAAAAGAATTATTAAGAAAAAGAATTTCTCAATAAACTAGGAAACTGTATTCATTAAAATATACACATTACAGGCAAATTGCCACTATTTTTGGTTGTCCACCAGAACTAGACAGTAAGACCCTATTGCTGAAGATACCACATGTTCTGGTTGAAGAACAGTATTAAAAAAAAAAAAGTTAGAGCTAGTATCAAAGTTCCTTTTCTGCTGCACAGAGGCTACTAAGGAAGCACTGCCACCAAGTCTTCAGTCAGCTATGGCACCTGAATGCTATACTGCTACCCAAACATGGATGCACTCACTGGAATGGAAGTAAGCAAACGTTTTCTCATTGAATTTGAGGCCTGCTCCACATCTAGTATTATAAACTAAAGTCCATGATGGAAGAGATTATAGGCCCTAATTGGGGGAGTCACTAATGTTTTGCTAAATGGACAAGTTCTGTCAATCAATATGCCCTCTAAATATGCATGCTTGTGCTCACAAATAAATGCTGCTTTTAGAGTTCACTGGAGAAAACTTTTTGCCGTGACGAAGGCAAACTGCCGAGACTCATAACCGATCAATGTGCAAAGAGGATAAATGACTACTGAATGTCACAAATGGGACATCTCTCTCTATTACCCCCTCCAAGGCTTAGGAAATATCAACAAAGACATTCCCGAGTAGAGGGAGTAGAGTGTTGTGGAACACTATCTTTCAAGCATGACATAGGAGTTGTACTCTTGAACTCATAGCAGCTGTGTTAATTGAGCAAGCAAGACCTGCAGAAGACTGAGGTCTGTCAACATCCTGCCATGGAGACAGGAAAAGCTCATGAGGTACACTCTTGCCCAGTGATCAGTTAATAGTTGCTGGGAAGCAGGAAAAAAAAAAAAAACCTTTTCTTTACATTCATCTCTTGTAAGCAACTCTAATGAAATTAATTGAGTAATCAAAAAAAAAAAAAAAAAGACATGACTGTAGGAAAAGGAATTAGGAAGAAGGAGGAAAAGATACTGGATACATATGATAAAAATGTTAAATAGATGTATGTTTGAATTTGTCTTAGTCAGGGTTTCTATTCCTGCACAAACATCATGACCAAGAAGCAAGTTAGGGAGGAAAGGGTTTATTCGGCTTACACTTCCATACTGCTGTTCATCACCAAAGGATGCAGGACTGGAACTCAAGCAGATCAAAAAGCAGGAGCTGATGCAGAGGCCAAGGAGAAATGTTCTTTACTGGCTTGCCTCCCCTGGCTTGCTCAGCCTGCTCTCTTATAGAACCAAGACTACTAGCCCAGAGATCGTCCCACCCACAAGGGGCCCTTCCCCCTTGATCACTAATTGAGAAAATGCCTTACAGGTGGATCTCATGGAGGCATTTCCTCAACTGAAACTCCTTTCTCTGTGATAACTCCAGCTGTGTCAAGTTGACACAAAACTAGCCAGTACAGAAGTGTCATAATGAAACTGGGCATATCTAACTCCACACCACTAGGGAGGCAGAGGCAAGTAGGATATCACTGTGAGTTTGAAACCAACCTGGTATACATGCACAGTGAGTTCCAGGTCAGCCAGGGCTACACAGAGAGAAACCCTGTCTCAATAAACTAAAAGGGAGGAAAGAAGGGGATGGGGAGAAAAGAAAATGAAGGAAGGAAGGAAGGGAGGGAAGGAGGGAGAGAGGGACAGAGGGAGGGAAGGAAAATGTCATGATGAAACATTATTATTAACTATGTGTATTTTTTTACATACACACACTCAGTGGGGCTGGAAAGATGACTCAGTGCTTAAGATCACTAGCTGCTTCTCCAGAAAACCTGGGTTCAATTCTTCAGCACCCACATGACAGCTCACAACTGTCTGTTTTAACTTCAGTCCTAGCTGATCCAACAACCTCTTCTGGCTTCCAAGGGCACCAGTGATACACATAGTACATAGGTATATATCCAGGCAAGAATGCCATATTCAGGCAAAAGACTTATACATAAAAACAAAATTAAACTAAAATGTTTGCAGCATTAGGTATGGCAGTGCACACTTTAATCCCAGCACTCTGGAGGCAGAGACAGCCGACCTGTGAGAGTTCAAGGCCAGCAGGGTCTACAAAGTAAGTTCCAAGACAGCCAGTGCTGCATAATGAGGCCCTGTCTCAAAAAAACTAAAAAAGAAAAAGGTCACCAAGATGGTTCTGCAGATGAAGCCTGAAGAACTTTGTTCAATCTCTGGGACCAACAAGGTGGAAGAAGATAAAGGAATCCCAGGAGTTGTCTCTACACACGAACATCAGCACATACAAACACCGACCCACACATGTACATGCTCACACAACGGGAATGAACACAGTAACTTTTTTTCAAAAAGATGAAGAAGAAAAGTGGGCCAGAGAAATAGCTCAGAGGGGAAAGGCACTTGTTACCCAACCCTGAAGAGCTAAGTTCAGTTCCCAAAACCCATGTAAATATGGAGAGAACTGACTCCACAGTTCTTCTGACCTCCACGGATACAGTACTCCATGGGACATGTGCCCACACACACAGCAAGCACAACACAATAATGAAAAGAAAACAACCAGAAAGGAAAGAGCTGGGAAAACAGATCAAATGAACTGTTTCTCTATTAAGAGTAGCATAGAACATGGAAGCACACACCTTTAACCCCAGCACTAGAGAGGCAGAGGCAGGCTGATCTCTATTGAGTTTGAGAGCAGACTGATCTACATGGTGAGTTCCAGGATAGGCAAGGCTACAAATCAACCCTGTCTCCAAAGAAGATAAAGATTATACATACATACATACATACATACATACATGTGTGTGTATAGTTTGGTTTGGTTTTGGTTTTTTGAGATTTTGAGACAGGGTTTCTCTGTGTAGCTCTGTCTGTCCTGGGACTCACTCTGTAGACCAGGCTGGCCTCGAACTCAGAAATTCTCCTACGTCTGCCTCTCAAGTGCTGGGATTAAAAGCATGCACCACCACTGCCCAGCTCTAGTTTATATTTTTAATAATTAAAAAAAAATCCTGGACATAGTGTTGCAGGTCTTTAATCCCAGCACTTGAGAGGCAGAGGTAGCTTGGGTCTACATAGTGAGTTCCAGGACAGCTAAAGATTCACAGTAAGATCCTGTCTTGAAAATAAACAAATAAATAAGTAAACAAATGAGAAAAATTATATCACAGTACAATCCTAAATTAGGCTCATCCTTTAAAACTGAAACACTAGGGACTGGAGAGATGATTCAGCAGTTAAGAGACAGTTAAGAGCACTGTCTGCTCTTCTAGAGGTCCTGAATTCAGTTTCCAGAAACCACATGGTGGCTCACAACCATCTGTAATGGGATCTGATGTTCTCTTCTGGTGTGTCTGAAGACAGCTACAGCATACTCACATAAAATAAATAAATAATTCTTTAAGAAAAAAGGAGGGGAAACTGAAACACTACTTCAACTGAAGTTTAAGTCACTCTTACCAGGTATTCACAGAGACCTTGAAAGATGTAGCCTATTCTGTGTAGCCCTGGCTGTTCTGGAACTCACTCTGTAGACAGGCTGGCCTCAAACTCAGAAATCCACCTGCCTCTGCCTCCCGACTGCTGGGATTAAAGGCTCCCGCCACCACGCCCGGCTAGGAGAATTGTTTAAACTTTCCTTATTACTAGAGTTTTAAATCAAATGTCTATGAAGTCCCATTGTATTTACCAATCCTAATATTTGTTGATTCTAATCCAGATCAGGGCATTTTTTTTTCTACCTGTTAAGAATAGGCTACATCTAGCTGGGCAGTGGTGGCGCACGCCTTTAATCCCAGCAGTCGGGAGGCAGAGGCAGGCGGATTTCTGAGTTCAAGGCCAGCCTGGTCTACAGAGTGAGTTCCAGGACAGCCAGGGCTGCACAGAGAAACCCTGTCTCCAAAAACCAAAAAAAAAAAAAAAAAAAAAAAAATCTCCTAAAACTATCAATACATTCTTTGCTTTCCCCAGAGCAACAAAGGGTCATCAGTAAGATCACAAGACATCTGGTAAACACACAGGCTACTGGCAATGTCTGCAGACACAACAGCTCCTGTCTGTCCAGGAAGAAAGAAGAGATAAGGAGCTCAACAGACAGGCAAGATGGCTCAGCAGGTAAAGAAAGGCTTGCCATCCAGCTTTATAATCTGTCCTTTCAATCCTCAGGACTCATGTGATGAGAAAGTACCAACTCCCACAAGAAAAAGAAATTTTAAGGAAAAGAGAACCAAGCATGATGGCCAACACCTTTAATCCCAGCATACTGGAGGCTGAGGTAGGCAGATCTCTGTGAGTTCAAGAAGAGAAGAGAAGAGGGGAGGGGAGGGGAAGGGAGGGGAGTGGAGGGGAGGGGAGGGGAGAGGAGGGACGGGGGGGGGAAAAGAGAAGGAATGAAAAGATAAAAAGAGAAAGAGGAAGCACTAACTGCAGCTAAGTCAGGGGTAAAGGGTTACTAAAGAGCTAGTAAGTAGACACTATAGAAAAGACATATGAGAAGTAAGAGCAATGTAGTCAAGGGTTAGTGAAGACAGTTCCTAATATAAGCCACCTTGGGGAGAAATCCACACTTCATCAACCGGCTGCTGAGATGGTTCAGTGGTTAAGAGCAAGTGCTCAGGACCTTCTGGAAGGTCCTGAATTCAATTCCCAGCACCCACATGACAGCTCACAACTGTCTGATGCTGCCTTCTAGTGTGTAGATATACAGACAGAGTGCCCATATACATAAAATATATAAATAAATTTTAAAGCACAAACCAAAGCAGTACACAAATCCTTTTCATTCCTAATGAGACTACTGACACTGCAGTCGCCATGTAGAAGCTTATGATATGATCATCTTCCTCAGCTGGGTCCTGATTTACTTCATAGTCTGTTCCAGGTCTCAAAATACTAGAACACACAGCTTTTTAAAGTACATTCATTTAAATTATATTTCTTTTCAGGTTATTTTTTTTAGGATTTTATTTATTATCATTGCATATGTGCCTCTCTGTTTCACAACTTGCATATAAAGGTCACAGGACAACTTGGTGGAATTGGTTCTTTCCCTCCACCTTTATGTGGATTCCAGAGAACAGGCTTACATCACACACACGTGCCTTTATACAGAATCATCTCAATAACCCTGTGTTGTTTTTAAGTTGTTGTTTGTGGGGAGAAGGGTGAACAGTATGTATATGATGTGTGAGTCCACATGCCACAAGCATGTGTGGTCAGAGAAACATCCAGGATCAGTTTGTTCCTTAAACTTGATGGGTTCCAAGGATCAATCTCAGATCACCAGGAACAAGCAATTTTATCCAATGAACCATCATCTTGCCAGCCCTAAATAAATCATGTGTAGGGGGTTTATTTTATTTTTGTTGGGGCGAGGAGGGTCAAGACAGGATTTCTCTGTGTAGCCTTGGCTGTCCTGGAACTCAACTAGACTAGGCTGACCTCAAACTCACAGAGATCCACCTGCCTCTGACTCCCAAGGACTGGGATTAAAGGCATGTGCCACTATGCCTTGCTAAATATATTCTTTTTTTTAATGTTTTTTTATTGGGTATTTATTTCATTTACATTTCCAATACTATCCCAAAAGTCCCCACACACACTCCCCCACCCACCCACTCCCACTTCTTGGCCCTGTCATTCCCCTGTACTGAGGCACGACCAATGGGCCTCTCTTTCCACTGATGGCCGACTAGGCCATCTTCTGATACATATGCAGCTAGAGACACGAGCTCTGGGGGGTACTGGTTAGTTCATATTGTTGTTCCACCTATAGGGTTGCAGATCCCTTTAACTCCTTGGGTACTTTCTCTAGCTCCTCCATTGGGGGCCCTGTGATTCATCCAATAGCTGACTGTGAGCATCCACTTCTGTGTTTGCTAGGCCCCGGGATAGTCTCACAAGAGACAGCTCTATCTGGGTTCTTTCAGCAAAATCTTGCTAGTGTATGCAATGGTTTCAGCGTTTGGAAGCTGATTATGGGATGGATCCCTAGATATGGCAGTCTCTAGATGGTCCATCCTTTCATCACAGCTCCAAACTTTGTCTCTGTAACTCCTTCCATGGGTGTTTTGTTCCCAATTCTAAGAAGGGGCACAGTGTCCACACTTTGATCTTCGATCTTCTTGAGTTTCATGCGTTTAGCAAATTGTATCTTATATCTTGGGTATCCTAAGTTTCTGGGCTAATATCCACTTATCAGTGAGTACATATTGTGTGAGTTCCTTTGTGATTGGGTTACCTCACTCAGGATGATGCCCTCCAGGTCCATCCATTTGCCTAGGAATTTCATAAATTCATTCTTTTTAATAGCTGAGTAGTACTCCATTGTGTAAATGTACCACATTTTCTGTATCCATTCCTCTGTTGAGGGACATCTGGGTTCTTTCCAGCTTCTGGTTATTATAAATAAGGCTGCTATGAACATAGTGGAGCATGTGTCCTTCTTACCGGTTGGAACATCTTCTGGATATATGCCCAGGAGAGGTATTGCTGGATCCTCTGGTAGTACTATGTCCAATTTTCTGAGGAACTGCCAAACTGATTTCCAGAGTGGCTGTACGAGCTTGCAATCCCACCAACAATGGAGGAGTGTTCCTCTTTCTCCACATCCTCGCCAGCATCTGCTGTCACCTGAATTTTTGATCTTAGCCATTCTGACCGGTGTGAGGTGGAATCTCAGGGTTGTTTTGATTTGCATTTCCCTGATGATTAAGGATGATGAACATTTTTTCAGGTGCTTCTCAGCCAACGGTAGTCCTCAGGTAAGAATTCTTTGTTCAGCTGAGCCCCGTTTTTTAATGGGGTTATTTGATTTTCTGGAGTCCACCTTCTTGAGTTCTTTATATATATTGGATATTAGTCCCCTATCTGATTTAGGATAGGTAAAGATCCTTTCCCAATCTGTTGGTGATCTTTTTGTCTTATTGACGGTGTCTTTTGCCTTGCAGAAGCTTTGCTATTTTATGAGGTCCCATTTATCGATTCTCGATCTTACAGCACAAGCCATTGCTGTTCTATTCAGGAATTTTTCCCCTGTACCCATATCTTCGAGGTTTTTCCCTACTTTCTCCTCTATAAGTTTCAGGGTCTCTGGTTTTATGTGGAGTTCCTTAATCCACTTAGATTTGACCTTAGTACAAGGAGATAGGAATGGATCAATTCGCATTCTTCTACATGATAACCACCAGTTGTGCCAGCACCATTTGTTGAAAATGCTGTCTTTTTTTCCACTGGATGGTTTTAGGGGGCTGCCCACTCTCTCCCTACCTATTCAACATTGTACTTGAAGTCCTAGCCAGAGCAATTGGACAACAAAAGGAGATCAAGGGGATACAAATTGGAAAGGAAGAAGTCAAAATATCACTTTTTGCAGATGATATGATAGTATATATAAGTGACCCTAAAAATTTCACCAGAGAACTCGTAAGCCTGATAAACAGCTTCAATGAAGTAGCTGGATATAAAATTAACTCAAATAAGTCAATGGCCTTTCTGTACACAAAGGATAAACAGGCTGAGAAAGAAATTAGGGAAACAACACCCTTCTCAATAGTCACAAATAATATAAAATACCTTGGCGTGACTCTAACTAAGGAAGTGAAAGATCTGTATGATAAGAACTTCAAGTCTCTGAAGAAAGAAATTAAAGAAGATCTCAGAAGATAGAAAGATATCCCATGCTCATGGATTGGCAGGATCAACATTGTAAAAATGGCTATCTTGCCAAAAGCAATCTACAGATTCAATGCAATCCCCATCAAAATTTCAACTCAATTCTTCAACAAATTAGAAAGAGCAATCTGCAGATTCATCTGGAATAACAAAAAACCTAGGATAGCAAAAACTCTTCTCAAGGATAAAAGAACCTCTGGTAGAATCACCATGCCTGACCTAAAGCTGTACTACAGAGCAATTGTGATAAAAACTGCATGGTACTGGTATATTGACACACAAGTAGACCGATGGAATAGAATTGAAGACCCAGAGATGAACCCACACACCTATGGTCACTTGATCTTTGACAAGGGAGCTAAATATATTCTTAGGAATTGGTGTTTGTGAAATTTTAGGACACCTATAACCTTATCTCTATTCACTTTCTATATACTTTCCTGGATAAAACAGTAAAAATGCACTCGTGTAAATCCATTACCCACAATCTTTTGAAATAGGACAATACCCATTAAAAGAAGAAGAAGAAGAAGAAGAAGAAAAAAAAAAGCACTCCAGGCTGGACAGATGCCTCAGCAGTTAAGAATACTGGCTGCTCTTCCAGAAGTCCTGAGTTCAATTCCCAGCAATAATGGGACCGCTTCTGGCATCCAGGTGTGCATGCAGACAGGGCACTCATATACATAAATAAAATTTTAGCTGGGCAGTGGTGGCACATGTCATTAGTCCCTACACTTGGGAGGTAGAGACTGGCAGATCTCTGAGTTCAAGGCCAGGCAGGGCTATACCGAGAAACCCTATCTCAAAAACCAAGACATACAAATATACAAACAAACAAACAGTGTCCTTTGAACATCATCTGTTGAGTGCTTTCCTAGGGGAAAAAAGTAATAATGCTGTTCTTATTTCCTAAAATGTCCAGAACTCAGCTTTGAGGAAAAACAACGTACATCACCTGTACATCCAAGACAGACCTCATTCAGAACACTTTGATTTTAGAGTAAATTTACTTATCTAATGGGCAATGTATGAAGCCCTTCAAAGTTCTGGATATGCTTGGAGTAGAAGTCACTGACCTCTCTCTCTTAAATTGTAGAAAACTCATACATCTAGATCTATTTACACATTCTTCCTTGGAAAGAGAAGTATAAATAGAGAAACCTCTAACCCCCAAAACATTTGGAGCCACATTTAACTGTCACAAACTATGGTGATAAAATTCAAATCAAGTAATTTTCTTCTCTACCTGCTGTTCTACTCTGGCTTATCTAATACTAATAAAATAAACAGATGAATTGCTTACTATATATCAGACACTATCCTAAGTACTTACAATTCCAACCTATGACAGGTGCTACTAACATTCTACTTAACAGATGAAACAACCACAGCAAAGAAGTCATTTGGCCAAGACCAACACAGAAGGTCTGTCTGAAAAATGTAAAACTTCTCAAATTGAAATGTGGTCATCTGCTTGTACATACACTTCCTACTTCTGTTAACTATGTGTCTTTCTACTTAATGCTCACCTGAATCAGAAAGAGGAAAATCAAGTGATCTTATAGCCAAGGATCCATCTTCACAGGCACAGTGGCTAAAATTTGTAATACCAGCACACACTAAGTTCCATACCAATCTGAGCATAAGATCCTAGTAAACCCTAGTTTAATTCATTTGGTGATCTGTCTCTCCCTCCCTCCCTCCCTCCCCCCTCTCCCCCTCTCTGGGGGAATGGGGTGGGGGTGATTACAAAACAGGATTTCTCTGTGTAGCCATGGCTGTCCTGGCACTGGCTCTGTAGAACAGACTGGCCTCAAACTTAAAAGGATCCTCCTGCCTCCACCTCCTGAATGCTAGGATTAAACAAAGGCATGAGCCACTACCACCCAGCTTAAATTATTTTTTTTAAAAAGTTCATCTTTCTAGTCTGACAACTATTAATACACAAAACTAAAATGATTTTGTTGCTGAAGCTGCCCTTTTTTAAGTGATACGGATTAAACATGGGGCCTTGCACATGCTTGGCAAACATTCTACCACTGAGCCCAAGCCATTAAAAACAAAAAACAAACAAAAAAAAACCATGAATTCAGCTTGGAATTTCTCCTGCCCCAGCCCTGCCTCATACTAAATTCACCATCTTATCAAATCACTGACCTATCTGCTCAGCCCCTTGAAACAAAAACAAAGACAAAAACTTCCCTATTTTGAGGTAAGATCTCACTAAGTTGCCCAAGCTCGTCTTGAACTCATTGTGCAGTACAGGCTAGTTTTGAACTTGTGAACCAGATGGTGGTGGCACACCCCTTTAATCTGAGTTGGGGGGGGGGGGTTTACACAAAGGCAGGTTTGAGTTTGAAGCCAACCAGAGGTTTCAGGACAGCCAGGGCTATACAGAGAAACCCTGTCTCTAAATAAATAAATAAAATAAACAAAATAAATAGAATAAAATAAATTAAAAACTCCTAGTTTGGCTTGGGACTTTTAAAATTAAGTATCTAATAAGTATGCTGATGGCATGATCCTGTGCTACAAAAATCCTGGCAAATCTACAAAGTAACAGCATTAAGTGGGTATTAATAAAATAAAAGAAACAAGATCCATAAACAAACAACTGCACTTTCTATATACTCACAATAGTTTATAAAGACACATTTTAAGAAGAATTAAGAAGGTGGGTGTAGTGGCACACACTTTTAACCCCAGTGCTCCAGAGGTAGAGGCAGGTCAATCTCTGTGATTTGGAGGCCAGCCTGAGACCAGGTTAGTCAATACCACAGTAAACTCCAAGACAGCCAGAGCTATGTAAAGAGACCTTGTCTCAAGAAAATAAGAAGGAAGAAAGAGTGAGTTTGGTTAAGAGCACAGGCTGCTCTTCCAAAGCACCAGGGTTTGATCCCCAGCACCTACATGGCAGCTCACAATTGTCTGTAACACCAGTCCCAAAAGAAGCTCTTCTCTTGGTGGCACACGCCTTTAATCCCAGCACTCGGGAGGCAGAGGCAGGGGGATTTCTGAGGACAGTCTGGTCTACAGAGTGAGTTCCAGGACAGCCAGGGCTATACAGAGAAACCCTGTCTCAAAAAAAAAGAAAAGAAGAAGAAGAAGAAGAAGAAGAAGAAGAAGAAGAAGAAGAAGAAGAAGAAGAAGAAGAAGAAGAAGAAGCAGCAGCAGCAGCAGCAGAAGCAGCAGCAGCAGCTCTCTTCTGGCCTCCACAAGTAACAAGCAGGTACCTGGTACACAGACATACAGGCAGGTAAAATACTCATACATATGAAATAAAAAAAATTTTTTTTTTGATTTTTCGAGACAGGGTTTCTCTGTGTAGCTCTGGCTGTCCTGGATCTCACACTGTAGACCAGGCTGGCCTCGAACTCAGAAATCCGCCTGCCTCTGCCTCCCGAGTGCTGGGATTAAAGGCTCCCGCCACCACGCCTGGCTAATAAAATCATTTTTAAAAATAGTATAAGAAGGAAGAGGAGCAAGAAGAGGAAGAAGGAGAAGAAGAAGAGGAAGAGGAAAAGGAAGAGGAAAAAGAAAAGAAAAAAGAAAAATCACACACAATGAGGACCAATCCAATAGTGTGCCCCTTTAATCCCAGGTAGACAGGTAGGCAGAACCCAATGCCTTCAAGGCCATCCAGGGTTATACTGTGACCCAAAAACAAAATCAAATGAAAACTATCATTTTGCTTTTTGCTTTTCAACAGCTGGTTTTCCTGTAGTTCTGGCTGCCCTGGAACTCTCACTGTAGACCAGAGTAGGCTGGCCTCAGAGATCCAGGAGAAGGGGCATCATTCCTCCTAATAGTATAGTAGCTGATAAATTGCCCATACTCAAAAATAGACATCTCACCCACATCTGTGCAAGCAAGTGACTACATTTTGTGACAAGACATGAAAGTAGAAAGAGTATTTGTTAAGAAGAAGATGAGCGGGGCTGGAGAGATGGCTCAGTGGGTAAGAGCACTGACTGCTCTTCCAAAGGTCCTGAGTTCAAATCACAGCAACCACATGGTGGCTCACAGCCATCCGTAATGAGATATGACACCCTTTTCTGGTGCGTCTGAAAACAGCTACAGTGTACTTATATATAATAATAAATAAACCTTTAAAAAGAAGAAGAAGGGAGCATGAACGGGGAATGAGATGAAACTAGAGTTTACTTAAATGCACATAGGACACTGCTAAAGGAAAGAAAAAAAGGAAAGAAAGCAAAAACAGAAGTTACTTCAATAGGCTTTTTTTTTCCTGTGCTAAAATCAAACTAAGCCCCTCATACGTGCTAAGCAAAGATCCATCATTTAGTATTAATAATCAAGCAACAGAATCACTAGTTATGGTTTTACTGCCCCACCAAGATGATTTTTCTAACAGATATGTTTCTGCAGTTTAATATCCTCAATGACTCTCTATTGTCCATAGTTAAAAAAAAAAAAAGTGAAGCCCCAATTTGATCCCTTCCTTCTCCTTCCAATATAAGGAATGTGTTTATTTAAAAACCGGGGCCATGGTTAGATCTGTCTTTGCAACTATGGCTGTCCTAAAGCAGCTCCTTTACTTGTAAAACTAGGTGTGACGATTCTGCCAAAGTGATTAAGTATCGAAAGATGTGACTTCCAGAAAACACTACAAGTACCTATCAAATACCAGCCAAGTACCAGCTTCTCATTCCCCCACACACCCATCACCTGGTTAGTTCTCTTCAGCAATATGTTGTCATTTAAGATTTCAGAGAGCCAGGCATGGTGGGTCATACCAGCATACTTAAGACTGAGGCAGGAGGATTTCATCACATTCAAGGCTGGCTGGACTACAGTGAGAAACCTTGCCTTTTCTTTTTACCTTTTTATTGATTCTTGTGAATTTCACATCATGTATCAAAATCTCATTCATCTCCCCATTCCTCCAAATCTGACCTCTACCTTTGTAACCTCCTCGAAACAACATAGAACAAAAAGATAAAAAATGAAAATCTTAGGCAGGGTGTGGTGGCACACACTTTTGATCCCAGCACCTGGGAGGCAGAGGCAGGAGAATTTCTGAGTCCAAGGCCAGAGTTAGTTCCAGGACAGTCAGGGCTACACAGAGAAACCCTGTCTCAAAAAAACCAAAATCTTGCCATGGAAGGTTCGCTGTGTCACATTTTTTTACTTGAAAATGCTCACTGCAATGGGTCTATAGTGTAGTAGGAGCCAGAGGCCTAGAACCAGACCAATGACTCCTCTCAGATAATGACTCCTCTCGGATATCCTGTTGTTATTACCCTGTGACATGGAGATCCTGCAGCTCTGAATCTGCAGGACCTCTTCACAAGGTTCCACAGTTCATGGAGTAGATGCTGGGTGGGTCAACTCGAAGCCCTGGATCTGGGCCTGGGTGGTAGCTGAGCTGGTAGCCCACTAGGCCAACTCTCCCACTTTTCTCAGGAGAGGATGGGCAGGGCCTGCTCCCTTACCTGCAGCTTGCAAGGGACAAGACAACTCTCCCATGCCAATGCCACCAGGGCCAGCTCCACAGGCATGAGACCGTTTCTTAAAAAACAATAGAAAAGGGGATAGGAGAACTTCCAGAAATAAGTATTTGTAAAGCAGAGGCAGGTGGAGCTCTGTATCAAGGTCAGCCTGGTCTACAACGTTGAGTTCCAGGACAGCCAGGGCTACACAGAGAAAGCCTCTCTCAAAAAAATAAAAAAATAAAACAAAACAAAAAAAATCGTTGCCGGGCGTGGTGGCACACGCCTTTAATCCCAGCACTCGGGAGGCAGAGGCAGGCGGATTTCTGAGTTCGAGGCCAGCCTGGTCTACAAAGTGAGTTCCAGGACAGCCAGAGTTATACAGAGAAACCCTGTCTTGAAAAAACCAAAAAACAAAAAAAAAAAACAAAAACAAAAAAAATCATTAACAGGGCTAGAATCATGATGGGCTCAGCAGTTAAGAGCAATGGCTGCTTTCTCCAAGAGTCCTCAGTTATTTGTGCTGTCTGCTACTGTGAGTCATTTTGTATTAGCAGACATCGAAATTCCAGTGTGAGGAAGGATGGGTATTTTGTCTTATGCTGACCTCTCTGATACAGTGCTTCTTAGTTGACTTTTCCCAATATCTTCCCAGGGTGATTGTCAATAAAAAAGAAGTAAACTTGGCTAATAGTAACATATTTCTTCAGGAACATACTTAGGGCCTGGCGTGGTGGCACACTCCTTTAATCCCAGCACTGGGGAGGCAGAGGCAGTCGGATTTCTGAGTTCGAGGCCAGCCTGGTCTACAAAGTGAGCTCCAGGACAGCCAGGGCTATACAGAGAAACCCTGTCTCAAAAAAAAAAAAAAAAAACAAAAAAAGGAACATACTTAGGGGAAAAGAACAGATTTACTTTATTTATTTTAGGCAGGGTCTCACTATGAATCCCTGCCTGGCCTGGGGTCATGTCGATCAGGATGTCCTCAACCTCACAGCATTCCTCCTCCCACCTTTGCCTCCAGGTGCTGGCGCTATAGACCAGTGGCACCTAACTAGGAAAAAAATTGTCACCTATAATTTCACTTTAATACACAGCAGTTATAATATTTAACTCTTTCCTTCCACATGGTAGGGGAAGGGGGGCTGAATCTCAACAATAAAACCTCTGTAATAGTCAAAACCCAGGTTTACAAGATGTCTCAGTAGGTAAAGACTCACTGACCTGAGTCTGATACCTGGGACCCACATGGTAGAGAATGAACCAATGCCCACAAGTTGTCCTCTCTGTCATACCACACACATGCTGTATCACATGTATATCCAAACACATGCTCAATAAATAAAATTGCTGGGCAGTGGTGGTGCACACCTTTAATCCCAGCACTTGGTAGGCAGAGGCAAGAAGGATCTCTGAATTCAAGGCCAGCACGGTCTACAGAGTGAGTTCCAGGCCAGCCAGGGTAACACATATATAAAATAATTTATTACAGTCCTAGCTTCCCTTACAGTCACATTGGCCATACAGTCACATATGACCACTATGACTATATTCCACTTACAGGTTCAAGTTTAAACATTGGGTGCCTTTAAAATATTTTTTCTAATTTATTATGTGTTAGTATTTTACCTGCATGTGTGTATGTATATTACATGCGTGCCTAGTACTCCTAAAGGTCAGACGAGGGCATCAAATGCCATGCAGCTGGAGTTATGGGTGGTTATAAGTCACCTTGTAGTGGACAGAAATCTAATTTGGATCCTCTGCAATAATTAGTGCTGTGCTCTTAACTGAGTCTCTGTCTCTCTCTGTCTCTCTGTCTCTCTGTCTCTGTCTCTCTGTCTCTGTCTCTCTGTCTCTGTCTCTCTGTCTCTCTCTCTCTTTGAAACAGTGTTTCACTGTAGACCAGGCTGGCCTTTAAGAACAGGAAATCCTCCTGCCTCTGTCTCCTGAGTGCTAAGCTACCCACACAAACAGTACTGTTTTAAATGGCATTTTAAAGGGTTAATGGTCTGTACTCTCCTCTACTCTTCTTCATTATGCTCTAGTGGGCATCATAGAATCTTAAAGTGTCATACCCTAGAAAGACAAAGGAAGAGGGTCTCCAGTAGAGTGACTGCAGTGAAAAGGCACTATTCACCAACTTAGCTCCTATCCTGCAAAATTTGATGTGAAAAAGAAATACATACTAGTTCAAGACTCTCATGTTCTAAAGTTTCTATTTTAAATGGGGGTGGGGGGGTGGACTAGAGAGACAGCGATGGCATACATCTCTAAACCCAGTACTAAGGTGGCAGGGACAGGTGGGTCTCTGTGAGATCAAGGCCATGCTTATCTACATAATGCCCAGTAAAACAAAGGCAGGTATTAGAGGGTGAAGGACCACCTAGCCCTTACTCACACACCCTATAGGTGGCAACAGAACCAGAATAGAACCTAGACCTCCCAACAAAGTACAAATGGTTCACTGTATCACAGGTGCACAAGTCAAAAATGTAAAATCCTAACTTTTTTTGGGTATTCAAAATTCTTTTAGCTATTAGGAACTATCTAATTACAGGCCAATCTATAGTCATGTAACTATATTTGAAGGGAAGGAAAGGAAGGGGTTTGAGACAGACTCTCATATGTATCCAAGGCTGGCCTTCCTCATATTGGATCTGTAGTACAGAATTACCTTAAACTTCTGATTCATTTGCCTCCACCTCCCCAGTTGAGATTACAGTCACTGCAGAACACAGGGCTTCATGCATCTTAGGCAAGCACTCTATTAACCAACCTAAAATCACAGTCCTGATAACAGCATTTTTTAAATACCAAACTCCTCAGTAATAATCCATCTCTACATCAAAATACCTTAGAGAAATAAGGGCCAAAGTAGCAAGAAGCCTCATTTAACTATCTCAGGAAAAGACCCTTTAAAAACAGTGGTCATTATCATTTGTATCAGACATATTTTAGTCCTTTAATTCATAAAACCATCTCCTTTCATTATTTTTATTACATCTGCTTGTATCTGCTTATATACTTGTGTGTGTATGTGTGCGCGTGCGTGCCAAAGCACATGTGTAGAGGTTTTTTTTCTCCCTCTCATGCGGATCCCCTGAATCAGACTTGGTAGTAGTAAGCACTTTTTTACCCACTAAGTCATCTTACCAGCCTAGTGTACCATTATTACTATTACCTGTTGCTGCTAACAAACCATATTTATTCATAATTTCACAATTTTGGTTGGGTTCAGCTAGGTGGTGTCTCTACTCTTACTAGTGATTGCTTTTGTACTGTATTAGACCAGAAAGTCAGCTAGGACTTGGACCCTGCTGAGCCTCTCAAATAGTCAGTTTGGCAACCTCTCACTCTCCACAGATCTCCAGCAAAGTCTAACCCAACTCCTAGAACTGCAATTACTTAAGACTCCCAAAGTGAAAAAGAAAAAGCTGAACCCAAACCTAATCAAGTGTCATTACTACTGCCAAACAGGACTAGACAAGACACAACCATAGGGTTCAACAAATTGACTACATGGCCCAATGGGCTTACTAAGAACAGCAGATACCAGCTCTTCCTTTAGTACTATACAGATGCCATCTTGATGTGTATATAACCCCCACATACTTTAAGCTGGCCTCAAACTCACAGAAATCTGCCTACCTCTGCTTCCCTAGCCCTGGGATTAAAGGCAAGTGCTACCAGCACCCAGCTACCATGGCATTTTTAGTACTATAGTTCTATTGTACAATTTGAGTTTGGGCATGGTGATACCTCTAGTAGGTTAGTTCTGTTTTTGGTTTTGGTGCTATGTAGGACATCCCAGTCTCAGTTCCCTCAAAAACAGCAAAATAGCCAAGGAGGCTTTGTTAAGAAGGATCTGCCTACCTCTGCCTCCAGAGTACTGGGGTTAAAGGCATATGCCAACACATCCAGCTCAGATTAAATATTCTTGAAAGTCACACCTAGCCTAGAGTGCTGGTGTTACAAAGTTTTAATATCAGCACTAAGGAAGAAGCAGGCAAATTTGAGGCTAGCCTAGTCTATATATTGAGTTCCAGGGCAGCCAGGGCTATACAGGTGGTGGTGGTGGTGGTGGTGGTGGTGGTGATGGTGTCAATTTCAATATGCAATGATAGGTATATCATCTGATAGAAGTCCAATTGGAGAAAAACATTGACACCATAACCAAATACTTCAACTTTAGTTGCACTAATTATGAAAGATTTAAGATTTCATGTGGTCAATTTTAAACAATTTGATGGTTATATCAAAGATGAAATGCATTACAGTTTCAAAGCTATGTTGAGATGTAGCTCAATGCCACAATGCTTGTCTACCATGCAATAATACTCTGGCACTGGGGGGTGGGGGGGGTGGGGGAAATCCAAGTAACAAGAAATAGAGGTCTTTAATCCCAGCACTCAGAAGGCAAAGGCAGGAGTTGGAGGCCATGCTGGTCTACAGATTGAGTTCTAGGACAGGCAGAGTTACACAGGGTTTTTAAACCCTGTCTCAAAAGAGAGAGAGAGAGAGAGAGAGAGAGAGAGAGAGAGAGAGAGAGAGAGAGAGAGAGAGAGAAGAGAAAGACATCTTTTGTTTTGCCCTATTTTTACTAGGCTCCACTAAAAGATGGGATTAAGAACAAAAACATATGGACTACAACGACAGTCAAACTACTTTGCTTCTAATGTAATAGGTTACAGTTAAACTTAGGAAGCAAACATTGCCAACTACAAAATATATAAGAAATGAAGCCAGCAAGATGGCTCAGTATGAGCCAGGCGTAGTGGCACATGCCTTTAATCCCAGCACTCGGGAGGCAGAGGCAGGTGGATTTCTGAATTCGAGGCCAGCCTGGTCTACAGAGTGAGTTCCAGGACAGCCAGGGCTATAAGGAGAAACCCTGTCTCAAAAAAAAAAAAAAAATTAAAATCATTTTTTGTGATAACATTACTAAATACAGAGCTTTCCTTGGGAGTTACTGTTCTTTATAATGAAAAACATTCAGTAAAAACCCTGCGTTGATCCTAACCTGATGGCACATGGCTTTAATCCCAACACTTGGAAGGCAGAAGCAGGTGGATGGACTTGTATGAATTATAGGTTATCCTGTCTATGTAGCAAGTTTCTAGTCAGTCAGCGACAGTAAGTCCCTGAAGGGTGGTGAAACCCTGCCTCAACACTCTCTATATAAACACTTCACACAAACCCACACGAAGAATAAACTAATTTTAAAAATATTAATTACTGGTTTTTCCTCAAATTTTTTTAAAGTATTAACCTTTGCCAGGCATGGTGGCTGCTAACTTTAATCCCAGCACTAGAGAAACAAAGGCAATAAATTCAAGGCCATCCAGGGCTATATAGTGAGACACTGTCTCAAAAGCAAAATAAAGCAAATGACTAACTTTTTTTAATTCAGGAAGTATATTACAAAATGTATAAACCCTTCCAAATATTTTTCTATACACAAAATCAACACAAGTTTGAGCTTGTGTACTTTTTATAGGATAAAGTCAGCATTAAACTTATAACTTCACAGCTCCTAAAAAGGTTTTCCTCAAGCCAACAAACCAACAGGCAGCCTCCCACATTGGTTCACACAGATTTTTCTCTTTGTCTTGATTAAAAACTGTACAGTAGGGGTCAGAGATATAGTTCAAGTGGTTAAGAACTTTCTAAAATATGAGGCCTTGGGTGCATCCCCATCAGGAGAGGGGAAACTGCAACGCAGACCACTGCTTGTAAGCAGGTTCAGGTACATCATCACATCCTTAGTTACATATGCTGAGCTATCCCTGAATACCATTCCTACATCCCCAGATACGTGTTGAGCATTTCTTCTATCCCCTAACTATCCATCTATGCCGGAAACTTTTACACTCCTCGGTAGTGATGAGGACTTCTTCCTTCTCGGCCACATCTCCAGCAAGCTGCCCTTTGCCTTTGCTGTGACACTGTAACAGCAGCACATAAACCACTGCCTGCAGGTAGCATATCTCTTCATACTTTTTATCTTAGTGGTTTTTCTAAAATAGCCCTTATTAAATTACAGGTGAATCTCCCTGAGTTCCAGACCAGCCAAAGCTGTAAAACAACACTAAGGATGCAGGCGAGGATCAGGAGTTCGGGAACAGGCCTGGACTCTAAATCATCTCAAAACAATATGACTAAAACAAGAACAACCAAACGTTTTTCCTCACCATTTTTCCCCCAAGGCAACCATCATTCAGGATCTAACTATGGCTCTGTAGCACATCTGAAATGCCTTGATAACCCTAACTACACTACAACTTTATCTCACTCCCTATTATTAAGCCTCTGCCTCCATTCTCCAGAAAAATTCTTAACTTTCCTCTGAAATAAGTGTATTCATTCCCTTGCTCTCCCAAACACAGTCTCACTTTCTTACCACTCTACTTGGCTAAAGCTCACCAACCCTTCAGGCTTTAATTCAAATACTACTTCTTGTAACCCTTCTAGGACTCCATGTAGCTGGTGACTTTTCTCTTACAGAGTTAACTGTTCATGACATTTTAGCATGTTCTGTCAGTGAGTGATATGTGCCCCCCCCAAAAAAGCTAAAACATCAACAGAGTCAGATGTGTTGAACATGCCTCTAATTCTAGAAGTTGGGAAGCAGAGGCACATGACAACTTCAAGACCAGCCTGGTCTACAGGTCAAATTCCAATTACTGATACAATGATAGTCTTTAAAAAAAAAAAAAAGTGAGCAAGGATCTGCAAGATGGCTCAACCAGTAAAGGTTGGCCATCTGATTTTGATTTGATCCCAAGTCCCACATGGTAGAAGGAGAGAACCGAGAACTGTTGTTCCTCCTAGTTGTGCGAGAACTCTGTGTGTGTGTGTGTGTGTGTGTGTGTGTTTGCTCAGCAGCTAAGAACACTTGTTCTGCAAAGGACCAGAGTTTGATTGCCAGCACTCACATGGTGACTCACAACAATCTATTAACGCCAGTTCCAAGGGAGCTGATGCCTTCTTCTGAGCTCCTCAGGCTCAGGCAGGCATGCATGTGGTGTAAACATACACACAAATCTAAAAAGGTGTTTTTAATTTAAAAGTAAACAGAAAGCCTATGTCATCTCAAACTGTATTTTATATAGCTCCTTCTGCCCATAGCAGCAATAGCAGAAGCAGTGAAACATCCTTTACATAAAGCCTTTCCTAACATATTAATACAGAAGAGCTGTGTCATGCCTGTTTCTCTAACCTGTGCTCTTAAGTCTTTCTCATTCTGCAAGAGATTTAAAAGTCCAATTTCAGGATAGCTCATACTGAGAGAGCCTGCTTCTCTTGCAGAAGGCAGAGGCAGACAGATCTCAGTAGTTTGAGCCCAGACTGGTCTACACAATGAGTTTCAGGCCAGCCACAGATAAATAGCGAAACCCTGCCTCAAAATTAATTTGAAGGAAAATTAAATAAATCTTAAAAACAAAACAAAACAAAACACCAGATTCTTCAGGAAGCTATGGCACACACCTTTGATCCCAGAACTTGGAAGGCAGAGGCAGGCAAATCTCTTGAATTCAAGGGCAGCCTGGTCTACAGAACAAGGTTCCAGGACAGCCAGTGCTACACAGAGAAATTCTGTCTCAGGAAAACACACACACACACACATATACCCACACACTTCAGATTCAAAATTCATGATTGGTTTTCCTGCTAAATATTTCATAACCACTACTAGCACACCTTGATATATGAGCCCATTGTTCAAAAAAAAAATCATGCTTATTTTACTTGATAACTTTTTAAAACTTATCTTACCAAGAAATTCTAAAAATAGTTACTAGACATAAACATGATAAAGAAAATATTATAAGAGAAGGGAGAGATTAATTAGTTCACTAAAAACAACACAGAGAAATATTGGCTAAAGGCACTTTTCATCTCACTGGAACCTACATGGTAGGTGAGCCTACTCCCAAGCTTGTCCTCTCACCTCCACAAATATACCAAGGAATGCATGAGTCCACATACATACACATCTGTGCACACACATATAAATAAATGCAAAAAAAAAAAAAAAAACACATCCATTAGAAAGTTTATTCTGTGGCATCAACTTGTTGCCTAAGAGAGTCACAGATGAAAAGCCAAAATATGACACCCTCTCAAGGGCACTACACACCCCCCTCCACCAGGAAAGCATACAGAGAGAGCTTCTAGTGCTCTGTGGTTTTTTAAAGGATGCCGCTCGCTTGCTCGCTTGCTCGCTTGCTCGCTTGCTCGCTTGCTTGCTTGCTTGCTTGCTTGCTTGCTTTGTTTTAAGACAAGGTTTCACTGTGTAACTCTGGTTGGCCTGGAACTTTGTTATGTAGACCATGCCTATCTAGAATCCAGAACTGTTCCATCTGCCTCTGTCTCCCAAGTGCTAGGATCAAAGGTGTGTACCACACAATAAATTAAAGATATTATATGTATGAGTATTTGGCTAAATATATGTATGTTCACCTTACAAACTGCCCAACATGGATGTGGGAACCAAATTCCTGTACTCTGGAAGAGCAGTAAGTACTCTTAAGCACAGAGCCATCTCTCCAGTGCAATCTAGTGTTCTTCATGCCTAAAGACTGACCGTATTTATTTTGGAAGGTCAATGAAGTTCCATGAAAGCTCCTTAGTTATAAGCTTACATTGACTTAAAGGATATAAAGGCTGGACAGCCACCATCTAATCAGAGAAACCTGTGGCCCAGAGAATAACCTATAATTTTACAAAACAGAAAGCAGGTAAAGCAATGTATCTTATATATAGTCTTGTAATCAATTTGTAACTCTGCAAGTTGACTACACATTGCATCACAGAATTAAGTGAATAAGAGGAAATTGTAATAAGTCATTTAAGAATGAGAAATTAGGGCTGGTGAGATGGCTCAGTGGGTAAAAGCACCCGACTGCTCTTCCGAAGGTCCAGAGTTCAAATCCCAGCACCCACATGGTGGCTCACAACCATCCGTAACAAGATCTGACTCCCTCTTCTGGAGTGTCTGAAGTCAGCTACAGTGTACTTACATATAATAAATAAATAAATCTTTAAAAAAAAAAAAAGAATGAGAAATTAAACTATATAGACACTTTTAGATTTGCATGGACATCTGTCTATTAACCTAATATATTAACAAGCAATATGAAATCATGACTAAAAACATCATATTCTTAAATATTACATATTCCTAGGAATAAGTCAACAGTAAACTACAGTGTAGCCAAGTTAGAGAACAATCTCCCCAACAGGAAAGGGAGGCTGACAAGCTTAGACCCAGTTTTCAATTAAATTAAAACACTTAAAGCCGGGCGTGGTGGCGCACGCCTTTAATCCCAGCACTCGGGAGGCAGAGGCAGGCGGATTTCTGAGTTCGAGGCCAGCCTGGTCTACAGAGTGAGTTCCAGGACAGCCAGGACTACACAGAGAAACCCTGTCTCGAAAAACCAAAAAAAAAAAAAATTAAAACACTTAAGTGCATCCTATGAACCAAAGATAGATAGGTGGGATGGATGGATATGATAGGATATATAATATATGTTATATACAAACCCCACTTACCTGCTAGCTTAAAAGTATTAAAAATTAAGAATTATTGTTTGCTTAGCATAGCTGTGCAGTCCTACAATGCCTGCTCTGGGAGGCTGAGGAAAGAATATTCAAATGCTAGGCCAGCTCAAGCTACATATCGAGTTCAAGGTCAGCCTAGGATATATAATAGGCTTTATCTCAAAAAAAAAAAAAATGAGGGAGATAGGGAGCGTTGGAGGGAGAGTAAAGAGTAGGATAGGGTAGGACAAGATAGGGAAGGAAAGACTAAAAATGGCTATCATAAACATTACATACTTGTATTATCTCAAAAGGTATGAATAGTGATCTGGGGGACTTTTTATTCAGTAGTGAAGATCAATTGTCTATCACTTATTTCAAATTGGCAAGTATGAAAAATGTTGTTAGAGAAAGAGTCCTACAAATACAAAGTAACAACAGTTACCAGCTGCACTGCAAGACACCCTTGCAAGACACCACCCATGTTCCTATTTTTCTGTAACAGTAACACTCAAGCTGTCTCTCCAATAACAGTAATTGCCCTCTGAAAAGTGATTCAGGGCACAAATTTGACTCAATAAGGGTTGAAGACAGTATCTCAGAAATCCTGTCCCTGCCACCTGCTGCTCCAACATTTTTGTTCACCCTGACATCAATTCTGATGACAAAAAATATGGCAGAACACTTCCTAGGCTTCATACAAAAGTCAGGTGTGGTAGTTAACACCTTCTTAATCCCAGTACAAAGTCAGGCAAGTCTGTAACATCCAAAGCCAGCGTGGTCTACAAAGTGGGTTCACGACCACAGAGAAACCCTTGTTTTTGTTCTTGTTTTGTTTTGTTTAAAAAAAAAAAAAAAAGCAAAACTAACACACACACACACACACTCTCTCTCTCTCTCTTCAGGAAAAATTTCTTTTAACATTAACAGAATTAGACCCGCGCCCTATACTGTTTTACCAGGGCAAAAACAGTGCCTCAAGTAAGGAATATGAGCACTCAAAATAACTAAATGGTTTGAGTCTTTGCAGTTAAGAAATTTCAGACAAATGTAAATTTCACTGTGAGTTACATTTGACATTTGTACAACAGGAAATTCCTGTATATGTGTATGTGTGTATGTATATACATATATGCTTTTTAAATTCTGCCTCAAAAAAGTAATATCTTTTGTTCAAAATATTTGCTTTTAGATAATTATAATTTTAATATAATTAGATTTAATGTAAAACCCATTAACTACATACCCTACGCCTTTTAAATGTGATAAACAACAACAACAACAAAAATTCAGCTAGCCAAAACTATAAAGACTTAGCCGGGTGATGGTGGCACACGCCTTTAATCCCAGCACTTGGGAGGCAGAGGCAGGCAGATTTCTGAGTTTGAGGCCAGCCTGGTCTACAAAGTGAGTTCCAGGACAGCCAAGGCTATACCTGTCTCGAAAAACCAAAAAATAAAATAAAAATAAAATAAAATATAAAGACTTGATTTGTTTACTTAATAAAAATTCAAACACAACAATTGGGCATGGAAGCATATGCACCTTTAATTCCAGCACTCGGGAGGCAGAGGCAGGCAGAGCTCCATGAGTTCATTGATTTCAAAGCCAACCTGGTCTACAAGTACCTGGCCAGCCAGAGCTACATAAAGAGAGCCTGTCTCAGACAAACAAACAGAAGATATTAGCTTTTGTTTCTTCAGTGTACTCTTTGCAATTCCACACTATTCATTTACTGCAAACCTAAATCACATTTGTTACACATCAGTTTCACCTTCTGGGTCCTCACTAACTACAGGCTCTTTTCCTAGTGGATCCTAATATGGTGTAGAGATACACAATCAAAAACCTCTTTGCTTTCCATTTCACACATTAGTTTCCACTTACATGTTTCCAATACAATTAGAGATTCCACTCCCTTCAAAAGATATCTAATTTTAAAGAATTTAAAAGTTAGAAGCCAATTACCACTACATTTTACTTCCCTGTAAAGAATTCTGTGTTGCTTTTCAAATCTAAAAGAAAAAAAAAAAAAAAAACTAAAACAGAATTGACCAGAGTGTTCTTAGACTACACTGTCATCCTTTAGGAAAATGTTTAACTTCTCAAAAGGCCATTTTTTCTTCATTAATAGTGCTAAGAATTAAAATAATGAAGTGGCAATAACTTAAGTGAACCTTCCTCCCAGTTCAAAGGAGTTGCACTAATACACCTTAACTCATCTCAATGGGGAAGCACACTGTGTGTGTGCAAGCATTTGCAAGTGCATGACCCTAACAATGCAAAAATGAGCGCTTGTATGTCTACTCTCTCCAAAAAGAATTAAATGCAAATATAAAACATTTACTTACCTCAAATTAAAGTATAGTAAGATTTTTTTAATGTGTTTTGTTTTTTTCAAGACAGGGATTGTCTGTGTTGCCTTGTCTGTCCTGGAACTCCCTCTGTAGACAAATTGGCCTTGAACTCCACCTGCCTCTGCCTCCCGAGTGCTAGGCTTAAAAAGATCTTACAGGCCTGTGCCATCATGAACCCTCTTATGAGATGCAGATGTTTTTCAAACAGTGAAATGGGAATGAATCGAAGTAAACTTCTAATATGGCTTAATCCCATGTTGCTTTTTAGAACAGTATTTATGTCAAACTGACCAAGTCCAAAGTTACTCAAAACTCCACAAAACGTCTCCAAATTCCAGTCAAGGCAGGCATAATGTTATTTTATGCAGACCATCACCTTACAAAGTAACAGACAAAATAAACTCGTAACTTTGTATCACAAAGAACCTAATGTAATAATGTATACATCCTCTATAAAGTGTTTCTCTCAAGATTTTTCACAGCTAGGTAAGAGCTGGCAGGCGATAAAATATACAGGCGACTAAAGGCCCTGGAACATTTAGTAGTAAAAAGATAGCAAACCCTCCCCCCCCCCGAAAAAATACACTGTGTCAAGAGCTTAGTGGGTTCCCGGAGGCCAGGGTGCTTGCTTGCTATGGCCCAGTTAACACTATTTTTGCTGCAATCACCAGACACAACAAATGAATGCACGTAAACCAAACAAACAGCCTATCCATAAATGTGCTGACTTCTTCCTGCAAGTCCCAGCGCACCCTTCCACCGCCAACAGTTCAATGAGAATATCATACAATGAAATGAGTAAGCAACACACGCCATTCTGCAACTTTGAAAGACGGTCACCAATCTTCCGCAGCACCCCGAAGAGCCACTATAGCTGAGCAACTAACTCATTGGCACTAAAACGGTTTCCTTAATTTTCAAGCCAAGTTGCCGAATAACCACTTTTTAAGACAACACTTCTTGCCCAGCTCATCCACCGGGCACAGTCCTCACGGACGCTCAAAAACAATCGAAAGCCATTGCCTGCCCAGCTGGAGTTGAAGTTACTCGTCCAGCGACGTTTAAAGCTGTCTCCCCTAAACAAAGTGCTCTGGGCCGTCAGCGCCGCGGAACCCGGCCGCGTTCCCGAAACTCCGACTCGCCCGCTTACACCTGGGCCCGTGCGATCCCGAGCGCCGGCTGCGGAGCCGGGCGGTGCGGTTCGGGGCGGTGGGGGATGGGGAGGACAGGCTCGAATGGCTTCCTAATGTATCATTAAGAAGCAAAAGCACCGGTCTGGGAGCAAGAAAAGTTAAAGGAGCCGCGAGCTGACAAAGAGCGCCGGCCGCCGCACCCGGACCACCCGGCCGCGGCGTTTGACAGCTCCGTCCCTGGCGCCCACAGCTTTGTGGCTCCGAGAGGCCGGGCCGGCAGCAAGCTGGGCGTGCTCGGCGGGGCGTGTGCGGACGCCGGGCTAGGCCCTGGGGAAGCCGCCGGGCGGTTCTCCCAGAAGCGAGGCCGAACTCCAAAGTAAAGTGCGCGGCGCGGCCGGCGGGACCTGCGCGGGCGCCGCCGAACCGGGCCGCGCCTGGGCCGCCCCGCCCCCACCGGGCCGGGGGCCTGACAGCTCCGGGCCGCGCCGCCGCTGGCCGCCCGCCTGGCTCCCTCGCGCTCAACTTACTTCTTTCTGGCTCTCTGGAAAGGGGAAGCGCCATCTTTGCGAGGCCGGCCCCGAGGTCTTTTGTCTGCGGCTGCGGGGCTCGGGGCCGGGGCTCCGGGCTCCTCGGGGGGTGCTGGCGGCGGCTGCTGCTGCTCCGCGCTCCGGTCCTCCTCCGACGACATCCTAGTCACCAGGAAAGACACATGGATCCCCGTCCTCCTCCTGGGGGGCTCCTCCCGCCGCAGCGGCCGCAGCCGCCGCCGCTGCTGCTGCTCGAGTTGCTCCTCCCCGGCTCAGCCTCTCGCATTTCCCGCAGCCCCGGGAGCAGCAGCAGCAGCAGCAGGTACCGGGAGAGGCGGCAACATGGAGCTAGCAGGACACGCACTCACACACATCGGCGCGGGCGCGCGCACTCGGCGCGCAGGGGCCGGCGGGGGGCGGCGGGCAAGCGGGCGGGGCGGGCGGGGCCGGCCGCGCGGGGCGGGGCGCCGCGGCCAAGGCTGGGGCCGGCGGGGCCGGGCCGGAGGGCGGCGCCGAGCGGGGCGGGGCGGGGCGCGACGCGAGGGGCGCGGGCCGGGGGCGGCCGCAGGGGTCTCCGCCCGGCCCCTCCCCCAGGCCGCCCGCGGCGGGAGGAGAAAGGGCCGCGGAGGGGGGCGGCGGGCCGGGGCGGGGCCAGCCACCCCTCCCCCGCGCCGTCAGCCCGTCAGGCCCACGCCGCGGCGAAGTTTTGACAGCTGCTCCAGTTGTTGTGGTGGGTTCCGGGGTGGTGCGAGCGCCGGCCCCTCGGCCGCGCGCTGGCGATCGCTCCCTCACACACTGCTCGCTCACGGCGTTCCCTGTGGCTAGCTCCCTCACGCTCGGTTCAACGCACGGCTAGCTCTCGCTCTTCCCTATCGCTTGCCCGCTCTCCGGCCGGCGCTTGCTGCCTCACGCTCAGGATCGCTCCCTCACGCTAGCTTTCGGCTCCATCAAGCTTGGCTCCCTCACGCTGGGATCCCTCTCGCTCGCTCGCTCGCGAACGCTCCCCCACGCCCGCTCTCTCTCTCTCTCTCTCTGGGGGCAGCAAAGGAGGAAGTTTTGCGGCTGTGCGTTCACCACACAAACAACACACGCACACGGCAGTGGCCGTCGCGCGAGGCCTGCACCCGGGTCCCCCGGGGCGACCCGCACCACAGACCTCTCAAACTCGCCGCCGGCTCGCCCACACACAGGCGCCTCCCGCCCCCGCCCCCAGCGCGCTGCTGCCACTCACGGGGCTGACTCCGCGCATGCGCCCCGCGCTACCGGGCCGCCGCCGCTGACCTCACCGCCCCTCCCCCGCCCGCTCTGACGCGGCGGTGGCTGCAACTCGGGCTCTGGCGGGCGCTAAGCTGCGGACTGGGCATCCGGGATCAGGGTCCAGCCCGGCCGAGGTTGGGGGGGGGGGATCGATGTAAACACTCTGGAGCGTGCACCCGCGTGCGGTGCGCGCACCTGCGTCCGCGACCCCCTGCGGGCGTGGGCCGCTCCAGGCCTGGCGGAGTCCCACGTAGGCTTCCCTAGTGCGGCGCAACCGTGGCAGGACAACGTTAGATCCGAACTCCAGCTGTAGTTTCTCCGCCCGACGTCAGGTTTTAAACACCGGGAGACCCGGAGGCTGCCGGACAAAAAAACCAAGCAGCGGACAGGTTTAGTGGAAAAAAAAAAAAAAAGTCTCTACACGGACAGAAATGCATCAGCGTGAACGTTGTGTGTGCTCAAGATTTAAAAATGGAAATACTGCTAAGCTGTTTCCCATTAAAAAAAAAAAAAATGCTTCGTTAAAAATGGGGCCAGAATTGCCCAGGACGCCGCGTTTCCTTTGCACTATGGATTGCCGTGTAGGAGTGAGAAATAGTAGAGATGGGAAAACGGGTCTGTGGAGCGTCGTGGAAGGCTTAGAGCAGCCTGTCAGGCGCTGAGCTGCTCGGAGCCTGGAATCCGAGCGCACTTTGTGATCAGTTCTTTCCATTCTCAACAGTTTCAATGCTGGGCAAAAAGAATACACTTGTTTCTAGAGGTCCTGTTCACCTTCCTGCCACCCGATAGCCAGGCTATTAACATTGAGCTGAGCTTCGAATCTGGATCAAACTTTGATCGTCTAGTGCATATTATAGCTGTAATCATTTGCTTGTTTGTTTGTTTGTTTGTTTGCAGTGGCTAAAGTTGAGTCGTTGAATCATTTGAATTGATTGCAAGTTTAATCCCTTGCAGGCCTTTTCAGCTTTATTATATGTACAGTCAAAGGAAGCTTGGAGCAGGGAAGAAAGCTGCCATATGAAAGGTAAGCTACAAATTAAAAGGAGAGAGGAAATTGGGATTTCTAGACAATTATATCACTTATCGTTGTGGTATATTGAACCCAGAACTGCACACACAGCTAAGCTAGCACTCCACCACTGAGTTTTATCCCTAGACTGAATCGTTTTTAAAGATTTTTTTTTAAAAGAAATGTTTTTTGTTTGTGTTCGTGTCCGAATGAGTTTATGTGCACCATGTATATGGAGATACCAGAGAAGGCCAGAAAGTGTCCAGTCCCCTAGAATGAGGTTACAGGCAATTGTGAGCTGCCATGTGGGCATTGGAAATCAACTCCAGTTTCCTGCAAGAACAGTGCTCTGAATCGCTAAGCCAGGTCTCCAGCCCCTGGACCTGGCTTTTAAATATAAACTTTTAAAATAAAGCCTTTTTCTTTTGATACTAGAATAAGAATAGTATTCATCTAAAAAAAATTAAACGTTATATTATTGTTGCTATGGTTAAAATAGAGGAATGGGCATGGAACCAGGTATAGTGGCCCATACCTTAAATACCAGGACTAGAAAGACAGAGGCAGGTGGATCTCTATGAGTTTGGGGACAGCATGGTCTGCATAAGACAGCCCAACCAAGACTACATAGTGAGACCCTGTCTTTAAAAAAAAAAAAAATTAGGGCTATACATAATGAAACTTATGATACTTGGCTTCAGGTATGTAGTTATTCATGTTATTCATTAATTAAAACAAAAGATGATAGAACTTAATAAAAAAAAACAAATTGTAAAATATAGCTCAAAATCAAATAGGCTTGATGATACAAACCTATAACCCAATACTTGGGAGGAGGAAGCAGGGGGATGAGTAGTAAGTAGTTCAAAGACATTTGTCACTCTGTAGTGGAATGGAAGCCAGCCTAGGAAATGCATAGCACCCTATCTCAAAAATAATAATACAAAGACTGAAGAGATGGCTCAGCCCTTAAGATCCTGTACTGCTGGTGCCGAGGACCTGGGTTCCATTCCTAATATCCAGATAAGGCAGTTCACAGTTACCTATGACTCCAGTTCTGAAGGAATCTTTCTGCTTCTGTTGCACCTGTATTCATGTGCACAGACAGACACATACACATACAAACAAATCCTAAAAAGGTAAGAAGTAGGGGTGGCTAGTAAGCTCAATGGATAAGAGCATTGGCTGCTCTTCCAGAAGACCCAGGTTCAATCTCGCCCATGGAGGCTTACTACTCTGTGACTTCAGTTCCACGGGATATGACACCATTTTCTCACCTCCGTGGACAGCAGACACGCACATGGTGCACAGACAAACAGACCATAAATATACATTTTTTTTATTAAAGAAATTTAAAAATACAAGATTCAGCCGGGCAGTGGTGCACATACCTTTAATCCCAGCACTTGGGACACTGAGGCAGGTGGACCTCTGTGAGTTTGAGGCCAGCCTGGTTGGCAAAGCAAGTTCCTGGACAGCCAAGATTACAAACAAAAGAAAAACAAAAAGCATAAGCCACCAAAATATGGATGCTTTGCACAATTGAACATAGTTCTTTTTTTTTTTTTTTTGGTTTTTCGAGACAGGGTTTCTCTGTATAGCCCTGGCTGTCCTGGAACTCACTTTGTAGACCAGGCTGGCCTCGAACTCAGAAATCCACCTGCCTCTGCCTCCCGTGAACATAGTTCTTATTTTTGAAAACATGAAATATTCTACATTGTTTTTGGTATGTCATTTCTATTTTTGCATGTGTTGTATTAAATATAAACATTTTAGGGGAAAAGGAAAATTTTTATTAAATGAATTTAAAAATACAAGATTGAGCCAGGCAGTGGCATACATACCCTTAATCCCAGTACTTAGGAGGCAGAGGCAGACAGATCTCTTAAGTCTGAGGCCTCAAAGTGAAGCACCAGAAAGACTAGAGGGAAGCTCGATGTAGTGGTACCCATACAATCTTTCTGAACAACCAAGCCAGGTATAATAATGCATGCCTCTAATCCCAGGGCAGAGGCAGTCAGATCTCTGTGAATTTGAGGCCAGTCAGGGTTACATAGTGAAACCCTGTCAAAAAAAAAAAAAAAGTCTACATTCTAATAAATATATTTTCATCTTTTTCTTTTTCCCATTTCTCTTTTTGAGATTGATCTCAAACTCACAGAACTCAAACGGTACGACCAGTATGTAGCATCATGCATGTCCTAATAACACATTATAATATATGTACTATTTTTAAAATGTAACAGATATAAAATAACTATAGCAGCCTAACTAAAGAACTGCTGTACAAAGGTCTTTTCATTTTCATACCACGTTTTTCTAAAATATTGCACTCTTTCATGGCACAGCTAGTACTCTCTTAATCATACATAAATAAATATATACATATATATTTTATGTGCTGGAGGACTGGGGAAAATACATTACTGGCAACACAGAAAAAAAAAAACATCTCAGGAAACAATAAGCAGGAGTGATTCTCCAAGAGTCTCACAGCGCAGGGACTCCATTCAAATTCATAATCCAGATCCCATCTTCCCAACTGATGATTGATAGATGCCACTGAGTGTCTTTGGTAAAGTGCAATTTGTTTTGCTTTTAGTGAATATGAAAGCATCCATACGGCTCTCTAAAGGTCCACCATGACTGCTGTCCTGTTTTTCCTTGAAAGCTGAGTCTAAAGTTCCTTGAAGAACTTGTTATGTTCCTTGTTTATCCTGGGTTTTTTTGCTTTGCAATCAGTGCTGAGGACCAGACCAAGGGCTTTGTGCATGTTAGGCAACTGTCTACTGCTGAGTTTATATCTTTTTTTATTGATATTTTTACTGTTAAAGTTGCACTTTGCTGGGGATGTAGTTCAGTGTAGAACCCTTACATAAACCAAGGACATAAATTCATTCCCATCACTGGAGAAAAGATACATTATGTGTATTACTTTGCATAAGATATGTCAGTAAGGTATACACATATGCCTATGTATGGAAATTTTAAGGAAGAAGCAGAAGAAAATAGAGCATCTTCAAAAGGGAATGGATTGGAGACATTGCTCAGTGGTTAAGAGCACTGGCTGTTCGTGCAGAGAAATAAGAGTGTGATCCATCACCCACATAGCAGCTTGCAACTGTCTTTTAACTCTAGATCTATGGGGTTCAATGCCCTCTTTTGGCCTCTGAGGGCACTAAGCATACCTTTGGTGCACAGACATACAAGTAGTCAAACACTTAGATGCACAAAATTTAAAAATTCATAATCTTTTTTGTTCATAAGAGAGAGACAGTGTCTCATCATGTAGTTCTTTTTTGTCCTAGAACTTGCTATGTAGACCAGATTGACCTAAAATTCAGAGATCTGCCTGCTTTTACCTCCCAGAGCTGGGATTTAAGACAAGCACAACCACATGGTAAAATAGCCTGCCTCCATCTTTGGCTTAAAAGCCATCTTATAGTAAAGACAAACTAGATTCATTCCTGTTTATGATTAAATCTTTGCTTCTCAAGGATTGGGCTATGTCCCACCTGTAACCTTAGCTCCAAATGGTTCTGTAGTGCCTGTTCCAGGAAATGACAACCATGTCTTTGTTCAAAAAGTTGTTAACGACCATCTTGCAAGCCTCGCTTTGTTTCAAAAGGTTGTTATGGACTGGCAGTGGTGGCGCACACCTTTAATCCCAGCACTGGGGAGGCAGAGGCAGGTGGATTTCTGAGTTCGAGGCCAGCCTGGTCTACAGAGTGAGTTCCAGGACAGCCAGGGCTACACAGAGAAACCCTGTCTTGAAAAACCAAACAAACAAACAAAAAAAAGGTTGTTATGCCTACCTGTTGTTATGCCCACTTTGCAATCATGTTTCTGTTTCAGGAAGTCATTCTGCCTAACCTGTTACGCTTGTGTTCTGTTCCTATAACCTTATCTATTTTGCTCTCCAAATCCCACATTTGAAACCCCCTACCCATGGACTATAAAACTTTGTCTTCCGCCAGGTATGGTGGCGCATGCCTTTAATCCCAGCACTCGGGAGGCAGAGGCAGGTGGATTTCTGAGTTCCAGGCCAGCCTGGTCTAAAGAGACTTTGTCTTCCTCACATCCAGTGCTGACATCTTGAACCCTGTCTTACAGGGAGGCAGCCCATGTACAGAAATAAAAAGGCTTGATTTAATTACTTGCTTGTTTTAATTAATTTGGTCATGATGATTTGAATGGCTGGTCTTTCTCCCCTATTCTTTAGGATTAACACATACTCAGTTTCATATAAACCTTTAAAGAGATGAGAAATAGAGTTAACCCTTATCTATAAATTTTGAATTTAGGGTCCTGGAGAGATGGCTAAGCAGGTAAGAGGACTCCTCTTCCAGAGAACCAGGTTTAATTCCCAGCACCCACATGACAGCTCACAACCATCTGTAACTCCAGAATCTGACAACCTCACACAGACAAAACACCAATGCACATAAAATTAAAATAAATTAAAATTAATTTTTAAAAGTTTTGAATTAATATTGTTTCATCCTGTGTACAAAACCATTTGTCCTACCAAGACAAATATGAAAAGAGCAGTAGGCAATTAAAAAATAAACATAGAAGCCGGGCGTGGTGGCGCACGCCTTTAATCCCAGCACTCGGGAGGCAGAGGCAGGCAGATTTCTGAGTTCGAGGTCAGCCTGGTCTACAGAGTGAGTTCCAGGACAGCCAGGGCTACACAGAGAAACCCTGTCTCGAAAAACCAAAAAAAAAAAAAAAAAAAAAAAAAAAATATATATATATATATATATATATATAGAAAAGCATACAAGTAGATGAAATATTTACATCTATTATATAAAAAAACATAGTTTTAATGTAAGATTTGATGGAAGGGTAGAAGACATCCCAGCAGACAGCTCTGACAGAAAGGTAACCCTGAAACACTGCCAGCAAGTGCCCTACAGTAGAACGACAATGGATGACCGAGACAGGACGGGGTCTCGTTCTCTCCCCTCTCCCTCTCCCACATACTTTTCTGGGTTTATCGTTACAAACTCTGGAGACTGCTGAATCTTCATCTTCTCCTCTTGCTGTATCTTCTTGCTGTATCCTCTTGCTGTGTCTTCTTTTCTCATAGGAAACCAGGCTTGTTGGACTAAAGACCCTCAATGATCCATTATGCCTTAGTTAATAGGGTCTGCAAAACATGTTATTTCCAAAAAAATAAAAGGTCACATCCACAGGGCATGACTTTTGGTTTTTTTGGTTTTCCGAGACAGGGTTTCTCTGTGTAGCCCTGGCTGTCCTGGAACTCACTCTGTAGACCAGGCTGGCCTTGAACTCAGAAATCCGCCTGCCTCTGCCTCCTAAGTGCTGAGATTAAAGGCGTGTGCCACCACTGCCTGGCTAGGTCATAACTTTTGGAACCACACCAGTATAACCACCAAGCAACATCCTTCTTACCAGATCAAAATACATACTGTCAAGCGGGCTAAGGGTATCGAAGTTCAGAGGCTGCACTGACCGCTTACCTATCTTTGCAAACACTATATATAGTTAGAGAATGTGCCTAGCAGACTATCAATGCACAGGCTTCAGGGGTGTCTTGGGTTTTTCTTTTTTTTTTTTTTTTTGCGATAGGATATTACATATCCTAGCTTTCCTAAAACCCAGGTATCAACTGGCCTTAAACTCCAGGGCTTCAAACTCGAAGGCTTCCTACTTCTACCTCCTATGTGCTTAGTCCACAGACCTGCCACCCTGGACCAGATCTTTTGACATTAAAAAAAAAAAATTATATCCAATCTATTTTTCAGAAGAACATCCCCTTCGAAATAAAATTGAGATATAACAGTTTTACAATTATTTTGACTTTTGTAGAGACAGATACAACAAAATAAAACAGGAAACAAGTTAAAATATAAGGTAGTTGGTAGAACGCTTGCTTCAAGTTCATGAACCCTGGATCTGATTTCCCTCACCAAGTAAGTTCTTAAAAACTCACTGGAGCCGGGCGTGGTGGCGCACACCTTTAATCCCAGCACTCGGGAGGCAGAGGCAGGCGGATTTCTGAGTTCGAGGCCAGCCTGGTCTACAAAGTGAGTTCCAGGACAGCCAGGGCTACACAGAGAAACCCTGTCTCGAAAAACCAAAAAAAAAAAAAAAAACTCACTGGAGCCTGATTTAAGAAGCTGACTTATAGCCGGGCTTGGTGGCGCACGCCTTTAATCCCAGCACTCGGGAGGCAGAGGCAGGCGGATTTCTGAGTTTGAGGCCAGCCTGGTCTACAAAGTGAGTGCCAGGACAGCCAGGGCTACACAGAGAAACCCTGTCTCGAAAAACCAAAAAAAAAAAAAAAAAAAAAAAAAAAAAAAAAAAAGAAGCTGACTTAGGAGTCAAAGACAAAGCTCAGTCTTGCCACTTTCTTCTGTGCTGTGCCTCACTGAGGAGAGGACTTTGTAACAAAACTCTGTGTGGGGGTGAAAAGGGAGGGTAAGAGGGTGTATGATATAAATAGGGGCTGGAGAGATGGCTAAGTGTTTAAGGGCACTTGCTGCTCTTCCAGAGGACCTGAATTTGATTCTCAGGACCCATGCCAGACAAATTACCACCTTCTGTAAGTCCAGCTCTAGGGCATTGATACCTTTGACCTCTCTGGGCATCTGTACTCCCATGCGCATACCTACATGCCGTGCAAACATATGTACAGTTCACACATGGGTTTTTTGAATTGTTTTGGTCTTTTCCAGAATTTTTCTAAATAGCTCTAGCTGTCTTGGAACACACTCTGTAGACCAGACTGCCCTCAAATTTAAAGATCCTCTACGTGCTGGAATTAAAAGTGCACACATAATTTAAAATAATAAATAATTTAAAATAATAAAATAAAAATATAATATAATAAATAAATAAAAATAAATAAAATAATACAAATGAAAAAATAAAATGGATAAATGATGAATAAAGTAAAATAATAAAAATTAAATCTTATGAAAACAGCTAGGTTCTCTGAAGACAGAAGCAAATTCACAATCCTCCCCCCCCCCAAGTTAGTGTTTGGATTCCTTAGCCTAGCACAGGGTACCCCAGAGAGCCCCTCTGCCCTCCACTATTAAGCCAGCTTTGTGCTCCTCCGGACTTGGTCAATGGCTTTTGGTTCCAATCAGGTGATTCTGGCTCTCCGTGTCACCCTATGACCCTTTGCCTTTCACCTGACCAATCCCTTTTATCTATTCTGCTGCCACTTAAGAAGATGTTCACCCTTCACCTCTGTCTCCACAAGGATAGACTTGTTCCTCTGGATGGGTGGAGAGCAAGGCATCCTGGCCTTTGTCTACTCTAAGCCCCTTTTTGTGCAAGAAAGTGTGTATCTCTGGCTGGCCTGGAACTCACTGTATAGGCAGACTGGCCCTGAACTCACAGAGATCCACCTGCCTCTGCCTCTCTTAACCTCCTCTGGTTGTTTTTTGAAGCAGATGTTACATTGTCTCCAGCTTCAAACTTGAAGCTAGGTTGTAACCAAGAATGGCCTTGAACTCTCCATCCTTTTGCTTCTATCTTGCCAGTGCTGGGATTATAAACCTGTGCCACTCCCCAGACTACTATCTTAAAATAAAAAAAAAAAAATTTAAAGTCAAATATTCTAACAGTGTAATACAGTGTAATACAAGTTGATACTAACATGCTGGGAAGACAGGTAGGAAAATGGTTAAACTCTCTGATTGCTGTAATTAAACCTATTTTTTTTCCCCACAAGAGTAGAGAACTTTGCACAGTAAAAACACTGCAATTTATAAACATACTATAGTCTCCAGTGTGAGGTGTTTCAGTCAGCTTCCTGCATGATGACATGTGTAGAGTATGTCCCATGTTCTGTGTTCAAAAGCCAGGCTGCAGTTCTCTGCCAGATATAGAGCTGTCAGAAATGACTTGGGGGTAGAGGGGCTCAGCAGTCAAGAATACTCGCTGCTCTTCCAGATGACTAGAATTCAGTTCCCAAGCCCCACATCAGACAACTCACAACTATTTGAAACTCCAGCCTCAGGGGACCCAACACCTTTTTGGACCTCTCTGGCACACTTGTATGTATACATACATACACAAATACATAAATACAAGTAAAATATTTTAAAAGCAAATTCCTTGGATTCACTGCCCTTTAATTTTTTTTAATATTCCTTTTTAATTAAAACTACATTGTGCATGGCGGTGGTAGCACACGCCTTTAATCACAGCACTCAGGGGACAGAGGCGGGCAGATCTCTGAGTCCAAGGCCAGCCTGGTCTACAGAGTGAGTTCCAGGACAGCAAAAGCTACACAGAGAAATCCTGTTTGTTTGTTTGTTTGTTTGTTTGTTTGTTTGTTTGTTTGTTTTTTGAGACAGGGTTTTTCTATATAGCCCTGGCTGTCCTGGAACTCACTTTGTAAAACAGGCTGGCCTCGAACTCAGAAATCGACCTGCCTCTGCCTCCCAAGTGCTGGGATTAAAGGTGTGCACCACCACCGCCCAGCTGAGAAATCCTATTTTGAAAAAAAAAAAAAAATTTTGAGTGTGGGAATTTTGCCTGCATGAGCCAAAAGAGAGTGTCAGATCGTCTGGGAGCTGCTATGCAGGTGCTGAAAATTGAACCCAAATTTTCTGGAAGAGCAGCCAGTACTTTTAACTGCTGAGCTAGCTCTCCACCCCCAAATCTTTGGTGTTTGTTGGCTTGCTTGCTTTTATTTTTTGAGAGGTTCTCTTGATGTAGTCCTGACTGTCCTAGAATTTACTGGGCCTCTACCTTACAGAGATCCTCCTGCCTCTGCCCCCTGCCCCCTGCCCCGAGTGCTGGAATTAAAGTCATGTGCCAACACTCATGGCCATGATTTTAAAAAAACAAAATAAGCCGGGCATGATGGTGCACGCCTTTAATCCCAGCACTTGGGAGGCAGAGGCAGGCGAATTTCTGAGTTCCAGGCCAGCCTGGTCTACAGAGTGAGTTCCAGGATAGCCAAGGCTACACAGAAAAACCCTGTCTCGAAAAAACCAAAAATAAATAAATAATAAATAAAATAAAAAAAATAAAATCAGAACTAATCTTGGTTCTTATATAATATTTCATTTGTTTTATGTGTATGCGTGTTTGGCCTGTATACATGTATGTGATCCATGTGGGTTCCTGAGGAGGTCAGAAGAGGGCATAAGATCCTGTGGAAAGGTTGTGAGCTGCCATGTGGATGCTGGGAAAAGAACCAAGGTCTTCTAGAAGAGCAGTCAGTGCTCTTACTGCTGAGCCAACTCTCTGCACCCCACCCGCCACCCTTTGATCTTCAGCTGTTACAGTTCAGAAACCTTTTACTCTTGCCATGTTCAGTTATATGATCCCATGAGGAGGACATAATCCACAAGTTAAGAAGCTGGGGTCTGAGGGTAGTGGGATGGCCCAGTGGGCCAAGGGACTTGCGACTGAAACTGACAGGCAATTCATTATTGCCTCAGTAACATTCAGGAGGCTGTGTACCTGGTGTCACAGTTCAGAAACCTGTTGCTAGCAGACTCTCCAAAATCATGAGGTCACACACCTGTAATTCCAGATCTCATGAGGCTGAGGCAGAGGAGTTTTGATCTCTAGGCCAGCCTGAACTACACAGGAAGTATAAGGCCAGCCTGGGATACACAGGAGACCAGTAAAGAGCACTTGTTCAAAAAGAAAAAAAGACAGGCATGAGTGGTACACACCTTTAATTATACAGTAGGGAGGAAGAGGCAAGTGATTCTAGGTAAGTTTAAAGATCAAACTCTTAGCATACTTCTACACACCTTCAATCCAGCACTTAGGAGTTAGAGGCGAGAGATTAGAAGTTTCAAATAATTAACAAATTGGAGGCCCATGCTATATGAGACTGTCAAAATTTAGAGAAAGAAGAGAGAAGGAAAAAAATTTAAGTTTTATGTTTTGGGTGTTTTGCCTACACATATGTCTAGGCAGTACATGCATGCCTGTGCTCTTGGAGACCAGAAAATGGCATAGGAGCCCTGGGAACTAGAGTCAGAGACAGTTGTGAGCCGCCACGTGGGTGCTGGGAACTCAGCCAGTCCTCTACGAGATCAGCAAGTATCATTAACTGTCGAACCATCTGTCCAGCTCCAAGTAGGTTTGTTTGTTTGCTTGCTTGCTTATTTGATTAAAGAGGGCGAGGGGGGTCGGGGGTAGATGGGGCTGAAGAGATGGCTCAGTGGTTAAGAGCATGTACTGCTCTTCCAGAGGACCTGAGTTCGATTCCCAGCAACCACATCAGGCAGCTTGCGACTGCCTCTAACTCAGCTCCAGAGGATCTGACACTGTTGACCTACAGGAACATCTGTATACACATATACATAGAGAGAGAAGGGAAGTCCAAATAGTTGCCCATGGACCAGCAAGATGGCTCAGTAGGTCAGGGTGCTTGCCTGAAAGCCTGATGACTTGAGTTCTCTCCAAAAGCCCACATACTAGAAGGAAAGATCAAACTCTCAATTTCCCCAAGTTGTCTTCTGACCTTCACACACACCATGTATGTGTGCCTCCTCACACATAAAACAGAAAAATGTAAAAAATATATTGTTTAATATAGTGAATTTATATATTATATAATAACTGTGTAATTATATGTGTTTAATGTATATTTAATTTAAATATAGCATATCATATACAACATATTATATAATATATTTATATATATTAAAACACTATATAGCATGCCTTTAATCCCAGCACTTGGAAGGCAGAGGCAGGCGGATTTCTGAATTCGAGGCCAGCCTACTCTACAGAGTGAGTTCCAGGACAGCCAGGGCTACACAGAGAAACCCTGTCTCGGAAAAAAAAAATATATAGAACTTTACTACTATGTGTGTATACACACACACACAGTAAAATACACATAGTAAAGTTCTCATACTTACCTGGCTGGGGAAATACCATGATCTTAAATATCTTAAATTGGTTTTCCAGAGTGATGCTCATCCATTCGACTGGAGATATGCTGAATTCTGTGATTTCCCCAAATTCAGGCAATTCAACTGTATTATTTGTAATAATGGGGCACTATGTTAAAGCTCTTCCCTGTTGCAGAGAACAATAAAGAGTTGTCCACAGTCTTCAGATGGTATGTCCTTAGAAGCATTCTCTGAGCTATGAAAACACTGACAGGAAAAAGATTACAAAAACAGAAAAGTCGTGTATAGATATGTTCATATATCCCATTTTTTTTTAAGATTTATTTATTTATTATATGTAAGTACACTGTAACTGTCTTCAGACACACCAGAAGAGGGCATCAGATCTCATTTCAGGTGGTTGTGAGCCACCATGTGGTTGCTGGGATTTGAACTCTGGACCTTTGGAAGAGCAGTTGGGTGCTCTTACCCACTGAGCCATCTCACCAGCCCCATATATCCCATTTTTAAAAACCATTTTTAAAATGTGACTATCACTATTCATGCATATAATAATTTGTACATGAATAATTCATATTCATGCATAAAGTAGCAATGTTTATGAAGAAGTAGACAGTGAGATGGGGTCATAGGTCAGGTGACACCTTGCTTGCTTGGTGTTCATGAAACCCTGGATTTAACACCAGCATGCCATAAGCCAGGCATGGTAGTGGTCACCTGTGATCTCAGTGCCAGGGAGATGCGAGTAAGAAGAGCACAAGTTCAGGATCTTCACTGGCTACAGTCTGAGACTTTATCTTAAAACAGTCAGGACTTGCAAGATGGTTCAGTGGGTAAGATGTTTGCTGCTAGGCCTAATGACCTGAGTTCCATCCCTTTACCCAAATGGGTAAAGAAGAAAACCAGCTCTCACAAGTTGTTCTCTGGTCTTCATACACACATAGACACAAACAAAATAAAAATATAAATATAAAGAAAAAAAACACAAAAAACAAACAAGCCAAGTAGGGTGGGGTGGGATGTGGTGACAGACATGTGTCTATAACCCTGCACTTGCTGATTAATGTGGGAGAATCACAAGTTCCAGGCTGTTCTAGTTGGCTTTTTTGTTGCTGTGATAAAAATACTATCCAAAAGCAACTTAGGGGAGGGAAGGGTTTATTTGGCTTATACTTCCAGGTCATACTTCATCACTGAGGGAAGTCAGGGCAGGAACTCAAGCACACATCATAGAGGAAGCCACTTACTGGCTCACTCTAATACAACCCATGCCCACAAGTTGCCCATAGTGAACTATGCCCACCTCTCCATCAAGCATCAATAAAGATGATATCTCACAGACATTGAAACAGAATCATCTGATCTAGACAATTCTTCATTGGAGTCTCACTGTATCAAGTTGACAATAAAAAATAAACAGCATGAGCCAGACACAGTGGCACACACCTTCAGTCTCAGCACTCAGGAGGCTGGCATAGTGGACCTCTGTGAGACTGAGGCCAGCCTGGCCTACATTGTGAGTTCCAAGACAGCCAAGATGATTTAAAGAGACCCTGTCTCAAACCAAACCAAACCAAAACAGAACCAGCATAAGGCCAACCTGAGCTATATGAGAGACCCTGCCTCAAAGGGAAAGTAGTAAATGACGGCTGGCCTGGGCTGGGATTCCCAGTGACCTTTACCACTCTGCACTGTGCATGTTTTTCTTCTTTGTGTTGTACCATTTCCTTTGTTGTTGTTGTTGTTGTTTTTCAAAGAAGGAAATTGAAATACAGCCCAGCACTCTGCCACATCCCTGTAAATCCATGGCCAACCAATTCCTGTCCAACCAAGAGTATCTCATGAGAACCTGTCAATAGATAGATTATAGATTGATTAGATAGATAGATGATAGATAGGTAGATAGATAGATAGATAGATAGATAGATAGATAGATAGATAGATAGATAGACAGCCCAGGCTGGGCCTAAATTTGCAATCTTCCTACATTATCTTCTGAACTGGGATTACAAGTGTGAACCACCAAGCCTATTTATTTATTTATTTATTTATTTATTTATTTATTTATTTATTTATTACATGTAAGTACACTGTAGTTGTCTTCAGACATACCAGAAGAGGGAGTCAGATCTTGTTACGGATGGTTGTGAGCCACCATGTGGTTGCTGGGATTTGAACTACGGACTTTTGGAAGAGCAGTCGGGTGCTCTTACCTGCTGAGCCATCTCACCAGCCCCACCAAGCCTTTTTTTATTTTACTTTATTATGTTAAAAATTCTGTGTGTTTGTGTGTGTGTATAATGATATGATGATATATGCATGGTTCTTCAAGTACCCAAAGACCAAAGGTAGTGGATCCCTTGGAACTGCACCTAGAGGAAGTCACTGGCTGCCAGCTGCCAGGTGTGGGTTCTGAGAACTGAAGTCAGGTCCTCTAGAAGAGCAATAGAAGACTTTGCTCATTGAATTTACATACACTCTGGTATTTTCCTCTTTTCTTGCAACAGCTCTTTGGTGAAAATATTAAAACTATGGCCACCATCCTATTACAATCTGTGCTGCTGTGGTTTCCAAGTTCTGATTCTCTCAGGGACAACTGCCAGTAAACATAGAAAATGTATGATGTTGTTGTGACATTCCTCCAACCTCAGCTGACTCAGTCGTCATCCCACCAGGGGCTCTCTCTCTCACCTATCAAAAGCTGGGTTCATTCCCTATAAATCTGTGTTTCTAACTCTTGCCTGTGTGCTTCACGTGGTACTGATCACTGTGGGTCCTCAAGAAGTGTCTGTTAGATTGCATCATAGACATCATTACTCCACCAAAGCCAGCAGGAGTAAAGGCCAGAAAGGGCCAGAGGGAGGCTTCACTGCTTTCTTTTAAGCAGCTTTTTGTTGTTCTATTGCCATTTTGAGATAGGGTCACTGGCTAGTCTGGAACTCACTCTGTAGACCAGGATAGTGTTGAGCTCATAGAGACCTTCCAGCCTCTGTTTCCCAAGGAATGGGACTACTGAAGTGCAGCATCATGCCTGACAATGAGACAGAGTCTCACCATGTACCCTTGGCTGGCCTGGAACCATGTAGACCAGACTGAGTCTATAGATATCTGCTTGTCTTTGCCTCTCAAATGCTGGAATTAAAGGTGTAGACGACCAATATTCAGGAGAGTGGGCCCTGTACCTTGCTTGAGCAGCACAGTAGGGCTGGTCCTGGTGGTGTGGGTAAGCCATGCCCAAGGGCATGAGAACAGGAGAGCTGGCCCTACCTCTTGATGGCTGCAGCACTGGGTGAGCTAATCTGGGCAGTGCTGAAGAGATTGTCCTGGTGGTGAGATCTAGCAGACCAACCAACTCAGCTACCACCCAGGCCCAGATCTAGGGCTTTGAGTTAGCCCACTCCAACATCTATCCCATCTATAAACTGCTGAAGCTTGTGTAGGGGCCAGTCCTGTAGATCCAAAGTTGTAGGATCTCCATGACACAGGACAGCAAGAGGATATTCTAGAGGAATCCCAGTGACAATCCAGTACTGACAGTGTAACAGAAGCCAGAGGCCTTGAACAAGACAAATGACTTACTGCAATGAACATTTGCCAGTAAAGATGCGTGGACAAATGTGTATACTGTGTGACAGACTACAACACACTACAACTTCCATGATATTTTGTTTGTTTGTTTGTTTGTTTTTCTTTTGAAGATCAGGTAGCAAGGGCTGAGGATGGATTTGCAGAGACAGGGAGATGAGTGGGATTGGGAATATCTGATGTGAAATTCATATTTTGTGAATTTCTTTTGTGTTTTTTATGTGGTGGCAGTGGTGGCACTCACCTTTAATCCCAGCACTCCGTTGGCACAGACAGGTGGATCTCTGTGATTTCGAGGCCCACTTGGTCTACAGATTAAATTCCAGGACAGCTAGCCAGGGTTATACAGAGAAGCTCTGTCTCAAAAACATAAATAAAAATTTTTTTAGGGCTGGAGAGATGGCTCAGTAGTTAAGAACACTGACTGCTCTTCTGAAGGTCCTGAGTTCAAATCCCAGCAACCACATAGTGGCTCACAACCATCCATAAGGAGATATGATTCCCTCTTCTGGTGTGTCTGAAGACTGCTACAGTATACTTACATATAATAATAAATAAATCTAAAAAAAAAAAATTTAAGCTCTCTCTACACCCGGCTATAAAAAGTTTTTTAAAAGGTGTGGGCCACCATCCTCAGCTTCTTAAAAGTGGTTTGTTTGTACCGGGCGTGGTAGCGCACGCCTTTAGTCCCAGCACTTGGGAGGCAGAGGCAGGCGGATTTCTGAGTTCGAGGCCAGCCTGGTCTACAGAGTGAGTTCCAGGACAGCCAGGGCTATACAGAGAAACCCTGTCTCATCCCCCCCACAAAAAAAAATGGTTTGTTTGTAATCATGAGTATTAAAGTGTGGGTATATGAAATGAGCACAGGTGCTTACAGAAGCCGGAGACGTCCTGGAGCTTGAGATATCAGTAGTTGTAAGTTGCCAGTGTGAAGACTAGGGCTGGATTCAGCGTCTTCTGTGTTTTGTTTTGTAAGATAGAGCCTTGCTGTGTAGCCCCAGTGGACTGGAACATAAGACAATCTTCGAGCATTTTCCCGCCAGGGCAGGGAATAGAGGTGTGCACTTCATTCTGCCATGCTGTTGTGTTTGCTGTTTTATTTTGTTTTGTTGGTGGGGACAGGGTCTCACTGCCAGCTCTGGCTAGCCTGGAACTCCTATGCAGCTATCAGGCTGCCCTTAGACTTGTGGCAATTCTCTTGTCCCTGCCTCTGGGGACTGAATTTAGATCTGTCAGGCTTGGTCCGTGTTTGGGGAGTATTTTGTTGGTCTTTCTGTTTTCTTTGCCTTTTGGGACGGACATTCTCAGTCTGTAGCCCAGGCTGGCATGGGATTTGTGATGGTCCCACTGTAGCCCAGGCTGGCATGAGATTTGTGATGGTCCCACTGTAGCCCAGGCTGGCATGAGATTTGTGATGGTCCCACTGTAGCCCAGGCTGGCATGGGATTTGTGATGGTCCCACTGTAGCCCAGGCTGGCATGAGATTTGTGATGGTCCCACAGTCTACAGGTACTGGGATCACAAGGATAAACCACACAGCCAATTGTGTCATGTTTTATTGTTAGTTCTGGACTTTCTTTGTTTTGGGTTTTGGTTTTGGTTTGATTTTTGATTTTTCAAGACAGGATTTCTCTGTGTGACAGCCCTGGCTGTAGATCAGGCTGTCCTTGAACTCACAGAAATCTGCCAGCCTCTGCCTCCTAAATGCTGGGATTAAAGGCAAGTGCCACCACCACCCAGTACACCACCCAAACCAACAAACACCATGGCATTTTTGGTACTATAGCTCTATAATACAATTTGAGTTGGGGCATGGTGATAACCTCCAGCAGGTTACTTCTGTTTTGTTTTGTTTGTTTGTTTGTTTGTCTTTGTTTTTGTTCTTTTGGTGCTACATAGGACACTCCCAACCTCAGTTCCCTCAAAACACCAAAGACAGTCTTCATTGGGAACTAGAAGTGTTTCTGAATTTTCAACAGTAAAGTTATTTTGGTTTGTTGGGTTTCATTCCTGCGATCAGGGTCCCTCTGTGACTTCATTCCCTATCTCTGGTTCCATTTATTACTTTGTGACTTCATCAGAGGGACAGTTTAGCTCCTGTGGGTAGAGTCCCAGGGGCCTCGCTTGTTCAGACTCAGTTTTGGAGATGGGTCTGGAACTGAATTCTCTGTACTTCATCCTTGGGCGCAAAGTGGAGGCCCACTTCTGGTTGGCTTCTGCAGGTAGCTGGTGATGTGCATTTGACTTCTGGAGCAGCATCAAAGATAGATGTCAAGGTGTGCCTACTGCCATTTCCAGAGTGCTTCTAAAGGTTAGTCTAACCCATGGCAGTCTCCCCTCCCTCCCGGGCCACGCAAACCAAAGTTCAATCAGACCTAGAACTTCCCCAGAGGCTGAAGCCAGGCCTAGAGAAAACCCCTGGATCTCAAGAAGAAGAGCCATCATGCATACTGAGGGCCACAGCTGCAGCTCAGACCCTAGCCAGTATCATCCGGTCTTGTTATGGTCCCTTTGGCCGGCAGAAGTTTCTGGTAACTGCCAAGGGAGAAACAATTTGTACAGGTCATGCCGCTGTCATCCTCAAGGCTCTGGAGCTGGAGCACCCAGCTGCCCAGTTTGTTCAAGAATTAGCCCAAACCCAGGTAGAGAACGCTGGGGATGGCACGGCCTTTGTTGTTCTACTGACAGAAGCCTTACTGGAGCAGGCCCATTACCTTCTGTGGGCTGGCCTAACTCCAACCCAGCTCAGGGAGGCCTTTGCCACAGCCACAGCAGAAGTTCTGACCGCTCTGCCTTCCCTGGCCATCCGCTCTCTAGGGCCTTTGGAAGATCCTTCCTGGGCCCTCCGTTCTGTGATGAGTACTCACACCCTGTCCAACTCAGATTATTTAACCAAGCTTGTAGCTCAAGCGTGCTGGGTTAGCAGGGAGCCAAATGGCAGCTTCAAGCCTGAGAGTATTGTCGTGTGCGCACTTCAGGGTGGGAAGCTGACTGATTCCCGAATTTTTCCTGGAGTAGCAATAGCGGGGAAGCTCTGTGGACGAAAGACTGAGGTCCTTGGTGATGCTAGGGTGGCCCTGTTCAATTGCCCCTTTGGTCCTACCAATCCATTTACACTGGCCACACCACGTCTCTCCAACCCGGAAGAACTACTAAGATTTCGGAAACAAACTGAACAAGTGGAAAAGGAAATAGCCCAACTAGCCATTATGGACATTAACGTGGCAGTGGTCTTGGGGGAAGTTAATGAGAAATCGGTGAACCAGGCTAACTACTGTGACATCATGGTTATTCAAGCCACGTCCCGAAAGGAGATTGTCTACCTGAGTGAGAAGCTGGGCACTCCTTTGCTCGGACGGGTCCTTCCTCCCCTGGAGGCTGGGAAGTGCCACAAGGTTTACAGGAAGGAGTTTGGAGATAGTGCGATGATAATGTTTGAATGGGAACATGAGATTGCACCTTTTCTCTCAGTGGTCCTTAGGGGACCCACCATCCAGGGACTTCGGGTTGCAGAGCAGGCTGTATACTATGGCATTGATGCATTTTCTCAGCTGTGTCAAGATCCCAGACTGCTGCCAGGAGCAGGTGCCACAGAGATGGCTCTGGCAAAAATGCTGGTAGACAAAGGAAGCCGACTGGCTGGCCCCAACGGTCTGGCCTTCCAAGCATTTGCTCAAGCCTTGAGTTCTCTGCCTAAAACCCTGGCAGAGAATGCAGGCTTAGCTGCCCAAAGCGTGATGGCAGAATTGAGTGGATTTCACCAAGCTGGGAACTTCTTCGTTGGAGTGGGAACAGACGGTTTAGTAAATGTGACTCATGAAGGTATATGGGACATACTGAGGACCAAAGCCCAAGGGTTACAAGCAGTCTCTGAGCTGGTGCAGCAGCTGGTGTCTGTGGACCAGATTATAGTGGCCAGAAAGACTCCTTTGTACAGACAGATCACAAACCCCACCTTGAATGCAAAGGTATCCTCACCCCTGAGAGCAAAATTCTTTGGAAAGTACATATAGTGGCACGGCACACTAAATAAAGAATGGTCAGGATTGCAAAGTGACCTCCAAAATACAGATGTTTTCCTTTTCTGTCCCTCATGTCTAGGGCTTCTAAAGCCCCTTCCTTCCTTCCTTCCTTCCTTCCTTCCTTCCTTCCTTCCTTCCTTCCTTCCTTCCTTCCTTCCTTTGGTTTTGGGTTTTGGTTTGGGTTTTGGGATTTCATTTGTTGTTGTTTTATTTTGTTTGATGAAGGGTTTCTCTGTGTATCCCTGGCTATTCTGAAACTGGCTTTGTAGACCAGGTTGGCCTAGAACTCTCAGATCTGCCTGCCTCTGCCTCCTAGAATGCTGGGATTAAAGGTGTGCACTACTACACCCTCTAAAAGGTCTGTCTGTCTGTCTGTCTATGTGTGTCTGTGTGTGTGTCTATGTGTGTGTGTGTGTGTCTGTGTGTGTGTTGATGTGTGGGTATGGGTGAGTGCATGTGTGTGCAGGAGGGACTCACTGGGGTCAGAAGAACTTGTTCTATCCCCTGGAGCTGGAGTTGCAGTTAGTTGTGAAGGGCACGAGAGTATTGGGAATGGGACCCAGGTCGTCTGGAAGAGCAGCCGTGCTCTTAACCACAGAGCCGTCTCTCTCTCAGCACATGAAGTCAGGCTGCAGAACAACAAAGATGAAGATCTGTACTTCCAGCAACTGGGAGATGAGTAGAGAAGCCAGAGCAGGTCGGTGTGAGACTCAGCTACATAGTGAGCTCCAGGTCAGTTTGGGCTTTGTAAATAAGATCTGTTTCAAACACAAAACAAAATAGCCCATCACTCCAGTGTTAGAGAAAGGAAGAGCACAAGTTCAAGGTCAGCAGCAAACAAAACGTAACTGTACCTCAGAGCTACCTTTTACCACTCCACACTCCCACTGAAAGTCCTTGTGCATGCTGGATAAATGCTGTAGCCTTCTCCACCCTGGCCGTGCCCCTGTGCTCTCAGGTTCTTTAGCCTGGGCTGATGGCCATCTCCATCTGGCAGCCTGCCCCTGAGCTTTCTATACTTCATGCTCGATCTGAGAGGCAGCAGTGTGAGCATCAGTTATCAGTGAGGACTGAGCTATCCCCAGTGTCAACCTGTGGGGTGATGGACAACTTAGACCTTGAAAAGTAGTGGCCTAGGCAGCAGTTCTACATCAGTGTGTCTGTCCATCCTAGAACCAGAGAAGCAAGGCCCTTAGTAATGTCAGTGTCACCTCCCAACACGGGACTCCTAGCACTTTCCTGGCAATGGAAAAGTAGACCAGAGCTTCACCTCAATTGGGCTGAGCCCCATCTGCTTCTGGAGCTATAGGATGGAGGTCTCTTCCCAAGGCCTCAGTTCTCAGGCCTTGGCTGCTGGCTGGTTCCAGTGTCTGATTCGGACACTTTAAATCCATCCCAGAAGTAGCAACGCCCAGGGTTCATCTCGATTCTGGTGGACCTGCCAGAGCCTCCTAGGGTCACTCTTCATGCCTGCCTCTCTGTAAGCTGCTCTGATGAACTGAAAGGAGATGACAAGATGCAGAAAAACAGAGGAATAACGAAAACTTCTAGTTAGGAGAAGAGGGAGACGGGAGGCTGACCTGGTGGGGACAGCGGCCCATTTAGGTAGTGGAATATGTTGTCTCCAAACCCTTCCTCCACAAGATCCTTGCAGTCCTGAAGAAAAACATGCATTCCAGATGGGAGTGGGGTGGGGAGGGGAAAACAGCACACTTTAACATGGAAGAGGAGGTAGAGGCTTGCCCAGTATCTACGAGGATCCTTCCCAAGAGTCTCTCCTTTTCAGGTCTCCTTTTCAGCATCTTTTGCCTGGCCTCACATGCTAAGCACTCTTGTGTATATAGGCCAAGGGCTTGTGAAAGCCAGAATTCAAAAGAACAGGGGTTGTAGATAGCACATAGCTCTGCTGTTAAGAATACTTGCCTAATGCTGGACTTTCTGAATTCCAAACCAGCTTGATATACATAGCAAGTTCCAGGCCTCAAAAAATTAGATTGATAGATAAGCAAATCATGCGAGTAAACAACCACTTTTTTAAAAAATTATTTTACACTGTAGCTGTCTTCAGACACACCAGAAGAGGGCATCAGGTTGTGAGCCATCATGCCGTTGCTGGGAATTGAACTCAGGACTGCAGAGCAGTCAGTGCTCTTAACCACTGAGCCATCCATCTCCCCAGCACCAACAACCACTTTCTGATTGGATCTAAGTCTACCTCCACAAGATAAAACTCACACCTGGCACCATTACCTGGCTAAGAACTTGTGGCGAGACAGGTCTCAGGTCCTACGGGAGAGCTTACTACTGTTACATTGCTCTGTGGAACCTAGTGAATCATTCCACAAACAGCCCGATGCCTGCCTCAAGCCTCTTCTGAGAAGCTGCTGTTTGCAGCAGACGGTGGTTAACAGTAACCCACAACTGGCCAGGTGCAGAGTGTTCAGCCCTAAAAGGAACACCTATCCAACGCTGCCAAGGCGCAGGGATCATCGCAGAAGAGGAGTGCTCCACGGGGACCCGTGTCTTCTGAACATATCAAGATGATTGCAAATAAGGAACTCACCATAGAAACTGTAACAGTTTGCACAAGAGCCGGGCGTGGTGGCGCACGCCTTTAATCCCAGCACTGGGGAGGCAGAGGCAGGCGGATTTCTTAGTTCGAGGCCAGCCTGGTCTACAGAGTGAGTTCCAGGACAACCAGGTCTATACAGAGAAACCCTGTCTCGAAAAACCAATAAAAAAAAAAAAAAAAAAATTAAAAAAAAAAAAAAAAAAAAAGCCGGGCGTGGTGGCGCACGCCTTTAATCCCAGCACTCGGGAGGCAGAGGCAGGCGGATTTCTGAGTTCGAGGCCAGCCTGGTCTACAAAGTGAGTTCCAGGACAGCCAGGGCTACACAGAGAAACCCTGTCTCGAAAAACAGTTTGCACAATATCTCTGAAAGCCCAAGGCAGACCAAATCCCAGCATGGATAGGTAAGCTAACCATGAAACCCTATTCCTAGATGAGGAGCTACTGATGGTTGTCAGCACCTGGGATAGTCAGTGACAGTCCTCTTAAGAGTATAGCTACTGCTAAGTAGACCACTCTCGAATGGAAAACCACACAGCCAAGACTATGGGCAGCATAAAGTAGTCTTGAAGAATTTTTTTAAAAATAAAGATTAGTGGTCACAGGTAGTGGCACCTGCCTTTAATCCCAGCATTAGGGAGGGAGAGACAGGCAGATCACTGTGGTGGAGGCCAGCCTATGAGTTTCAGGATGGTCAGGGCTATGTAGAGAAACCCTGAAAAGAAAAACAAAACAACAACAACAACAACAAAAAAAAAAACAGAGCTTTGTAGGTAGGACAAAGCAGGGTGGATTCTGGAAAGACTTAGTTGGAAGATAATGATCTAAATATGTTGTATGAAACTCAAAGAACTAAAAAAAAAATTTTAAATGTCTTAGGGCTAAGAAGATAGCTTAGTCATTATTGATTCCCATACCCTATGCTTAAAAAAGAAAAAAAAAAGGACAATTTTAAGGAAACAACATTTTTCAGACTCCACAGGTATGGTGGTTTGAATAGGAATGATTTCCAAAGCCTCAAGTGTGTGAATACTTGGCCCACTATTAGTGTGCCACTGTGGGGGTGGACCTTGAGGTCTTCTATGCTCAAACTCTGAGCAGTGTGGAAGAGTCCCTTTCTCCTGCCTTTCTGATCAAAATGTAGAACTCTCAGCTCCTCCAGCATCAAGTCAGCCTGCACCCTGCCATGCTTTCCACCATGATGACAATGGGCTAAACCTCTGAACTGTAAGCCAGCCCCAATGGAATGTTTTCTTTTATAAGCGTTGCTATGGTCACGGTGCCTCTTCACAGCAATAGAAACACACACACTCACAAAACACAACAGGGCATAGGCATATATGAACTTAAAGATTGTGACAGTATGTACAAGACACACACACATACTCAAACACACACACCTCTCCAGTCTTGGCTTCCAGTGTTTACGGACTGCAGAATACCAATGGACAAGGACCCTTGCTGTGGCTGCTTCCCTGTGTTTATCCTCTTGGCAGGCACCCCAAGTTCTGTGCTAGCAATTCTCTTCAGAAGAGGATAAACTCAAAGATCCTTATGAAGACACAAAGCATCACTTCGTATTTCCTGCCCATGTTCATGTTGATTGTAGTCCAATATTATTGTCATTATTTACAAAAGGCAACCGGACTATGGCAGTATTTTCATTTTAATAAAAGCTTGCAAAACTACTTTTGATGATTTTTCCATTAGATTTTCATCTCATCTGTTCTTGCTTTGATTGTTGGAACTTAGTAGAAACATTTCAAAATACACACAAATGTCATTGAAATTAGTTTTTAAAGAAAATGTAAAGCTGGGCGTGGTGGCACATGCCTTTAATCCCAGCACTCGGGAGATAGAGGCAGGCGAATTTCTGAGTTCGAGGCCAGCCTGGTCTACAGAGTGAGTTCCAGGACAGCCAGGGCTACACAGAGAAACCCTGTCTGTTCTAGGATAGCCAGGGCTATACAGAGAAACAAAACAAAACAAAACAAAACAAAACGAAAAAAAAAAAAAGAAAATGTAGGAAGTCTGTTACAATGAAACCAGAGCAGAAGGTGAGCTTTCCTCTGTGTGGGTTTTTGTTTTGATCCAGTGCTGTGGCCAGGGCTATTAAGGAGAGGGAAAATGGGGAAAATGTCATTGGCAACAGTAAATAAAAATAGCAGCAAAATAAGTATGTACTGCTCGGTGTGGTATCAAACCTGAAAACCAGCCCAAGCAGTACTTAGAAAGATGAGACAAGCCAGGCAGTGGTGGCGCATGCCTTTAATCCCAGCACTTGGGAGGCAGAGGCAGGCAGATTTCTGAGTTCAAGGCCAGCCTGGTCTACAAAGTGAGTCAGTCCCAGGATAGCCTGGGCTATACAGAAAAACCCTGTCTTGAAAAACCAAGAACAGGGGCTGGTGAGATGGCTCAGTGGGTAAGAGCACCCGACTGCTCTTCCGAAGGTCAGGAGTTCAAATCCCAGCAACCACATGGTGACTCACAACCATCTGTAACAAGATCTGACTCCCTCTTCTGGAGTGTCTGAAGACAGCTACAGTGTACTTACATATAATAAATAAATAAATCTTTTTTAAAAAAAAGGTTTAAAAAAAAAAAGAAAAACCAAGAACAACAACAAAAAAAAAAAAACAAAAAACAAAAAGTTCAAGTTCATCTTCAAGTACAGGTGGAGTTGAAAAACAATATGAGAAACTGTCCCAAAACAAGAAAATGGGGCTAGAGAGATGCTTCAGCAGTTAAGCACTGGCTGGCTCTTCTTGCTGAGGACAAGTTTGAATCCCAGCACCCACACCCACATGGTGTCTCACAACTCTAACTCCAGTTTGCAGGGGATATGATACCCTCTTCTGGCCTCCTCAGGCACAAAACATGAATATAGTGCCTGTACATACATGCAGATAAAACACGTGATGATATACACACACACACATATATACATATATATATACACATATATACATATATGTACATATGTGTATATATACATACACACACACATATACATATTTGAGACAGAGTTACTCTATATATCCCTGGCTGTCCTGGAACTCACTCTGTAGAACAGTGTGGCCTGAAACTCAAGAGATTCTGCCTCCAGAGTGCTGGGAATAAATGCGTGCACCATTACTGCCTTACATTTTTTGTTTGTTTGTAATCTTTCTTTTAAAAGTAGCAAGAAAATAAAAAAAAGAAAAAAAGGAAAAGAAAGAAGGAAGGAAGGAAGGAAGGAAGGAAGGAAGGAAGGAAGGAAGGAAGGAGGGAGGGAGGGAGGGAAGAAAATAAAAACTCAGATTGAGGATGGCTGGAAAAATAGGTTCCCATGCTTCTGTTTGCCAGGTGACTGAGTGACTGGAAGTAGACTGTCAGCCTGTTGACTGAGCAGAGTGACAGAGTCTTTTAGGTGAATTATACAGTTACATGGACTCTGAAAATAGTTATCTCCCACAGCAGGAAGCAGAACTATCCTACAGGCTCAGCAGCCCCCATCCCCGTTCTCTTAGAATCCTTAGAAAGGAGAGGACAGAAACTCAGCTCCCCCCTGTCACTCTCAACAGCCTGAAGAGGCCCCTTAATCTCTCAGGGATCATGACTCAGGCCAAACTAGGATTTGTGGCTTTAATACAGAAAAGAATTCCAGGCCTAGTTGTTTTGAAGCAGAGTTGGAGGGGTTTTTTGTTTGTTTGTTTTTTTAAGATTTACTTCATTGGGCGTGGTGGCTCACGCCTTTAATCCCAGTACTTGGGAGGCAAAGGCAGGCGGATTTCTAAATTCGAGGCCAGCCTGGTCTACAGAGTGAGTTCCAGGACAGCCAGGGCTACACAGAGAAACCCTGTCTCCAAAAAACAAAAAAAAAAAAAAAAATTATTTATTTCATGTATGTGAGTACACTGTTGCTGTCTCCGGACATACTAGAAGAGGGCATCAGATCCCATTACAGATGGTTGTGAGCCACCATGTGGTTACTGTGAATTGAACTCAGAACCTCTGGAAGAGCAGTCAGTGCTCTTAACCACTGAGCCATCTCTCCAGCCCAGAGTTGGAGAATTTATTAAAAATATTTTTAATGGGACAGGGTGTGGTGGCTCATTCCTTTAATCCCAGTACTCTGGAAGTAGAGGCAGGCAGGTCTTTATGAGTTCAAGGACAGCCTGGTCCACAGAGTGAGTTCCAGGAGAGTCAGTGCTGCACAGAGAAGCTGTCTTGAAAAACCAAAAAACCAAAAGTGTATGAGTGTTTTTTCCTGCATGTGACATGCCACACGTGTGTAGAGTATGTACAGGTCAGAAGAGGGTGCCAGATACCCTGAATCTGGAGTCACACATGTGCTATGATGTGTGTGTGTGTGTGTGTGTAAAATGAGGGTTAGGAAGTAGAAAGGCACCAAGAAAGCAAGAAGAAAGGAGGGCAGGAGACAGGCAGAGAGCCAAGTGGGCATGTGTTACAAGGAGAGGATAAGAAAACGCCACAGAGATATATGTACCTGATGTGAGTTTGGGCTCCTCAAGGAAACCTTGAAATTAATTAGTATTAGCCAGATATTCCATTTTGGTGGCTCTCCAGTTAGATCTCAAATGTTCTTACAAAAGCTTTCCCCTCTTTTCTTTTTTGATAACTAGGTGCAGTGGCCCTGGAGAGGCCTCACACAGAGCTGTAACTGATGAGGGTCTCAGGACACAGCCCACTCTCCTTCACCCTGACCCTCCACCAAGGTCCCTACAGCTAGAGATGTAGTCCAAAATAAATGTATTCTAGGACTGAGGTTAGACTCAGATTGCAGTCCTCAAGGTCCAAACCAGCTCAGAACCATACCACACTCTGCCGTCCCTTGGCCATCCAAGTGGCAGAGGGGTTGAAACAGGATACACCCAAGTTTCCTGCGTCTTCAGCTTTCTCCACCAGAGCTCCATCCACCATCTCTAATGTTACAATTTCCTTTTTCTTGGTAACTCTTTTTAGAAGACTAAACCTACCACAGGAAGACAAATCACAAAATACCCTCTAACAGGTTGCCTCTTCCTGAGCTTAACATGTCCTCTTAAACCAGGGCTCAGCGAGAGATAGCCCTGGTGTGTAGCTATGAAACCAACTCTGGTCCTAAGAGCCTTCCTTCAAACCCACTCTCTTGGGGACACCCAGGGTTACACTTGAGCAGCAGGCATCCATCACCACCCTCACCGCAGGGCTAGATGGTGGATGCCTGCAAAGACCAGTCCAGGTACTTTGTTAGCATCAGGGCAAGCTTACCCACTGAATGCACTTGTCCATTCCCCCTCCTCAGGAGAGTACAAGTGAGTTATTTTCCCAAGTCTGGGCATAAACATAATCTCTTCCAATTCTCACACCAACGCTGAACATAGTCAAGTCCAGTATTATTAGCCCCACTTGATAGAGGAAGAAACTGAGACTTATATGTGGTTGGGGGTGGCTGGCAGTTCCCAAGCCTGCAGGAGGAGAAATACCTGTGCAACGTGACCCCGCAAACCCTTCCAGGGCTAAGCTGTGTCCATCCTTCAATTTGATTCACCTGAAATGGCAATGCTAGCAGTGAGTGTCCTTTAAGAACCTGAGATGATCCAGTTGATGGCAGGCTAATTCTCCTAAACCGTTAGTTATACATTCCATTATCCTAGTGGCCCTCTAGGACAGGAACATTGCAGCGCTCAAAACCTATCCCAATCCCACAGGAGGCTCCCTGCCCTAGGGAGACCATGTGACTATCCTGCACACATCACATACTGGTCCCACCCAGTTTCTACCCTGCCCCAGGGCGTGATCTGCTCTACACTTCCCATTCCCCAGGGCCAGGGAACTCTGGCCCAGAATGCAGGAAGCTGAGCACCTTTGAGCCAGAGCTAGACTCAGTGTTTGCTGAGCTCACTGAAGATCCTAGGTCAGCCCTTAGCTGGGAGCAACCTGATGACAGCAGACTTGGATGGAAAATGTTAGCTAAAGGGATGTCCACAGACATTTTATTTAGAATTTCCATTTTTATTGAAAGGAGATTGTTTTCATACAATATATTCTGATCACCTTTTTCCCTTCTCCCATATCGCCCCTAACCCTCTCCCCACCTTCCCATACCCACAGGATTCTTTTTTGAGATGGTTTGGTTTGACATGTTTGTTTTTATAAACAGGGTCTCATGTAGGCCAGGCTGGCCTCAAATTCACATGGCTACTGAGGCTAGCCTTGACCTCATGACTGACCAGCCTGCTTCTACAAGCCTCCACACCTCCGTGTGGGACTGGGTAGTTGTGCACAAATACAAGGGCATGTCTTTACCCTTAAAACTGACACAGACGAAGACTGGAATCACAGAGACCCAGCGTTAACCAGCAGTCACCCAGCTCACCCTGTATGTTTGGGGCATGCAGGTTTGGTGCTACATTTTAAAACTCCAGGGCAGCTGCTCTAAAACTGTCCTCGCCTGTGTCATAGAAACACCAGACAGGTCCAGCCACTGAGAGAGTGCTCTTTTTACTGTGTTCCTGCCCTGTGGCACAAGTATGACACTTATAACCACCTCCAGGGCAGCAGCTGGGATCCCCTCCCCCACTGGAACCAGCATCCAGCAGAGCCTGGAGCTGCCCTGGGGAAAGGGGGGCTGCCTGCCAAGGATCTGCCCACCTGGGGCCACCGCCAGGGCCCAGTCAGACTCTGCAGTCTGTACACAACCTGAAACAAAGTGGGCAAAAGGGTGTCCTTGAGTCCACATGCCTTAGTTCTTACTCTGCTCATCAAGAAATAACAGGAAATAAAGAAAGAAAATGAAAGAATCATAAACTGTTTACAAGAGTAGCTCCTCTCCCAATTCTTGTTCACAGGTGTGTCTACACCATGGGGTCCAGCCAACAGGAAGACTAGGTTGCCTGTTGACTGGATCCCATCTCATGGAGGCATTTGTTTATCCACTAAGCATTTGCTCAACCTGCCCTAGGAAATAGAAAGAGCCCAGCTTGGAGGGAGAAGGGGAACCGGCCATTTTAAGTAAACAAGAAGGCTTAAGCCCGTGCAGCATGCTTTGAAGGAAGTAACTGGGAGAGGACAGAAAGTACCTGGCTGGGGGGCAGGGAAAGGACCGATTTCAGATCAGCTGACACTGAAGGCTGACCTGAGAAGTCAGAAGAGATGCAGCTCCACACAAGCCCGAAAGCCTCAAGTGCAAAGTTGGAAATGGGAAGCCCTGAGGGAAGGTTCTCAGTGTGCCTGAACTGCAGTGAGCCACAAGCTAGGCGCCTACAGAGCTGGGCCTCCCCCAGCCAGGATCCCGGAGCTCTGCCGACCTCGGGATGCAACCTAAAAGGCCACTTCTGTCAACTGGAATGCCTTAATGAGCCTGACAGGGCAATCTGCCGAGCCTGACCTGCATGCACACAAGATCATCTACTGCAGTAATTTTGAAAAAGTCATGGGTGTGGAGAGGGAGTGGCAGAGTAAGTGGGTCAGGGTCTTCTGTGGCCCAGGCTGGCCTTGAACTCCTGATTTTACCCCAGCCTCCCATCACAGGCAAGACCACCACACTCAACAGCTGTTTTGTTTTTGAGCTGGTTTCAAATAGCTCATACTGACCTTGAACTCCCCATGAGGCTGGCCTTGAATTCTTCCTGCCCCCAAATCCCAAGTGCAGAGAGTACCAGAATTACCACAGTGGGGATTAAGACAACCCCCCAGAAGACAGGGTTTCAATGCACAGCCCTGACTGGCCTGGAATCTGCAATCCTTGCTCCACTCACTAGCAAAGGCTAGGCCAGTTTCAAATTTCAAATAAATTTCTCTTGGAGGCTACACTGCACTGTGCAGTTTTATCAGTTTATTTCTTCTCTCTCCCCTCCCCCCACCCCTTGGTTTTTCGAGACAGGGTTTCTCTGTGTAGCCCTGGCTGTCCTGGAACTCACTCTGTAGACCAGGCTGGCCTCAAACTAAGAAATGTGCCTGCCTCTGCCTCTCACGTGCTGGGATTAAAGGCATGAGCCACCACTGCCCAGTTTATTTCTACCCTCTAAAACGATTAAAAAAGCTAGCTCAACTATAAAAATTACACAAGTAAATTTTAAATGTCAATATTGCATAAACAATGGAAATTTGACTGCTACTCAGGAAAGGCAGCCTATATTTTTGGAGTAACAAATTTGGTCACTTTAGGAACTAAGTCCTGGGACTGCAGAGATGACTCAGAGGTTCAGAGCACTGGCTCTTCCAGAGGACTTTAGTTCAATTCTGAGCACCCACATGGTAGCTTTCGACTGTAACTCCGACTGGAATCTAACATCCTTACACAGACATACAGGCAGGCAAAACACCAATGCACATAAAATTAAAATTAAAACTTTCAATCCCAGGGTGGAGAGATGACTCCTTCTGCAGAGGAGCCCCCAAGTTAGGTGGCCCACAACCAGCAGCTCCAGGAACCCAGCGCCCGCCCTCTCTGGCTTCTGCAGTCAAACCCCGTACCAAGGAACTAGCGAGTTCCAAACCAGTCAGAGATACAAAGGGAGAGGTGAGATCCTGTTTGAAGAAACCTCCAAACCTAAGACACACCCAAAGAAAATCACTACCACCACTATCAACAACAAAATGTTTGAATGATCTGGGCCATCCAGTTCCTTTCTGGAACCCAAACCAGTTAATATTGATATTTACGTTTATCACTTAACCTCTCTCTTTCCCTGATTTCGAAATGAGGTCTGTTCCACTCAGCCGAATTTAAGGAGAGGTGTGAGGGAATGAAGGCGGTGTGCGTGGGGGCTGGGGAAGAAGGAGTTGAAAGGGGCGGGGTGGGGCGGGGTACAGAGGCAAGTGTAGATCGCTGCTACGTTGAGTTTGGGACCGGGACCAGGTATCGAGGCCCGGGCTCCCAGACCCAAAGAAAGCAGGAAGAAACGCAGCAAAGAGGGAGGGAAGCCGACAGAAACTGGAATGCCCACGGGAACAGACTCAACAGCGACCAGCTGAATCCATCGCGGACCATAGGAGGAAAGGCGCCTGGCGCGAGAGGCCAATAGGAGGACTAGCCGAAAAAGGGGCGCTGCAAGGCCAACCCGAGGACCGGCCAGGCTGGGGGCGGGGCCTCTGGGACGAAGCCAATGACAGGGAGAGCGGCCTGGGAACGCGTGGCCAATGGCAGGGCGAGCTGGGTTGGGGCGTGGCCCCTGGTGTGAAGCCAATGGCAGGGAGTACAGCTTGGGCGAGGCCAGTGGGAGCTCGAGGGTGGGGGAGGAGCCAGACCCGGAAGGCAGTGGGGGCGGGGAGCCGCGATGACAACCTGTCAAGTCCACTTCGGGACGAACTAGGTCACGCGCTTCTTGTAGCTCCGGCGCCCCCGCCCCGCGAGGCCCTGCGGGTGGCCCCGGGGCCCGGCCGCTCCGCTTCCTCTTCCTGCCCGCGGGGGTGGGGGCGGGGCGGACACCTGCTGTTCGCAGGCCCGCTCCAGCCTTCGGGCTGCCGAAGGTCTGTCTCCTAGCCTTCGGGCCAGTGCCCGCCGATCCTCCGGGAGCCAGGTCCGCGATCTCCGGCGCCCGCCGTGGGCTCGAGAAAGCGCACAGCGCACTACTTGTCGCGGAGGGATCCGGCCCCTGAGTTACCTGTTCTCCACTCGGAGCTGACCTCGGCCCAAGGGCCCGCAAGTCCGCCTCACCGAGAAGTAATACAGGTTCGGATCCGCGCCGCCGACCTCACAATGGCGCGGGCGTCCAGCCACTGTCACGCAGCATCCGGTGCGATTATTCGCCCAGAGCTTCACTGCTTAGGGGACCGCGGCGAGGCCCTTCTCCCTCTCGCTCATTCAGAAGACGAGAAGGTCCCCGCACGACACAACCACGCTGTTTTAACAATACCCAACTCTGCTCTTCCAAACTGCACACACTTAAAGGTGACATGGCCACAGACTGTGGGTTGCAATACTACGTTGCAATTCTGCACTAGTTATTTGAAAGCTTTCTTACAGTACTACAGCGAAACGACCGGTTACAAACCTTTCATTTTCGTTCGAACACGGTACTCTTTAACCAATGGATATTCTATGAATACTTGTATTCAGTATCTCTAGATTTTTAAAAAACCAAATGTAAAGACATTACCAAATAAGTGGTTCATCAGTGAAATAATTTTGTTTTGCCTTTAAATTTTAGCCTTTTTGGAAGGCACATTATTTGCAGTATACACAGATATAAATTTTGTACATTAAAATAGCCTGTATAGCCTTTTTGTCGTTCTTTCATGAAGCCCCTCCCACTCTGGAGGTTCTTTCACTTCTATTAATTTTAAGTCTGGTTAAAAAAATAGTGCTTGAGGCCAGCCTGGTCTACAGAGTTAAAGCCAGGACAGCCAGGGTTAAAAGAGAAACCCTGTCTCAAAAAAAACAGAAAAAAAAGTACTTAAATTAAACATAAAAACAATTAGCATTTACATTTGAAGAATGCCTTTTCATGTTTATTACCATGTACATTACTAGGAACCAGAAGTCCAACCTTGTAAAAAATTAAAATTCAACAAGACAGGCCTTTATTGTGAGGTTACTGTCTTTTCATTATAACTCATTTTTTACAGCCAGCTAATTTTCCAGAGGGAATTACTGTTCCTATCTTTAGTCAATTTGGTTAAGAATTCTCTGCCTTTAAATATATAAAAATGTGTATGATTTTATTTTTCTGTGAGAGCATGAAGGTTAGAGGACAACTTGTGGGCATGCTATTCTTTTACCTAGGAATGGAACACATTTCCACCCTGTGACAGGGTCTCAAGTAGCCTTAGATAGCCTGGAACTCACCTGTATAGATCACATTGACTGAAATTTCGGAGATTCCTCTGCCCCTCTATTCTTGGGACTAAAGGTGTACAACACTGCCACCAGCATGTCTTCATATGTCTCTGTTTTTACGTCACCTATATGTAACTGTCCACTGAGGCCAGAAGAAAGACGTGGATCCCTGGAGCTTGGGTTAATTCCGAACGGTTGTACACCAGCTTTTGGTACTGGGAAGTGATCTTGGGTCCTTGGAAGAAGCAGCAAGCATTCTTAACCCAGGAGACAGCCTCCTGGCCACACCTCCCTTTTGTTTTTAATTTCCAAGATTTTGAAGTCTTTTCCCACTGAAGGCTGTTTACTTCTTCCGTCTCCTTGGGAATAGAACCCAGAACTTGCCCATGCGCACTGGTCATTCTTTACTGTCAGTTAATATTAAGCAGACTATACAACTAGAAAGGTTTTCTTCCTTAACAAAAAAATACACCTTGATATTAGCAATAAGCAAAGTCAACAGCATCAAAAACATGAGTATGAACTCCTGTCATGAACTTATCCCATAGGCATTACAACTTATGACTTATCTCATAGATATTACAATAGGAAGTCAAGTTAAACTTCTGACAACTTGCTGTCCATGCTCTGCTGGTACTGTCTCTCCAGCTCTTCATTACTTTTCTTGTCTTCTTCCCCTGTTCAGAAGTGAGATGTTAATTTGTGATCTCCTATAACAAGATGACCAGTGTGTTCTTTCTTTCCTGCACCCATAAGTCTCAAGAACTCTTGTTTTCTTTCTTCATTGCCCAACTCTGCTGCCTCCCAATTGCTAGATCCAAGATTACCGTCTGGGGAAGCAGAACATTTCACCTCGTATGTGCCTACATTCGTGCGTGCTTATGAGACTTCTGGGCCACACTCATGGCAGCTGGGATCCCGTCAGGGGAAGTGCCAAACATATCCTGTCGCAGTTCTCCTCAAAGGTGACACCAGCAGCCCTCACTCAGCCTCTGGCCCAAGCAGCACCACTCCAGATCGCAGAGCCCCTCCGGACCTTCTCCAGCACATCCTTTTGTTTTATTTCTGAGATAGGGTCTCAGATACCCAATGATGGCCTTGAATTCAGTATGTATCCTAGGCTGGCCTCCAGTTTTGGAGACTCCTCTGGCCTCAGACTTCTGTATTGCTGAGATAAAGGCCTATGCCACTAGGCACAGCTTATTTTTCTTAAACGTTTTAATGTGGTGTGTCATTTTAAAACTGGCCAATCACATAAGAAAACAAACTACTTGGTGTGAGCAAGGAAGAGCTGCCTCCCACCCCCTTGCCAGCTGCTGCAGGAGGGAGGGCAGCCCTCTTGCCTAGGCAGCACCTCCCTTGAGAGCTTGTAGAGCTGCCTCTGGTGGTGTGTTGGGGAGTCAGGTCTGAGAGGTAGCGTTCAGGAAAGCTAGTCCTGTCCCTTGCAGCCTGCTGCAGGCAAGGGAGCTGCCCTCACCCCCCCCTCCCCCCCCCCCGCCGCCCTTTTTATTTCCTGGGCAAAGCAAGAGAATTGGCAAGTTGACCAACTCAACTAACACCCACCCAGATCCAGGGGCTTTAGGTGGCGCATGCCTTTAATCCCAGCACTTGGGAGGCAGAGGCAGGTGGATTTTTGAGTTCGAGGCCAGCCTGGTGTACAGAGTAAGTTTCAGTGACAGCTGGGGCTACACAGAGAAACCCTGTCTCAAAAAAACCCAAAAAAACAAAACAAAACAAAAAACAAAAGATCCCCATTCCAACATCTACCCCTACTGTGAACTGCTGGAGCCTGTGAATGGGCTACATCTTGCAGAAACTGTAGGATTTCCATGACAAGGGGCAACAGCAGGATATCTGAGAGGAGTCCTGATAAGGATCTAGCACTGTTAGTGTAGCCAGAGGCCTCCAACCAGACCTATGACTCACTACAAGGAACATTTGCTAGTGAAGATGTTTGAACAAAAGGGTGTGACACCCACAGCTTCTACTACAAGGTTGTTTTTGTTTGTTTGTTTGTGTTTTTTGTTTTTTGGGTTTTTTTGCAGGAGAGGTTGCAAGGGTCAAGGGCAGATTCAGAGGGACAAATAGGTGAGTGGAGCTTGCTGGGCAGTGGTGGCGCATGCCTTTATCCCAGCACTTGGGAGGCAGAGGCAGGCAGATTTCTGAGTTCGGGGCCAGCCTGGTCTACAAAGTGAGTTCCAAAACAGCCAGGGTTACACAGAAAAACCCTGTCTTGAACAAAAAAAAAAAAAAGAGTGGATCTGGGGTCCATGATTCACAAGGAATCAATAAAAATAAAATAAAATACTCCTTTCATTTATCTCAAATATGAAAAGTTAGAAATAGGGCCTGTGTGATCCTAGAACTCAAGAGGCCGAGTCCATCTAGGATCCATATCTGGTTCTGAGCTAGCTTGGACTAGAGTGTAAAACCTTAGACATTATTTCACGAGACAAAAACTACTATCATTCAAGTAGACGCTCAAAGACAATTGATTTCTTACCAAAACTAAGAGGACAGAATCAGAAAGGTTCCAGGTTTCTTACAGTGTTTTGTGAGCATGTCCTTTGTGTACAGCTTGGGGACCAAATACTTCCCTAAGCATGCAAGAGGCCTTAGGTTTGGCCTCCAACATGGGGCAAAAGGGAAAAAGGAAATAACATGAAACCATGCATGTACCATGAGTTGGTTCTGTGAAGGAAATGAAAAGCTAATCCAGAGCCATAGGTGTTACTCTCTCCAGATTTCAAAAATATTTTCCAAGTGGCCTGAAGGGGACCGGGAAGGAAATAAGACCCAGGGCACACAGAGGCACAGGTGTCATGTCAGTACAGTGTAGAGATGACTGCCACATCCCATCTTCCAGTACCACAGTCTTCAGAGGATACCATGTTCTAGCTGAGAGCCTCTGGGGCTTGAGACAGGGTCTACACAACACCCCAGGTTATTCGTTTCAGGTTTTTATGGTTTTGGTTTTGTCCATTTTTTGAGACAGGTTTCTTTGTGTTTAGCCTTGACTGTCCTGGGACCCTGTAGACCAGGCTCACCTGGAACTCACAGAGATCTCTCTGCCTCTGCCTCCCAAATGCTGGGACTAAAGGCATGTACCACTACTGCCTGACTCCCAGGCTATTGAACTTTATATTATATGGGCTGATCACAAACTCACAGTAGTGCTTCTGTCTCAGTTTTCAAATTGCTAAGATCAAAGTCACGGTGAGACCATGCCCACCAAACCCATTTCTACCCTGAGTCCCCTCAGTGCCAGGAATTGAGCTTAGAGCCTCACGCATGCTAGGCAATCTCTCTAGCACTGGACTCTAGTCCTAGCCCAAGCCGGGTTCCTTCTCTGGTATCTTCTGTCCTCTAATGGTCTTTTCTCTGAGCCTGTGTTTTTTGTTGCTGTTATCCAGTCATACTTAATTGGGGTATTGGAGTTCATCATTAATGACAGCTTTTCTTCCTTCCTTCCTTCCTTCCTTCCTTCCTTCCTTCCTTCCTTCCTTCCTTCCTTCCTTTCTTTCTTCCTTCCTTCCTTCCTTCTTTTTTTCTTTTCCTCTTTCTTTTCTTTCTCTCTCTTCTCTCTCTCTTCTCTCTCTCTCTCTCTCTCTCTCTCTCTCTCTCTCTCTCTCTCTCTCTCTCTCTCTCTCTCTCTTTCTTTCTTTTTTTGAGACTGGGTTGCATTAGCCCTAGCTGGAATGAAACTCACTATGTAGACCAGGCTGGCCTCAAACAGCAATTTGCCTGCCTCTGCCTCCCTGCTGCTAGGATTAAAAGCATGCACCACCACACTCAGCTAGTGACCTCATTTTAGCCAGTTACCTCCTTAGAGATTCTGTATCCAAACACTCTGACATCCGGAGGTTAGCCTTTGAACATGTGAGTTTAGGGAGAAGGCACAAATCTCTCCATACTTGGATGTGATGGGCTGGTAGGAAAGTGGCTTACTAAAGACATTTAAGTTGTTGCCCTTACTAACAGAGCTGGACTTTGGCTGCCAGGTAGGAACCTGCCCTGAAGAGAGTGAAGAAGGGCTCTGAAGAGATGAGTTCTCTGGAACTTTTGGCTGATTGACTCTACAAATACTGTAGACTGAGGTGGAACAGAGGAAGGGAAAAGAGGCTTCTCTCTGGACTTAGGTTGGAGTCTACTAGCAGCTTGAAAGACACAGAATCTAGCAGAACTAACATGTGCTCTTATAGAAGAGACAATATTCCTTTTAGAATGAAAAAAAAGAAAGAAAGGAAAGGAAAGGGCATGACTGTCCCTAGGTATGGTGGAGGAGAAAATATAGTATAGATAAAAAGGAGAGCACAGCCAGAGGTAGATACATCTGGGCAAGCCCCAGAGTGGTTATGACCCTGAGCCAAATAGGGAGAGGGGGAGGGGAAGGGAGAGGGGCTCAAGTGCAGAGTACCAAGGTACAAAAGAGGGGCAGGTAACCAAAAGTATCTGGATTATATAGGGGAAAACCTCTGGGAGAAGGGCAGCCCAGCCCCTAGTCTGGAAAGTTTATGATAGGGGCTGAGGTATGCCAGCCATACTGCGCGGAACAGGTGGGGACTGAAGAATGCTGGGAGAACCTAGAGGCCAGGTCCACTTTGATAGTTAAATGGGCACCTCAGCCGATTGTCCCAGGTTTGAAGTTTAACACTTTTATATAGTTGTTTGGTTTGGGCTGTTTGTTGTTGTTGTTGTTTTTTCGAATGTAGATCAAGCTGGCCTTTAACTCACAGAGGTTTGGTTACCAATCCCCCCCACCCCCAAATACTGGAATTAAAAAGGTGTCTGCCACCAAGGCTTATATAGGACTGTTTTAAATGAGAATGCTAAATAGGGGGCTTGGGCACTTGCTGCTCTTCTTTCCAGATCTGGTTCCCCACCCCCATAGTAGTTAGCTCACAACTGTAACTCCATCTCCAGAGGAACCCATGCTGTCTTTTAGCCTCCAAGAGACCCCCACCCTAACCCCTCACATGTGGCATACACATATAGACACATAAATAAAAGTAAGTGTGGAAAAAAAAAGATTAGGAAGGCAGTGAAATGTATCTATGGGCTGGACATGTTGAGCCTGTACTTAGAGCCTGACTCCTCTCAGACATTTTCCAGGAATTTCACAAACAGGACTATCAGCTTTTGCTTACAGTAAAAATACCTGAATTTGATTGAGCAGGGCTTGTGACCTGGGGTGTGACCTTATCAGCAGGGAACCACCCTATGACCTCATCCTAGGTCTTCAGCCACCACCCAAATCCAGGGCTCTAGCCACTGTGAAGCCTACAGCCACCCTTGGGTGCTTACTTTTCACTCGTCCCCTGGCACAACCCTTTCTAACCCTGCCCCTGCTCCCCCGGGTTAAGCTTGTATTAAACTACTCACCTGTGAGTACACCCGTGCTCGGCACCCCACACTTCTCCTGAGTCTCTCTGCAGTGAAGTTCACAGAATGGCAGCTTCACATGAAAGGAGAGAACTCTGCGCACTCAGGCACTGCTGGGGAGGTGGAGCTCGCTCTTGCTCTCCCTGCTGTTACCAAAAGGATCAAGCCAGGTGTGGTGACTCACACCAGTCATCCCAGCACAGGGAACCTAAGCAGGAAGGCAATCTCAAGTGTAAGGCCAGCCATAGCTAGAGGAACACCCTGCCTCAAATAAATAAATATAAGTAAATAAAAAATTGGGGGGTAAAATTTCTGTGCCTTTAACTCCAGTTGAGTCAGGAGGATCAGACGTTTAAGGTCATCTTTGAGGCCACCTCGGGATTAAATCAGACACTACATCAAACAACAAAGAAAGTAGCATGAAGGAGGTTGAAGGATTTTCCTACATGTTTCCTTTTCCAAAACACTAGGGATGGCACTAAGGGGCTGGCACGGCTAGGCTGGTGCTCTCAGACTGAGCCAGACTGAGTCGTGGCAGCATAGAGTTTGTCAGTCTCCAGTACTCAACAGGCAACGGCAGGTGAATCCGTGAGTCCTAGGGCAGCCCATGCCGAGTTGTAGCAAGACCCTGTCTCAAATATAATGCAATAAACTAATAAAATATTAACAAAACCAAAACCTTGTTTGGTATTCTTTGCCCTGAGGAGTTCTCTAGTCTGTCTCATCCTCCATCCTGGTCTCTACATAGCAGCCAGATCTGGTAAATGTTGGGGTTCAGGAATCGCCGCACAAACCATATGAACACTGGTCTCAGTTAAGCAAGAATAGTTTATTGAATGCACATCTTAATACTGGTCAGACCAGGAACAAAGCTCAGAATTATCTGAACTACGACAATAGACAGTTTTTTTCCGGTTAGCTTATAAAGGAAAAAACCACAAGGTCAGCTCTGACTCAAGCCATTTTAGACATAACAGTTTATATTGACCTTTAACTTGATGGGTCCTACATGAAGCTTTGTGGGATTTCCTAAGATTAATAAACTCATATAACATAAAATAACAGGGATGTGGTCAGCATGAGTTAAGCTGTGATTTTTTGTGTTGTTGACTGGCAGGCAACAATATGAAATAAATGGAAGACATGGAATAGCATTGCTACAGCTGTGTGGGGGTGGGGTTCAAACCATAACAGTAAACTCTCAACAGTCTAGTGTTGGGGGCATACCTGTTCTGCTGTGTGTGTTCAGTGGTCAGAGGACAATTTGTGGGAGTCAGTTCTCTTCTACCTTTCATGTGTCTCAGAGATAAAACTCAGGTCTTCAGGCTCTGGAGCAGGCACCTGCTTTGCCATCTCAATGGCCACAGACTCTCTTTGCTCCATGTCATCTTAAATATTTCTTCACCCACTGGTCATGGTGGATTTTAAGCATTTGAGAGGCAAAGGTGAGAGGACCTCTGTGAGTTTAAGGCTAGCCCGGTCTATTCAATGAGATCCTGTCTTAAAACTAACAACAAATCAAAACCCTTCACATCATTTCCTCGTGTGCCCTATCGTGCCTGGCTAAGGTTGGCCCCACTGCCAGGCTCCATCTGGGCACTTTGCCCACAGCTCTGGCCATGCCCTTGTCTTCCAATTCATCTCATCCAATGCAAAGCAAGGCCTGACCCACAGAGACAGAGAAGCTTTGCTTTACAAAGCTGTGCCCATTTCTGTGAGTGCAAGGGTCTGAGGACCATTTACTAAGTTAGACCTGTAGAAATCGTTGCTAACCCAGGCCAGATAACTAACCTGCCAGGTCAGTGAGCTGATGCTATAGAGTTGACTGTTTATGCTAAACAGGTTCATACTGGACAGAGAAGAGAACCCACTTAATAATTGGCTGACAACAAGGGGAACAGCTCGGAGAAGACCAGCTAAGTCTGGGTTCCTCGGAGATGGCTGGAAACTTGGATGTAGGAAGTGTTTTCTCCACGGGCAGATCATGGACCACTTTCCACACTTGGATGGTTTTCTCAGGCCAGCAGGAGGAGACAGACATCAAGAACTAGGGGCAAGTAGGAGGACACAGTGAGGGCTGGGGATGGGGAGGAAGAGACAGCAAGGATTAAGGTGAGAAGGACATGGTACCTTGGGTGTATCCCCTGAACCAAAGGGGAAAAGTTATAACATGATCCCCCAGCAGTCTCCCCTGGATACTTCTCAGAGCTTAGGTGGAGATCCAGATGCTAAAAAAGATCAGTGTTTTGTTCTTGGTTTTTTGTTGTTTTTTTTCCCAATTCTATGAATGCAAGATTATTATTAATGTACCTTCTTCCATAGACAGACCTCTGCCCCAACAAAGAAGTTGAAAAGTCAGAAATCCTCTGACATGCCATCTCTGCTTTGGTACCCAGAAGAGAGCTTGAGCCTCTTCAAGGCTTCCAATGCTTTGGAGAATCCAGGGTCATTCTGAGAGCACTCCTTGGAGTTCTTCTGCCTGGTGGTCCTTCTTGTTGTACAGTAGTGACAGCGCGTTATCCAACCCTTGACGCCCATCAAAAACTGTCTGTGCCTCATCTCTCTTTGACGCTGAGTGAAGAGCCAGGATCTGATGACTTCTTTCCGCAGTATGAGCTCCTCAGCCAAGGCCTGCAGAGTGTCCTCCTTAGGGTGACGGTCTGTCTCGACGTGCTTTCTTAGCTTCTGGAACTGCTCATAGGTCAACTTAAAGGTTCTTCTATCCTTTACGTACAGATAATGAATTGTCTTCATCTCAGTTTCTTCCATCATGGCGGCTGCTCACTTGAGTTCCCTCCTTCAGTTTAAGATCAGTGTTTTTAACTTTGAAACAAAGTCTTAGTTTCTCACTCTGTATCACAGTCTAGCCTGGAATTCATTATGTGGCTCAGGCTGGTCTTGAACTCACAGTGATCTTGCCTCAACCTCCCAAATGTACCAGGTTTGTGTCATCAGTCATTTCTCTCCTCCCCTCTCTCCCTCCCTTCTTTTGGAATAGTATCTGACATTGTAGGCCTGGATGATGATGCCCTTAAACTCTCAGCAATCCTTTTGCAGCCTCCCAAGAGCCAGGGTTACACCAGGCACGACCCATCTTTACTCTAGATGGATTCAACCCTCAAGCCTAGCACAGACAGAACACCCTGTGCTCCGGCCTAGCCTCACAAATATAGCTCTAAATCCTCATTACAGAAGTTTCTTTATCCACCAGAGAGACACTATTTCAGAGATCTGCAATAGGCCATATGCAGAGAAAGTGACAGTGAGGTGCCTAGTCTCAACTGATATACCTGCAATACGGCACCTACACCTAGGGGAGAAGGGAGGGACTGGAAAGACTCTAACAGCCACAAGTGCAAGCACCTGTGGTGATGTAATCTCAAGTACAAGCACCTGTGGTGATGTAATGTCCTCTCTGTAACAGGGAAGTTGCACCTTTGAACTTCCAACATTACAGTTGTCTGGACAAGACCACACCAGCTGACTTGCCGACAGTGTATGTGGAAATCCCACATGGTCCTGTCCCTAAATGAAGAGCTAGCTACAGGTACTCCTCAGTAGCTGCTGAGAGAGGGAGAGTCAGTCTCCTTAGGATGAACTCCCACATAGGTTGTTCAACACCAGGTCTAGTAACAGTAAGGTAACTACCGTTACCGTTAGTCAACAACGGGTAAGGTCTAGGCACATGCACATACAAGCAAAGTAAGTGGGCAAGTTGTGTGTGTGTGTGTGTGTGTGTGTGTGTGTGTGTGTGTATGTGTGAGAGAGAGAGAGAGAGAGAGAGAGAGAGAGAGAGAGAGAGAGAGAGAGAGAGAGAGAGTTTTCTCCTGCACTGGAAATGACTGACAAAGGACCCTCCTCCCTGTTTTTATATTTAAAATTTTTAAAAGATTTATTTTATTTATTTTATGTATGAGTACACTATAGCTGTTTTCATACACACCAGAAGAGGGAGTCGGATCATATTACCGATGATTATGAGACCCCCATGTGGTTGCTGGGAATTGAACTCAGTGCTCTTAACTGCTGAGCCATCTTTCCAGCCCTAGATCTTAAATTTTTATGTGTATGAGTGTTTGGCCTTCATGTTTGTGTGCCATGTGCATTCCTGGTGCCCGCAGAGGTCAGAAGACTCCCCTAATACTGGAGTTACAAATGGTTGTGGGCACTGGGAATCAAAGCTGTCTGTTTGATGGGGATGGTTTTTTTTTTTTTTTTAAAGATTTATTTATTTAGTATATGTAAGTACACTGTAGCTGTCTTCAGACACTCCAGAAGAGGGCATCAGATCTCATTACAGGTGGTTGTGAGCCACCATGTGGTTGCTGGGATTTGAACTCTGGACCTTCGGAAGAGCAGTCGGTGCTCCTAACCACTGAGCCATCTCGCCAGCCCCCCAGATGGTTCCCTTCTAAAGGGCTGCATTGATGTGAGGCAAGAGGGGCCTTCCACACTAACAGGAGGTCTCAGCTTTGTTTTTAAGCATTTACTTATTCTCTCTGTCTCTCTCTGTCTCTCTGTCTCTCTCTCTCTGTCTGTCTCTCTCTCTCTCTGTGTGCATGAATATGCATACCCCAATGCCATGGTGCATTTGTGGACATCAGAGGACAGTTTGCAGGAGTCAATTATCTCCCTAATCCTAACCAAACCTAACCCTGGGGATTGAACTCAGGTCACACCTCCAACCACTGAGCCATCCCTTCAGTTCCTTCCCTCAGGGTTCTCAGTGTTCATTCCCCAACCCAGCCCCCTTTTTATTAAGATGTTTTGTTAGCTTGCTCACACAACGTTCTCAGTCTGTGGTCTGAAGACCACTGGGATCCTGGAGACTTCTTCAGGGGGGTCTGAGAGGCCCTCCCTTTCTCAACTTCTTATCCATGTGAGGACAGATTGTGTTCATATAATTCAACCAGAATGTCACATGCAATTAGAGCCAATGCAGATATGAGACCCCAGCTGTCTTTTATTAAGCATAGCGTAGAGAGATTTACAGAACACCAAACCAATACCAGTCCCTGAACTTTTTTTAAAAAAAGCATAAGCTGGGCATATTAATAGATGCTAGTTGTACATGAGACACGGAGGCAGGAGGATTGGGAATTTAGGTCAGCTTCAGCTACAAAGTGAGTTTGAGGCCAGCTGGGTTACAGGAGACTGTCTCAAAAAAAAGAAAAGAAAAAGGAAACCAAAGAATGTTCCAAGAAAACAATCCCTCCCCACCCCCCAAATAAGCAGACAAAAAAATGGTTTTGTTTCTACATGAGTGCTGGCTGATCAAGTAAAGGTGCTTCCCAGGCAAGCACAGCAGCTTCCAGAAGCCACGTAAAGGTAGAACATTGACCTCTGACCCCCCGCCTATGCGTGCATGCACGCATTCCATAACAGCAATAATCAATAAATTAAATCAACCCGATGTGAGTGTATTGTTTTTGTTTTTGTTTTCCGAGACAGGGTTTCTCTGTATAGACAGGGTTTCTCTGTATAGCCCTGGCTGTCCTGGAACTCACTTTGTAGATCAGGCTGGCCTCGAACTCAGAAATCTGCGTGCCTCTGCCTCCCAAGTGCTGGGATTAAAGGTGTGCGCCACCACTGGCCAGCATAGTGTTCTTTTTTGAGACACACTTTCACTATGTAGCTGTGGCTGGGCTAGAATTTGCTGTGTTCACAAAACCAGCCTCAAACTTTTAATGGTGTTTTGTCTCTGCCTTAAGAGTGCCATGTGGGGGCTGGAGAGATGGCTCAGTGGTTAAGAACATGGACCACTCTTCCAGAGGTCCTGAGTTCAAATACCAGCAACCACATGGTGGCTCACAACTATCTGTAATGGAATCTGATGCCCTCTTCTGGTGTGTCTGAAGACAGCTACAATGTACTCATATACATAATAAATAAATAAAACATTTTTTCTTTAAAAAAAAAAAAAAGAGTGCCATGGGACACCATGCCGGCTCACCCCTATTTTTTTTTAAAAAGGAACTGACAAAAGGCGAGAGAGATGTCCAGTGCTTAAGAGTGCTTGCTGTTCTTCCAGAGGACCCACTTGGATCTCAACACTGACATGGGGGTTGGGCTGACAGTTGCACGTAAACACATCTCTAGATGATCTGACAACACCTTTGACCTCCAAGGACATCTGTACTCATGTGTGTACACTCATACATAGACAAAATACAGATATGTAACTAAAACCATACTTTTTTTGTTGTATTTTCTTGTACGTTCTTTGCCTGCACGCATGTCTGTGCACCATGAGCATGTCCGATGCCATGGAGGTCAGCAAAGGGCACTAGATCCCCTGGGACTGCAACTACAGATGGAGAACTGAGCCCCCCAGATGTGGGTGAGAGCAATGGCTGCTCCTAACCTCTGAGCCATTTTTATAGAAAGCCGGATGGAGGCTAGCTAGGGCAACATTAACAAGCCAAGTGCAACAACATATACCCATAATCCCAGCACTTAGAAGGCAGAGGCAGGAGGATCATTGTGAGTTTGAGGCAAGCTTAGTCAACATAGTGAGTTCTAGTGGCCAGTCTGGGCTACAGAAAAATAACTATTTATTTATTTATTTTTATTTTACTTTGTTTTTTGTTTTTTTAGTTTTTCGAGACAGGGTTTCTCTGTATAGCCCTGGCTGTCCTGGAACTCACCATGTAGACCAGGCTGGCCTCAAACTCATAAAGATTCGCCTGCCTCTGCCTCCTAAGTGCTGGGATTAAGGGTGTGCATCATCCCTACTGCCGTCTGATTCTATTTCTAATATAGTATATGTCTGTTTGTTTTTTGCTTTTTGTTTTTTGTTTTTGTTTGTTTGTTTGTTTCGAGACAGGGTTTCTCTGTGTAGCCCTGGCTGTCCTGGAATTCACTCTGTAGACCAGGCTGGCCTCAAACTCAGAAATCCACCTGCCTCTGCCTCCCAAGTGCTGGGATTAACGGCGTGTGCCACCACTGCCCTGTAATATAGTATATGTGAACCATTATGACCAGTATGACTAAATCTCCTTTGGAACACTACCCTTTTTATGAGTATTTAAAGTTTTCTGAAACCAAAATTTTAGAAGCCTCTGTGAGGAGACTTTCCTGGAGCCAGAGGCATGCACCCCACCACTGATGCCTTTTCTATTGGCTGGGAAGAATCTCTGTGAAGCGAAGGAAGGATTCTTTTCTGGTACAGTCACAACAGTTCCTGTGGACAGCATAGGGGCTCCTGTGGTTGCTCTCCAGATTGCTGGCCCCCATGCTTCAGGATTACACTCACTGACTAGGATGGGATCTGCTTTCCAACTTCTTCCCTGGTGACTCTGGTGGACCTGGCTCAGAGTTCTCACGCTGGGAATTGATCCAGAAACCACAGCTTCTATGATTTTCCAGTCTAATTTGCCAGCTCCATTAAGCAATTTTATTATTTTTTCAAGAAACACAAGTTGGGTATTAAAAAAAAAAAAAAGCCAGAGCAAGGTGTGGCAGTGATGCCTCCTGCCTGTAACCCCAGTACTTGAGAGGTAGAAGCAGAAGGACAGGAGTTCAAGACCATCCTCAGCCACAAACAACCAGAACAGGTAAACTCCCATGAAGCCTGGTCCTGCCCTGCTGAAGGTTCTGGCCTTGCTGACACCTAGGTTTTGCCCCCCCCACCCCCAAATCTTCCTTCTCCAGTCACAGCCTGGGTGTGTGCAGTGGTGTGTTCTAGTCAGCACTTGGCTCTGGGGTCCAAGTGAGCCTCCAGCACCAGCCCGTGCCAGGCCTGAGGGCAGGCGGGGCACTTGCTGTTTGCTGGCACAAATTTTGAATGGCATGGAACTAGAGTAAGTGAATAATTCCTTTGTTCAATTAAAAGATGATCCTGGATTGCTGGGGATGAGGCTTGGCAAGGGCTGGAGTGAGGCTCAGCAAGCTTGGGGTTTAGTGCTGGTCAGCAGATCTGCCTCAGACTCACAGGAGATCTGCCCAGCCTCTGTCCCAGCTCTCCTGGACTTCACTTCCTCCTAGAAGCAAGCAGCCTTTGCTTTAAATTCTTCTTATTTCGGTGCCCTGAGTAAGACAGGCCTTAAGCAGATGCACATCTTTAATCCTAGCATTTCGGGGGCTAAGGTAGAAGAACTAGCCTGGGCTATATATATAATATGTAGCTAGTGCTACATACTGAGAATCTGACTGTTAAAATTAAAACGGAGCTGGCAAGACAGCTCAGTTGGTAAAGGCCTCTGACGAAGCCTGACCATCTGAGTTCAATCCCTAGGCCCCACATGATAGGACACAATCACCCTCTGACCTACACATCTATGCCATGGCCTGTGCCCCACTCCCCATAAGCATACACATGCACACATGATAATAAACATAACAAATAACAGGCCTGGGTGGGATGCTACATTCCTTTAGTCTTAGCATCCAGGGTTCAGAGGCAGGTGGATCTCTGGGAGTTTGAAGCCAGTTTGGTCTACACAGTGAGCTCCAGGTCAGTTCAGGCTGCAGAGTGAGAGTGAGTCTGCTAAAAATAAAACAAAACTATAAATTGGGAGTGGGGGAGAAGGCATAGTGGGCAAAGTGCTGTCTTCAAAAGCATAATAAGTATGTAAAGTAGGCCAGGTGTAGCCATGGCATGCCTTTTTCTCCAGCACTGGGGAGGCAGAGGCAGGCAGATCTCCTGTGAGTTTGAGGCCATCCAGATCTACAGAAAGAGTAGATCAGGACAACCAGTGCTACACAGAGAAACCCTGTCTTGAACAACGACAACGACAACAACAACAAGAATTAAAGTTGTATGCTTCCAGTTATAGTACAGAAATTTAAGTAATTCAACAAAGTATAAAAAAATATATAAGCTGGGCGTGGTGGTGCACGCCTTTAATCCCAGCACTTAGGAGGCAGAGGCAGGCAGATTTCTGAGTTCGAGGCCAGTCTGGTCTACAAAGTGAGTTCCAGGACAGCCAGGGCTATACAGAGAAACCCTGTCTCGAAAAACCAACCAACTAACCAACCAATCAATCAAACAAACAAAATATATATATATATATAGCCTGCCTGCATGGATGGTGAACTCTTGCAATCCAGGCACGGGGAATGTCGAGAGATTCAAGAATTCAAGGGTTTTGAAGCTAGCCTGGGTTACATAGTAAGACTCTGGTCCAGACAAAAACCATAGTAACATCTTCTCAACCAAAGACATGGATGCTAGCACTTCCGTAAGTAGTAGTATTCTACATAATTTAAAAATAGATCTTGGAACACTCATCTGGTCGGGGTAGGCACCACAATCACAAGGCTCTAGTGATGGTTTGAATAGGTTTGGCCCCCATAGACTCATGTGTTTGAATGTTTAGCCCACAGGGAGCGACGTTGTTAGGAGGTGTGGTCTTGTTAGAATAGGTGTGGCCTTGTTGGAGGAAATGTGTCACTGTGGGGGGTGGGATTTGAGGGTTCCTAGCACTCAAGCTCTGCCCAGTGCAGAAGAGACAGTCTCTTCCTGGTTGCCTTCAAATCAAGATGTAGAACTCTCAGCTTCTTCTCCAGCACCATGTCTGTCTGCAGGCTGCCATGCTTCCTTCCCACAATGATGACAATGGACTGAACCTGTAAGCCAGCCTCAATTACATGTTTTCCTTTATAAGTGTTGCCTCGGTCATGGTGTCTGCTCACAGCAATGGAAGCCTTAACTAAGACAGCTCCTCCACTGTATCTGGGATGTGCTGACCATGCAGTGTTGAAAGTTGACTATGGTAGTGAGGAACTTCAGTTTTACCCTCCCACATGTGCATAAGTGTGTTTGCAGGGACAGGGGCTGCAGAAAGTGGCTCTGAAGTTTTAGAGTGATTTCTGATCTTTTGGAGGACACAGGTCCAGATCAGGCACCCAACAGGGAGTTCGCAGCTCCCTATAACTCCTGTAGCCACAGTCAGGGGACCTGATGTCCTCTTCTAGTGTCTCCGAGAACACACACACATACACACACACACTCACCACATACTCCCCCCTACACACATACACACTCACCACACACACATACATACTCACCACTCACATATATATACACTCACACACACACACTCACCACACACACACCCACACTCACCACACACACATACACACTCACCACATACACACTTACTACACACACCACACATACACATACACACTCACTATATACACCACACACACACATACATACTCACTACACACACATACACACTCACCACATACTCCCCCCCCACACATACACATTCACCACACACACATACATACTCACCACTCACATACATGTACACTCACACACACTCACCACACACACATACACACTCACCACATACTCCCCCCACACATACACACTTACCACGTACACATTTTCTACACACACCACACATACACATACACATTCACTATATACAACACACACATACATACTCACTACACACACATACACACTCACCACATACACATTCACTACACACACCACACACACATACACACTCACCACATACACACTACACACACCACACATACACATACACACTCACTATATACACCACACACACACACATACATACTCACTACACATACATACACACTCACCACATACACATTCACTACACACACCACACACACATACACACTCACCACATACACACTACACACACCACACATACACATACACACTCACTATATACACCACACACACACACACACATACATACTCACTACACACACATACACACTCACCACACACACATACATACTCACCACTCACATACATGTACACTCACACACACACTCACCACACACACACACTCACCACACACACATACACACTCACCACATACTCCCCCCCCCACATACACACTCACCACATACACACTTACTACACACACCACACATACGCATACACACTCACTATATACAACACATACACACATACATACTCACTACACACACATACTCACTCACCACATACTCCCCCCACACACATACACACTCACCACATACACACTAACTACACACACCACACACACATATACACACTCACTACACACACCACACACACACATTCACACATATACACACTTACCACACATATACACACACTCACCACACACACACACACACACACACACACACACACACACACTAAAATAAAATACATCTTTTAAAAAATTATATATTTTGCAACTCCAGTGGATAATCCCGGCATTTGGGAGGCTGAGGCAGGAGGATCACTGGATGCACACTGAGTGAGTTCCAGGCCTGTCTGCTACAGAGTAAATCTTTTGTCTCATGAAACCAAAACCATGAAAGGCCTACCCAAACCCAAAGTCAGGAAAGGAGCCATACAAAACCAAACCAACCAAGCAGACAACTATGTTTTGGAGACCTTTCCATGCCAGACACACAGAACTGCTCTTTTATAGTTCATGTGCATGCGGAGGTCAGCAGAATGTGTCGGGTCCCCAGGAACTGGAGTGACAGATGCCTGTAAGCTGTCATGTGGGTACGGGGTCCTCTGTAAGAGCAATGAGTGCTCTCTACGTGCTGAGCTAGCCTTTATATATGTATGTGTATGTATATATATATATATATATATATATATATATATACACATACATATATATATACACATACATATATATGTGTGTGTGTCTGTGTGTATATACATATATACATATACATATATATGATTTAAAAAATTTTTTTGGTTGTTTTGGTTTGTTTGGCAACACTTATAAAGGAAAACACGTAATTGAGGCTGGCATACAGGTTCAGAGGTTCAGTTTGTTTGAGACAGGGTTTTACTGTGTAGCCCTGGCTACCCTGAAACTTACTCTGTAGACCAGGCTGGTCTTGAACTCTGAGATCTGCCCACTTCTGCTGCCTGAGTGCCGAGATTACTGGTGAGCGCCACCATCACACCTGGCTTTTTTTTTTTTTTTTAAAGTAAAACCATGTATTTAATAAATAAAAGATTTTATACTTCCTTGTATGTGTGTGCATGTGTGCATGTGCAGGTCAGGGGACAGCTCTGTGCAGTTTCTTTTCTCTTTCCACCTTTACATGGGTTCTGGGGATCAAACTCAGCTGTTTAGTTTGCTTCCTTTTGCTGTGATAAAGACCATAAGCAACTTGAGGAGCTCCTTGGGAAAGAAGCTGGCTTACAGGTCTGTCTTCTGAGTACTGGGATTAAAGAGGTGCCGACATGCTGGGCTACTGAGTTAATAGAGTGAAGCTGAGGTCATCAGGGTTTACCCCACCTATTAGGACTCCTATCTTATTAAAGAATGGTAAACTTGGGCACAGAGATGGACACAGAGAGATGGTGTTGCAAATACATGAAGGAATAAGTCATGTACAAACCAAAGAGAAAGGCCTGGAACCAGTCCTATCCCATGCCACAGACTGCTACCCACGTGATCTGTAGTGAGTTCTACACTCCCTTCCTCTGCTTCAGAGTCCTGGCTCTCCAGTATGCTCTGGACAGACATAAAATATTCTGTACAGATGATGTGCCAACCATCTCCCTGTGCAGTTTGTACCAGGTTCAAAAAACAAGCATAGGGTTTAGAAACAGTGTCAGGTAACCTAGTGTCTTAGTTAGGGTTTTACTGCTATGAAGAGACACCATGACCAAGGCAACTCTTTTTTTTTTAATAAATTTATTTATTTATTATATGTAAGTACACTGTAGCTGTCTTCAGAGACACCAGAAGAGGGAGTCAGATCTCGTTACAGATGGTTGTGAGCTACCATGTGGTTGCTGGGATTTGAACTCTGGACCTTCAGAAGAGCAGTTGGGTGCTCTTACCCACTGAGCCATCTCACCAGCCCAAGGCAACTCTTATAAGGACAACATTTCATTGGGGCTGGCTTACAAGTTCAGAGGTTCAGCCCATTATCATCAAGGTGGAACATGGCAGCATCCAGGCAGGCATGGTGCAGGAGGAGCTGAGAGTTCTACATCATCATAGGAAGTTGCTAGCAGAATACTGGCTTCCAAGCAGCTAGGATGAGAGTCTTAAAGGCCATACCCACAGTGACATGCCTACTCCAACAGGGCCACACCTTCTAATAGTGCTACTTCCTGGGCTGAGCATATACAAACCATCACACCCAGGTTGCTCTTGAACTTGCTACTTAGCCTAGGCTAGCCCTGAATTCCCGATCCTTCTACCTCTACTTTCCAAGTGATGGTATTATAGCTGTGCAGCACCATGCCGGGCTTGCCACCCGAAGCACTGTTGTCAGAGCTCACAACAGTGAGATACAGTTTCCTTCCTTGACCCAAGGGGTACAAAGTAGCATGGCCAGTCTCACATGGGGTCATTGTGCCAGGAGCCAGAGTTGTAACAAATGCCTGAGAGAGGTGCTTTGTAAAGAGGAAAGATTAGTTTGGGTTTAAGTTTCAGAGATTTTGTTAGTGGATTCTTGGACCTGTTGCTTGGAGCATGTGTCACAGAGCATGTGGTAGCATGACTGGAGCATGTGTCACAGAGTATGTGGTAGCATGACTGGAGCATGTGTCACAGAGCATGTGGTAGCATGACTGGAGCATGTGTCACAGAGTATGTGGTAGCATGACTGGAGCATGTGTCACAGAGCATGTGGTAGCATGACTGGAGCATGTGTCACAAAGCATGTGGTAGCATGGCTGGGGCATGCATCACAGAGCATGTGGTAGCATGACTGGAGCATGTGTCACACAGCATGTGGTAGCATGGCTGGAGCATGCATCACAGAGCATGTGGTAGCATGGGACTTAATGACTAGAGCATCTTTTACAGAGCATGCAGAGCATGTAGTAACATAACATGTAATGACTGGGACATGTGTCACAGAGCATGTGGTAGAATAGGATGTATGACTGAAGCTTATGTCACAGAACATGTGGTAGTACGGCTGGGGCATGCGTCACAGAGCACTCTGTTTACTTCATGGCCACTGGGAAACAGAAATAGACAGGAAGTGACTGGGGTTTCATTGTCCCCCTTAATGGCACATCCCTTAGCTGTCTTCTACTAGGTCCCACCTTAAAAAAGCTCAAAGCCCCACAGTGGTTACAGGGTGAAGACCCAGCCATCAATACAGATTGTAGTTGATTGGAACCATAGCAGCAGCTACGTGGGAGGGCCATTTGCCAGCAGTGTTGGCCTCTGGCAGGCAAGGCAGCCAACTGTCTGTGACCTGGCAATTTTCCTGCCCTTCAGGCTCCCAAAACAATTTCCCACTGGCTGAACCCTAAACGAAGGCAGAGAGCAGGTGATGCTGATGTATCTGTCAATCATGGGACAGGTGGCAAACACTGTCTAGGATAAAAGACTCTCTCAGGCAGAGTCTTGGTGGCCTTTGGCAGTAGGTGTGCTAGTCTCCACCTCTTTCTCTGGCACCATGCATTTTCTTTCTGCTGCAATAGTCTTCACTGATCTTCAGTCCAATCCCATGTTCCCATCAGCACCAGGGCCCCTGCACCTGCTACTCCTGTTACTTGAATAAGCTTCCCTGTTTTGTTAAGGAAAACTTATGTTTCAGCTCTTAACTACACCACAGCCTTCTTGGGGAAAAGAATGTCCCTGGTGAAATTAGTGCTGCCTTTCACAGCACTCTGAAGTCATTCTTAACTTCACAGATTTATGGGATTTGTTTGTTGGTGGGCTCTTGCTTTTGAGATAGGGTCTTCTGCAGTCCAGACTGGCCTGGAGCTATGTAATACAGGATTACCTTGAACTTCTGATACCCTTGTATTGGGATTACCACACTAAGTGTGTGTAGTGCTAAGAATCAAGTGTGCACTCAAGGCAAGTACTCTATCCACTGAGTTATACCTCAGCTTTTATGTGGTATTTTGTTGCTGTTGTTGTTACAGTTGGCATTGCCAAGGTTTGTCTTCCTGTTAGACTACAGTAGAGTCGGGGTTAGAGACCATGTCTGGTTTTGCTCAGCAGTGTTATCAGCTTCTGCTTGCTACAGCTCAGTGCGTAGTCACTGCCATACAAACATGGGCATCTGAGTTTGGAGTCTTAGAACTAGGTTTTTAACAGGGCGTGGTGTTGTACATCCTTAATTCTAGCACAGGAGGATTCTGGATCTCACTGACCAGCAAGTCTAGCTAAATTAGCAAGCTGTGGGCTTAGTAAAAGCCTGTCTCAAAAAATAAGGTAGCTGGGCGTGGTGGCCCACGCCTTTAATCCCAGCACTCGGGAGGCAGAGGCAGGCGGATTTCTGAGTTCGAGGCCAGCCTGGTCTACAAAGTGAGTTCCAGGACAGCCAGGGCTATACAGAGAAACCCTGTCTCGAAAAAAAAACCAAAAAAAAAAAAAAAAAAAAATAAGGTAAAGGATGAGGGAGGCATGCCGCTAACTTTTGGTTTCTGCTCACATGCATGCATCCTTATGTGTGCACATGCATCTGGGTGCACAGACATATGGAACACCCTCTTGTTGAATAAAAGAGTGAATGAATCTCCTTTTTCTTGTCTTAGTTACTGTTCTATTGTTGCCAAAAGTCACAACGAACAAGGCAACTCTTTTCTAAAAATTATCATTGTTATTACTTTTTTTTTTTTTTTTACAATCCAGTCGTTACCCTCCTCCCAGTCTGCCCTCATCCCATTCCTCCTCCCCACTCTCCAAGGAGGATGTCTCTCCTCCCTGCCAGGCTTTCCCAATCCCTGGGGCCTCAGTCTTTTGAGGGTTAGGCACACGTCTTCTCCCACTGAGGCCAGACTAGGCAGTCCCCTCTGTATATGCGTCAGGGGCCTCGGACCAGCTAGTGTATGCTGTCTGGTTGGTGGCTCAGTGTCTGAGAGATCTCAGGGGTCCAGGTTAGTTGAGACTGCTGGTCTTCCAAGGCAACTCTTTAAAAAGAAAGCATTTAATTGGGGGATTTCTTACAGTTTCAGAGGTTTAGACCATTCCCATCAGGGCTGGGCTCATGGTGGCGCTCATGGTACTGCTAAAGTAGCTGAGAACTACATCCTGATCAAATAACAGAAATGATCTTTTGAAAGCTCAAAGCTGACCATAAGTGACACACTTCCTCTGACAAGGCTACACCTCCTAAGTCTTTTAAAATAGTGCCACTCCTTGATGACTCAGCATTCAAATCTATGAGCCTATGGAGGTCATTCTTACTCAAGGCAACACATTCCACCCCTGGCCCCCATAGGCTTGTAGCCATGTCATAGTGCAAAATGCATTTAGTCCAACTTCTAAAGTACCCACAGTCTCAAGTCCGTTTAAAAGCCTACAGTTCAAAGTCTCCTCTGAGACCCATGGCAATCTCTTAACTGCAATCCCCCTTAAAATCAAAGTAAAAAAGCAGATCACACACTACAGTGGCATAGAATATACATTACCACTTACTTCAAAAGGGAGAAAGGAAATACCAACCAAAACAAGCCTGAAACCAGCTGGGCAAACGCCAAACCCTTCATCTCTATGTCCGATGGCTAAGGCCTTCATCTCTATGTCCGATGGCTAAGGCCTTCGTCTCTACGTCTGATGGCTAAGGCCTTCGTCTCTACGTCTGATGGCTAAGGCCTTCGTCTCTACATCTGATGGCTAAGGCCTTCGTCTCTACGTCTGATGGCTAAGGCCTTCGTCTCTACGTCTGATGGCTAAGGCCTTCGTCTCTACGTCTGATGGCTAAGGCCTTCGTCTCTACGTCTGATGGCTAAGGCCTTCGTCTCTATGTCTGATGGCTAAGGCCTTCGTCTCTATGTCTGATGGCTAAGGGCTTCATCTCTATGTCTGATGGCTAAGGTCTTCATTCTATGTCTGATGGCTAAGGTCTTGTCAGACCTTCAGCTTTTTTTTCCACTTTGTTGACTGCAACACACCTCTCTTTCTCTTGGACTAGAAGAAAGGACAGGAGTTTAATTACAAGAATTCATATTAGGGCTCACAACTCTCTGTAACTCTAGTCCTGGGGATTTGACACTCTCTTTTGGCCTCTCTGGGAACCAGTCACAAAGGTGAGATACATGCTGTCAAAACATCCATGTAATAAAAAAAAAAATCGTGTGTGTCTGTGTAGGCATTTGTGAGCCTCCCAATGTGGGATCAAACTCATGTCCCCTGTAATAGCAGTGTTAAACCCCTAAGCCTTCATATCTTGCTTTCTAAATCAAAGCAATTCATCCATTGTTAGCCATCGTGTTCTGAGCTCTTTGCTCAGTTTTAACTTATGACTGAACTTAGTTATTTTTTTCCAACAACTAATTGTCCACTATAGTCATTACACTATGTAGACCAGGAAGCCAAGACTCAGGGGCTCTGACATTTGCTGACAGCAGCCCTTCCCAGAGCTGGCCAGTTTACCCCACTGTCTTGATGCCTCTTCTTAAGCAAAGCAAATGACTCATACTGGAGGTCTCCAGACCAAACTGCTCCAAAGCACCCACTCAGAACACTGGCTCAGCCTCCCCTGTCCAAGACAGAAGCTGGGCTAATTGCATAAGAAATGCTTTAATTAAGCTACAGCCACAAGGACTTAAAGAGTCCATGGTAAACCCTGTGACAGGCAGGTGGGTCTTATTGTCACTTGCAGAGGTGACTCTGGAGTCAGGAGTATCAGCAAGCTCAAAAGCACTCTGCTTCCTGTATCCATTTTCCCTTTCCTCCTTGCCTTCCTACGGCTCACGTCTAATCCCCTTTTAAAATGGAGTTTGTAGCTGGTCAGGCAAAACTGAAAACATTATAGATACTTGAGCCTATTACAATGATTACCCAAACAAATGGGAATTCCCCCAGAAACTCATGATGCTGGGGGAAGGAAAGGATGCCAGTGTGTGTGTGTGTGTGTGTGTGTGTGTGTGTGTGATGTGAGTGTGTATGAGTGTATGTGTGTGAGTGTGTATGAGTGTATGAGTGTGTATGTGTGTGAGTGTGTATGAGTATGTGTGTATGTGCTTGTGAGTGTATGTGTGTGTGTGAGTGTGTATGAGTATGTGTGTGTGTGCTTGTGAGTGTATGTGTGTGTGAGTGTGTATGAGTATGTGTGTGTGTGTGCTTGTGAGTGTATGTGTGTGTGAGTGTGTATGAGTATGTGTGTGTGCTTGTGAGTGTATGTGTGTGTGAGTGTATGTGAGTGTGTGTGTGTGAGTATGAGTGTGTGTGTGAGTGTATGAGTGTGTGTGAGTATGTGTGTGAATGTGAGTGTGTGTGAGTGTGTATGTGTGAGTGAGTGTGTGTGTGTGTGTGTGAGTGTGTGTGTAGGGGGCACTTGTCTCCTTAAAAGAGATTTCATACAGACCTAACAACCACCTCACAGGATGAGGCTGAATCCAGATACAATGATAAGCAAGACTAGTTCCCATAAACACATATGTTTGAATATTTGGTCCCTAGTTAGTAGAACTATTTGGGAAAGATTAAAAGGTGTGGCCTTGTTGGAGGAGGTGTGTTGCTGGGGGTGGGCTTTGAGGTTTCAAAAGCCCATGGTATTCCCAGTTCTCTCTCTGTCTCTGCCTCCTGCTTGTGGATCAAACGCAAGCTCTCAGTAACTGCTCTAGCACCTCGCTGCCTCTTTGCCACCTTGCTTTCCTGTCATGATGGTCATGACTCTGGAAACAGAAGAACCAAAGTAAATGAATTATTAAAATAAATTGCCTTGGTCATGGTGTCTCTTCAAGACAAATAGAAAATAACTAAGAAGATAACTGTAGGCAGTGGCGGGCAGGACTAAGCCCTGGCCAGGATTTCTTAACTGTGCATATTGATCTAATTTCAGGGTCAAAGAAGAAAGGGACTTTGCTAGATCTTTTTGCTTCTCTTCCCAAGGTAATAACAAAGAATAGATTTCCTTTTCTGTTTTCCCTATCTCTCTCTCTCTCTCTCTCTCTCTCTCTCTCTCTCTCTCTCTTTCTATCTATCTATCTAGTGTTTCATTTTGTTTTTGAGACTGTGGTGGTTTGAATGAAAATGATCCCCATAGGACTATACGGATTGGTACTATGCCTTGTTGAAGTAAGTGTGGCCTTGTTGGAGGAAGTGTGTCACTATAGGTGAGTTTTGAGATCTCAGACATTCAAGCCAGGCCTAGTTGACTCACTCTCTTTCTTGTACCTGTTGATTCAGTTGTAGAACTCTTGGCTCCTTCTCCAGCACCATGTTTGCCTGTGTACCATCATGCTTCTTGCCATTATGATAATGGACTGATCTTGGAACTTGTAAGACAGCTCTAATTAAATGCTATCCTATGAGAGTTGCCTTGGTCATGGTGTCTCTTTACAGCACTAGAAACCTAAACTAAGAGTCTCACTGTGTAGCCTGGGCTGCATTGGTACTCACTATGTAGACCAGGCTGGCCCTGAATTCACAGAGATCTACCTGACTCTACTTTCTGAGAGTCGGAATTAAAGGTGTGTGGCACCACACCTGCTTGCTCTCTGTTAGATCCTGCTATTTAATCTGCCTGATCTGGGGAGCCCAACCTCCACATTTTCTATCTGAGGAATGTCACAAACTGTCACTTGGCAAAATTAAAGATTCAGCTTCCTCCAGGTAAGAACTTGGAACTCCTGGAGTGCCTCTCTATGCAAATGAGGCATTCCCAGTACCTTAAGCTCCAGCCAATGATTTATGTTTACCCTGAAAACCCCTTCCCACTCTCCAAGGTTCACATATATAGCCCTTGTTTAGTCCAAATAAAGTGTGTGTGCGCACAAGCTGTTTGTTTCACTGAATATCATGTCAGAGAGCATTTTCATTGAACACCATCTATAAAAGCTTTAACACTGAAATCCCCAGAGAAGGCCTTCTCCCCCATCTCTCCTGTTAGAAAAAAAAATCTCTCCAGAGAATCACTCTCCAAAGATTTCCAGACAGCTGGACTCCTGTTACAAAAAGTTCTTAAAAAGATCTGCTCTGGTATCTCTCTCTCCTAGCTCATCCCATGCTGATCAACTCAGTCATTCATTTTTTTTTTAAAGATTTATTTATTTATTATTATATGTAAGTACACTGTAGCTGTCTTCAGACACACCAGAAGAGGGCGTCAGATCTCATTACGGATGGTTGAGAGCCACCATGTGGTTGCTGGGATTTGAACTCAGGACCTTCAGAAGAGCAGTAGGGTGCTCTTACCCACTGAGCCATCTCACCAGCCCTCAGTCATTCATTCTTGACCATCCCACAGATCAGGGTTCCATGACCTTCGCCCTTTGACTCTTAGGAAGAGGCGGCAAACACATTTTTTTTTTTTTTTTTAACATTGCAAAAGAACTCAGAGATTAGTCTGCCTTTGTTAAGCATAGACAATTAGCTGGGTGGAACCAGGCCCTGAAATTACCATTCCTACCTAGCCTGGGTCTGAACCTAAACTCCCTCTGTCTCAGGCTGACCTTGAACTCAAGAATCTACCTGCCTCTGTAGGCATAAACAAAAAACTTAGCTGGGGATCTTGGCTTTCGACCACCACTCCTCAAATCTCTTTATCTCTATCCTTACTATCTTTCTGACACACTGGCCTTTTTTTTTTTTTTTTTTTTTTCCCCCGTTTTCCAAGACAGGGTTTCTCTGTGTAGCCCTGGCTGTCCTGGAACTCACTCTGTAGACCAGGCTGGCCTCGAACTCAGAAATCCGCCTGCCTCTGCCTCCCAAGTGCTGGGATTAAAGGCGTGCGCCACCACCCCCGGCTTACGTTGCATCCTTATATTTTGCATAGTTGAGAATTACATATTTTTGAGTTCATATTTTTAGAGTTCTTTCCTACAGCCTGAGGACTGTCCTAAAGGTCTCAGTATTTGCCATTTTGCTGAGACACAGACACACACACACACCCTTGCCTCCCAGACTCGTGTTGCTTCTAATTATTAAGGTGTCATTAACTTTGGTGGTGAGAATATTTCCCAAAGGAGGAACATGAAGTAATAATAATAATAATAATAATAATAATAATAATAAATTATATAACCAAGCCTCATGCCCACAGCAACCATTGTGGAGGCTCATACCCTGCTGATTCTGTTCAGGGGCTAGAACCATGTCACAATGTCCCTGCCATGGCCAAGGAGGGCTCCAAATTTTCTGAGAGCACAAAGAAGTCATGGTCCAGAGATAGACTTTGTGTAGGCAGCTGGACTTGGTGATGTATACGAATTACCCAGGTGCTACTGGTTTTGGAGGCATGAAAGGGTCACGGAGAGCAGCTGAGGCTTGGCACTGGGACAGGCTAGGAAATGACATTGGTGAAAGTGCAGCCTCAGTTGCAGTAAAAGGCCCAGGACTCAAGGGGTCATGCAAAGAAGTTAAGGCTTGGCACCATGGAGACAGCATATGAGAGGCTTTTGGTCAAAGTGGAGCTCAGTTGCAGCTGAAGACTCCAGCATATTAGGGATGCTGGTACCATGAGATGACCGCCAAGAACTGAAGCAACAGTGGAATGGAGTCAGCCAGAGCCTAGAGTGCTACAGAAGGTAGAGCTGGAGAAGTGACCCAAGACCTTTCGGGGAGCACAGAAGATCATGTGTGTATCCTAGACACTGGAACAAGAAGCTGTGAAGTTAAGTTGCCTTGGAGACCCTGAGATATTAGAGATGCCAGCGTCGTGGGTTACCTGCTGAGGAAAGCTACTAACAGGGAGTGGAAACAACAAATGTGAAAGGAGATGCTATCCAGATGGAGAGGCCGCGTTTGGAGGTTGTCCGGCTGGGTTTGGTTCTGCTTAGGTCCAGTATTTTCTCACCATGATATTTTGGTAATATATATTCTGTTATGTTTGAAATATGTGGTGTGGTTTTTTATTTTGACTTTATAGGGCATTACAGTTAAGAGACTGCATGAATCTAAGAAGAGACTTTGAACTTTGGACTTTTATTTTTTTCCCTTTTTAAAAAATTGGATATCTTCTTTATTTACATTTCAAATGTTATTCCCTCTCCTGGTCCCCTCCCCCTCTCGGAAGCCCCCATCCCATCCCCCCTCTATCTACCAGCTTCTATGAGGGTGTTCCTCCACCCACCCACTCCCCCTTCCTGCCCTTGCATTCCTTACACTGGAACATGGAGCCGGCACAGGACCAATGGCCTCTCCTCTCACTGATGCCCGACGAGGCCATCCTCTGCTACATATGTGGCTGGGGCTCTCTATGTGTACTCTTCGGTTGGTGGTTTAGTCCCTGGGAACTCGGGGGGGGGGGCTTTGGATGGTTGATATTGTTGTTCTTCCTATGGGGCTGCAAACCCCTTCAGCTCCTTCAGTCCTTTCTCTAACTCCTCTATTTGGGAGGAGTTACAGAGACAAAGTTCAGAGCAGAGACTGAAGGAACGACCATCCAGAGACTGCCACACCTGGGGATCCAAAACCAGACACTATTGCAGAGGCCAACAATATTTTGCTGACAGGAGCCTGATATAGCTGTCTCCTGAGAGGCTCTGCTAGTGCCTGGCAAATATAGAAGTGGACGCTCACAGTCATCCATTGGATGGAGCACAGGATCCCCAATGGAGGAGCCAGAGAAAGTAACCAAGGAGCTGAAGGGGTCTAAAACCCCATAGGAAGAACATCAATATGAACTATCCAGTACCCCCAGAGCTCCTTGGAACTAAACCACCAATCAAAGAAAACACATGGTAGAACTTGTGGCTCTAGCTGTATATGTAGCAGAGGATGGCCTAGTCGGTCATCAATGGGAGGAGAGGCCTTAGATCCTGTGAAGGTTCTATGCCCCAGTATAGGGGAATGCTAGGGCCAGGAATGGGAGTGGGTGGGTTGGGGAGCAGGGGGAGAGGGGATAGGGGATTTTTGGAGGAGAAACTAGGAAAGGGGATAACATTTGAAATGTAAATAAAGAAAATATCTAATTAAAAAAAACAAAAGAAGAAAACTATGACTTCATAAAAAAATTCAAAAAAAAAATCCTCCTCCTTTGGGTACCCCATGCTCAATTCAATGGTTGGCTGCGAGCATCCAACTCTCTATTTGTTAGGTTCTGGCGCAGCCTCTCAGGAGACAGCTATATCAGGCTCCTGTCAGCAAGCACTTCTTGGCATCTACAATATTGTCTGCATTTGGTGACTATATATGGGATGGATCCCCAGGTTGGGCAGTCTCTGGATGGTCTTTCCTTCAGTCTCTGGTCCACACTTTGTCTCTGTATTTGTTCCTGTGAGTATTTTGTTACCCCTTCTAAGAGCTTCATATGGTCTGTGAATTGTATCTGGGGTATCTTAGCTTTTGGGCTAATAGCCACTTATCAGTGACTGAATACCATGTGTGTTCTTTTGTGATTGGGTTACCTCACTCAGGATAAGATTTTCTAGTTCCATCCATTTGCCTAAAAATTTCATGATGTCATTGTTTTTAATAGCTGCATAGTACTGCATTGTGTAAATTTACCACATTTTCTGTATCCATTTCTCTGTTGAAGGACATCTGGGTTCTTTCCAGCTTCTGGCTATTATAAATAAGGCTGCTATGAACATAGTGGAGCATGTGTCCTTCTTATATGTTGGAGCATCTTTTGGATATATGCCCCAAAATGGTATAGCTGGGTCCCAGGTAATACTTGTTGTGATCATAAGAAGAGAAAGAGCTATCAAGATATGTTTTGGCTGGGTGTGGGGGAAGGGGGTGCCTCGGAGGGCTCATGCCGAGGCATCCCTTCCCCCTGAGGGACCAGACACACTGGTATAGTATAGAATAGAGTTTATTCAGGGCATGGGGAAGGGAGTTAAGAGAATAGCAGAGGCAGAGAAAGGCAGAGAGGAGAGAGGAGAGAAGTGGGAGCCGGCCACGACCACATGGAGAGAGGAGGGAACAAGGGGGCAAGAGGCAAGAGAGAGATGAGAGAGCAAGAGGGTTAGAGAGAGAGAGAGAGAGAGAGAGAGAGAGAGAGAGAGAGAGAGAGAGAGAGAGAGGAGGGGCCAAGTAGCCCCTTTTATAAGGTCAAACCTACCTGGCTGTTGCCAGGTAACTGTGGGGAGGAGCCTACCTGGCTGCTGCCAGGAACTGTGGGGGTGGAGTTTAGACAGAGCACCAACAGGAACTGCCAGAAAGATTTTCAGAGTGGTTATACCAGCTTGCAATGCCACCAACAATGGAGGAGTGTTCCTCTTTCTCTTCAACACCATCTACTGTCACCTGAGTTTTTGATCTTAGCCATTCTGACTCGTGTGAGGTGGAATCCCAGGGTTATTTTGATTTGCATTTCCCTGATGACTAAGGATGTTGAACATTTCTTTAGGTGTTTCTCAGCCATTAGATATTCCTTAGTTGAGAATTCTTTGTTTAGCTCTGTACCCATTTTTAAATAGGGTTATTTGTTTCTTTGGAGTCTAACTTTGAGTTCTTTGTATAAATTGGATATTAGCCCTGTATTGGATGTAGGATTGGTAAAGATCTTTTCCCAATCTGTTGGTTGCTGTTTTGTCCTATTGACAGTGTCCTTTGCCTTACAGAAAGAACCTTGGCAATTTTATTAGGTCCCGTTTGTTGATTGTTGATCTTAGAGCATAAGTCATTGGTGTTCTGTTCAGGAAAATTTCCCCTGGGTCTGTGTGTTTAAGGTTCTTTCCCACTTTCTCTTCTATTAGTTTCAGTGTATCTGGTTTTATGAGGAGATCCTGGATCCATTTGGACTTGAGTTTTGTACAAGGAGATAAGAATGGATCAATTCCAATTCTTCTACATGCTGACTGCCAGTTGAACCAGCACCATTTGTTGAAAATGCTGTCTTTTTTCTTTTTTTTTTTTTTTGGTTTTTCGAGACAGGGTTTCTCTGTGTAGCCCTGGCTGTCCTGGCACTCACTTTGTAGACCAGGCTGGCCTCGAACTCAGAAATCCGCCTGCCTCTGCCTCCCGAGTGCTGGGATTAAAGGCGTGCGCCACCACGCCCGGCTGTGCTGTCTTTTTTCTACTGGATGGTTTTATCTCCTTTGTCAAAGATCAAGTGACCATAGGTGTGTGGGTTCATTTCTGGGTCTTCAATTCTATTCAACTGATCTTCCTGCCTGTCTTTGCACCAATACCATACAGTTTTTGGTCACTATTGCTCTGTAATACAGCTTGAGGTCAGGGATGGTGATTCCCCCAGAAGTTCTTTTATGGTTGAGAATAGTTTTCGATATCCTGGGTTTTTTGTTATTCCAAATGAATTTGAGAATTGCCCTTTCTAGCTCTATGAAGAATTGAGTTGGAATTTTAATGGTGATTGCATTGACTCTGTAGATTGCTTTCAGCAAGATGGCCATCTTTACTACATTAATCCTGCCAGTCCATGAGCATGGGAGAGTTTTCCATCTTTTGAGATCTTCGATTTCTTTCTTCAGAGACTTAAGATTCTAGTTATACAGATCTTTCACTTGCATGGTTAGAGTCACATCAAGGTGTTTTATATTATTTGTGACTATTGTGAATGGTGTCGTTTCCCTAATTTCTTTCTCAGGGTGTTTATCATTTGAGTATAGGAAGGCTGCTGATTTGTTTGAGTTAATTTTATATCCAGCCACTTTGCTCAAGTTGTTTATAAGCTGTAGGAGCTCTCTGGTAGAATTTTTGTGGTCCCTTATATATACTATCATATCATCTGCAAATAGTGATATTTTGACTTCTTCATTTCCAATTTGTATCCCTTTGACATCCTTTTGTTGTCTAATTGCTCTGGCTAGGACTTTGAGTACTATATTGAATAGGTAGGGAGAGAGTGCACAGCCTTGTCTAGACCCTGATTTAGTGGGATTACTTCAAGTTTCTCTCCATTTAGTTTGATATTGGGTATTGGTTTTCTGTATATTGCATTTACTATGTTTAGGTAAGGGCCTTGAGTTCCTGATCTTTCCAAGACTTTTACTATGAACGGGTGTTGAATTTTGTCAAATGCTTTCTCAGCATCTGTCTTAGTTAGGGTTTTACTGCTATGAACAGACACCATGACCAAGGCAAGTCTTATAAAACACAACATTGAATTGGGGCTAGCTTACGGTTTCAGAGGTTCAGTCCATTATCATCAAGGTGGAAGCATGGCAGCATCCAGGCAGGCATGGAGCAGGCAGAGCTGAGAGTTCTACATCTTCATCCAACGGCTGCTACTGGAAGACTGACTTCCAGGCAACTAGGGTGAGGATCTTATGCCCACACCCACAGTGACACACTCATTCCAACCAGGTCACACCTATTCCAACAAGGCCACACCTCCAGATGGTGCCACTCCCTGGTCCAAGGATATACAAACCTTCACAACATCTAATGAGATGATCATGTGGTTTTTTTCTTTGAGTTTGTTTATATGGTAGATTACGTTGATGGATTTCCATATATTGAACCATCTCTGCATCACGGGAATGAAGCCTACTTGATTGTGGTGAATGATCATTTTGATGTGTTCTTGGATTCTGTTTGTGAGAATTTTATTGAGTATTTTTGTATCATATTCATAAGGGAAATTGGTCTGAAGTTCTTTTTCTTTGTTGGATCTTTGTGTGTTTTAGATATAAGCGTAACTGTTGTTTTATAGAACGAATTGGGTAGCGTTCCTTCTGTTTCAATATTGTGGAATAGTTTGAAGAATATTGGTATTAGGTCTTTTTTGAAGATCTGCTGGAATTCTGCACTAAACCCATCTGGTCGTGGGCTGTTTTTGGTTAGAAGACTTTTAGTAACTGCTGCTATTTTTTTAGGGGTTATGGGATTTTTTTTAGATGGTTTATCTGACCCTGATTTAACTTTGGTACCTGGTATCTGGCTAGAAAATTGTCCATTTCATCAAGATTTTCCAATTTTGTTGAGTATAGACTTTGGTAGTAGGATCTGATGATTTTTTTTTTTTTAATTTCCTCGGTTTCCGTTGTTATGTCTGCCTTTTCATTTTTGATTTTGGTAATTTGGATACAGTTCCTGTGCCCTCTGGTTAGTCTGGCTAAGGGTTTATCTATCTTGTTGATTTTCTCAAAGAACCAGCTTCTGGTTTTGTTGATTATTTGTATATTTCTTTTTGTTTCTACTTGGTTGGTTTTAGCTCTGAGTTTGATTATTTCTTGCAGTCTATTCCTCTTGGGTGTATTTGCTTCTTTTTGTTCTAGACCTTTCAGGTGGGCTGTCAAGCTGCTAGTGTATGCTCTCTCCAGTTTCTTTTTGGAGGCACTTAGAACTATGAGTTTTCCTCTTACCTCTGCTTTCATTGTGTCACATAAGTTTTGGTATGATGTGCCTTCATTTTCATTAAACTCTGAAGAGTCCTTAATTTCTTTCTTGACCAAGTTATCGTTGAGTAGGGCGTTCTTCAACTTCCATGTTTTATGTGTGCTTTCAGTTGTTTTTGCTGCTATTGAAGACCAGCCTTAGTCCATGGTGATGTGATAGGATGCATGGGATTATTTGAATCTTCTTGTATCTGTTGAGGCCTGTTTTATGACCAATTATATGGTCAATTTTGGAGAAGGTACCATGAGGTCCTGAGAAGAAGGTATATTCTTTTGCTTTATGATGAAATGTTTATAGATATCTGTTAGATCTGTTTGGTTCATAACTTCTGTTAGTTTCACTCTGTCTCTGATTAGGTTCTATTTCCATGATCTTTCCATCACTGAGAGTGGGGTGTTCTAGTCTCCCAACTATTATTGTGTGGGGTGCAATGTGTGATTTAAGCTTTAGTAAAGTTTCTTTTAAGAATGTGGTTGCCCTTGCATTTGGAGCATTGATGTTCAGAACTGAGAGTTCATCTTGATAGATTTTTTGCTTGATGAGTATGAAGTGTCCTTCCTTATCTTTTTTGATTACTTTTGGTTGAAAGTTGATTTTATCAGATATTAGAATGGCTACTCCAGCTTGTTTCCTGAGACTGTTTGCTTGGAAAATTGTTTTCCAAACTTTTACTCTGAGGTAGTGTCTGTCTTTGTCACTGAGGTGTGTGTTCTGTATGCAGCAAAGTGCCAGGTCCTGTTTACATATCCAGGCTGTTCGTCTATGTCTTTTGGGGGGAATTGGGCCCATTGATGTTATGAGATATTAAGGAAAAGTGATTGTTACTTCCTGTTATTTTTGTTGTTGGAGGAATTGTGTTTGTGTGGCTATGTTCTTTTGGGTTTGTTGAAAAAAGATTACTTTCTTGCTCTGTTCTTCCTTTCTTTTTTTCTTTCTTTCTTTCTTTCTTTCTTTCTTTCTTTCTTTCTTTCTTTCTTTCTTTCTTTCTTTCCTTCTTTTCTTAAAGATTTATTATGATAAGTAAGTACATTGTACGTGTCTTCAGACATGCCTGAAGAAGGCATCAGATCTCATTATGGGAGGTTGTGAGCCACCAAGTGGTTGCTGGGATTTGAACTCAGGACCTCCAGAAGAACAGTCAGTGCTCTTACCCACTGAGCCATCTCACCAGCCCTTTCTTGCTTTTTCTAAGGTATAATTTCCTTCCTTTTGTTGGAGTTTTCCATCTATTATTCTTTGTAGGGCTAGATTTGTGGAACGATATTGTGTAAATTTGGTTTTGTCATGGAATACCTTGGATTCCCCATCTATGGTAATTGAGAGTGTTGCTGGGTGTAGTAGCCTGAGCTGATATTTGTGTTCTCTTAGAGTCTGTATGACATCTGCCCAGGATCTTCTAGCTTTCATAGTCTCTGGTGAGAAGTCTGGTATAATTCTGATAAGGTCTACCTTTATATGTTATTTGACCTTTTTCTCTTACTGCTTTTAATATTCTTTCTTTGTTTAGTGCATTTGGTGTTTTGATTATTATGTGATGGGAGGAGTTTTGAAAGCTTGGCCCACAGTGAATGGTACTATTAGGTGGTGTGGTCTTGTTGGAGTAGGTTCAGATTTGTTGGAGGAAGAGCTTCACTGTGTGGGCAGGCTTTAGGGCCTCCTATGCCCAACTTTGCCCAGCGTGAAATCATAGGCTCATCCTGGCTGCCTACAGAAGAAAGTCCCTTTTCTGTTTCCTGGTGATCAAGATGTAGAATTTTCATAATCTCCTGCACCAAGTCTGCCTGCACCCTCCCCTGCTTTCCTCCATATTGATAATGGACTAAACCTCTAAAACTGTAAGCCAGCCCTAATTCAATGTTTTCCTTTACAAGGGTTGCCTTGGTCATGGTATCTATTCACAGCATTGTAAACCCAAACTAATACAGAAGGCTAGAGTGTAAAGGGAGGGAGTCAGTATCATTAGTCTACCTCCTGCTGATTAGAGGCGTTGAGTTTTGGGGGCAATGTTGATCTTCATCATTAGGATATCTCCAACCAGCAAACAGCAACTAGCAAAAAGCAATAGCAGCAGCAGCTGCACCCCTCTTGGTGTCTTGAATTTATGTACCCTCTCAAACATCCCCAGAATTCCAAATATCACACATCCACAAAAATTATCTGCAGCTGTCAAAACCATGCCCCTGCTAGAACATGAGTCAAATCATAGTCTGTTGCTGTGGACAATCTAAAGCAATCCCATATCCCACTCCTGGCGTTAGAACAAAAACATATTCCTATAACATTTTTATGCTTTTGAGAGACCACAATTCTCACTACAATAGGCTGTTTATCAGTCTGTTAGTCAGTCTGTCTGTCTCCGTCTCTCTCTCTCTCTATTCATTTATTTGGGGCCTGCCAATGATAATTCCTGGAAAAAGATGTCTATGAAGACTGATTGATAAGAACTGCAGGGTTGTAGAGAGGTTGGGATGTTGCAGCTCCAGAGGCAAATTTCATAAGCTGTCTAGCTTTAGCCCCTTGAATAGCCAGCCTTTGCCTACTTCTGTGTCAGAATTAATATCCCATGACTAAAAGATAAAAACATGATTACCTTGGTAAACCACTAGCTTTCATCAACCCAAAAGCTATGAATGTCATCAGACAACATCTGAGGCCTATAGAAAATCTCCCCCATCTTCCTATATCCAGCTCTGATGTACCCACACAATGTATTTTAAACTTCCCCTCTCTCTCTCTCTCTCTCTCTCTCTCTCTCTTTTTCCGGAGACAGGGTTTCTCTGTGTAGCCCTGGCTGTCCTGGAACTCACTCTGTAGACCAGGCTGGCCTCCAAATCAGAAATCTGCCTGCCTCTGCATCTGCCTCCCGAGTGCTGAGATTAAAGGCGTGGCCACCACGCCCGGCTTATTTTAAACTTTCATTGATTGATGACTTTCTTTGTTCTGTAAAACCATAACACTTCATGAAACTTCTTTTACATAGGGACATGGAATTTGTGGTAACCTAAATCTGGTCCTTGTCTATTGCCACTCAAATGTGACACTAGACTAAACTGTTGAATAGTTGAAAGCTGTGTTTTTCTATTGATATTAGGTGCCTAACATGGGGTCTATGAATGATCCACCTTTCACCAGAGGAGTCACCTGAATGTAAGTTAGGTGTGCCCATGGGCCCATTGAGTTCAGGCCATCTGGTGTTATTCCCTCAAATGGATTGTTGGAGAGTTCTCTCTGGGGTTTTCAGACAGTCCTTAATGTTGTCAGTGGTCCACTTATTTACTCTGAGCTGGTGATTCAGGGCTCTAACAGCCACACTGGCCAGGGAAGCAGATAGGCAAGCTTCATTTGTCATCCTCTTCCAAATCCAGTCCCCAGTCCCATGCCCAAATCTAGCAGACCAACTGCCACAGTACCCCATTCCTCTCAGCTCCCATCTTCAGTGGATCATGTAGATCTTGTCCTAAAGCCTTCTACCACCTCATTTGTCTCAGCTGCAGACACCCCTGAGAACCTGGCAGCCATCAGCCAGGGTAGGCCATCTTTACTCTCCCCATTCTCCAAATTCAATACCTCAGCCCCATCCCTAGCTCTGGAGCAGACATGTGATGGAGTCTTTCTTCCCTGTCTATCCATATTACCAGGGATCTATTCAGAACTTGGGAGTCCACCCTGCATTCCTCCCGCCTATGGAATCTCTCAGCAGCCTTCCCTTCTAGCCCATCCCTATTCCTAAGTATCAGCTCCCAGTACCTACAAACACATTCTACCTGGGAATGCCAGTATCCACATGGAGCAGGATCTCAGAAGAATTTGCTACCAGGCAACACAGAGCTACCACACTCTCCTAAGACCTGAGGCATCATTAGAAACCAAGGAATGGAACACCTACGAATAATGATAAGAGCAGATATCAATAAGTACCTAGAATTACAATCACCACAAACCCAGATGCCATTGTGAAAACACAATCAATAATAGCCAGGAAATTATGTCTTCACTAGAGCCCAGCAACCCTACTATAGTATGTATATACTATAGTACTATACTATACTATACTATACTATACTATACTATACTATACTATACTGTGAGAAAGGTAATGTAGCTGAGGCGGAAGACAAAGACTTCAAAATATCTATTATGGATATGCTATTTGTCCTTAAAGAGGAAATGAATATAATTCTTTAATAAAATCTATGAAAATGCAAACAGTAGAATAAAATGAAAGCAGTTTAAGGTTTGCAAGTTGAAGTAGAATCAATAAAACCTAAACTCAAGTAAAATTGTAAATGATAAATTTAGGACCTCAATAAGAAACCTTAGAGCTTCACCACCAGAATACAAATTATGGAAGAAAGACTCTCAGGCACTGAAGACAGACTAGAGTAAATGGATACCTTAGTCAAAGAAAATGTTAAACAAACAAACAAACAAACAAACATAATTCAGGCACAAAACATTCAGGAAATCTGTGACATTATGAAAAAAATTATAAGAAATAGAAATAGAGGAAGATGCAAAAAACACAGGTCAAAACTAGAAAATATTTTTAATATAATTATAGAAGAAAATTTTCCCAACCTAAAGAAGGAGGTGCCTATTAAGCTACAAGAAGCATATAGAATTACCAATAGATTGGACCACACACGAGATTCCCCATGGTATATAATAATTAAATAATTCAACATACAGAACAAAGAAAGAATAATAAAAGCTATAAGGGAAAATATCTGATATCATATGAAGGCAGACCTATCAGGATAACACTTATAAGACTCTTACAACAATTAAGTCAAATATTCTTCAAAGTATTCCATGAAAAAGAAATAGAAGGAACTCTGCCCAACTCTTTTTATGATGGCACAGTTACTTTGATAACCTAAACTACATATAAACCCAACAAAGAAAGAGAATGACAGACCAGTTTCCCTTTTTATACCAAGTTTACAGCCAACATCAACCTAAATGGAGAGAAACTCAAAGCAAAGAAGCTAAAAAAAAAAAAAAATCAGGAACAAGACAAGGCTGGTCACTCTCTCCATACCTACTGAATCCAGTACTTGAAGTCTTAGTGAGAACAGTAAGACTACTCAAGGAGATCAAAGGAATACAAATAGCAAAGGAAGAATTAAAAAAACCTCCATTTGCAGATGATATGATAGTATACAGAAGTGATCCTAAAGTTCCTCCAGGAAACTTCTTTATCTGTGAACCATTTAAATAGCAGGATACAAAACTAACTTACAAAAAGCTATAGTCTTTCTATGTACAAATGACAGACAGAGAAAGAAATCAGGGAAATGAGGCCTTTCACAATACCTTCAAGTAATATAAAATGTTCTGGGGTAACTCTAACCAAGCAAATGAAAGACTTGTATGATAAAAAAAAAACTTTAAGGCACTGAAGAACAAAATTGAAGAAAATATCAGAAGATGGATAGCTCTCTCATGCTCATAGATTGTTAGGATTTATATAGCAAAAATGACCATCCAATCAAAAGCAATCTATAAATGCAATGCAATCCCACCAACTCTTCACAGGAGTTGAAAGAAAAATTTTCAGCTTCACATTGAAACACCAAAAACCCAAGATAGCTAAAACACTCCTGAATAATAGAAGAACTAAAGGATGTGTCATCATACCCAGTCTCAAATCATGTTACAGAGCTGTTGTACAAAAATCACTATGGTAGATGGGTGGTGGTGGTACTTGCCTTTAATTCCAGTACTTGGTAGGCAGAGGCAGGCAGTTGTGAATATGAGGCCAGCCCAGTCTACAAATCGAGTTCCAGGACACCCAGGGCTGTTACACTGAGAAAAGCTGTCTTGGGAAAAAACCAACCAACCAACCAACCAACCAACCAACCAACCAAACAAACAAACAAACAAAACCCACCAAAGCATTGGCACAAAAACAGACATATTGATAAATAAAATTTAACTGAAGACCCAGAAATAAGTACACACCTATGGACACCTGATTTTGATAAAGAAGCCAGAAGAAATAAATACAGAAAATAAGACAGCACCTTTAGCAGATGGGGCTGGTCAAACTAGAGGGCTGCATGTAGAAGATTGCAAATAGATCCACATTCACCACCCTGCAGAAAACTCAGCTCCAGACAGATGAAAGAACTCAACAGAAAGCCAGATACACTGAATTTGACAGAAGAGTAAGTGGGGAATAGTCTTGAACTCATTAGCACCGGAAAAGATCTTCTGAACAGAACAATAGTGTAGGCAGTAAGAGCACAATTAATAAACGGGACCTCATCAAACTAAAAAGCTTCTGAGTGGCAAAGGACACAGTCAATCAGACAAGGTGGCAGCCTACAGAACAGGAAAAAAAATTTTTTTACCAAATACCCATCCCATCCCATAGAGGACTAATATTCAAAACATATGAAGAACTTTAAAAAAAAAAAACCAAAAAACAAAAAACAAAAAAACTGGACATCAAGAACACAAATAACTCAGTTAAAATATGCGATACAGATCTAAACAGAGAAATCTCAAAAGAGAGGTCAAATGGCGGAGAAGCATGTAAAGAAATATTCAACATCCTTAGTCATCAGGAAAATGCAAATCACAACTACTTTGATAATTCATTTTATACCAAGAGTAATGACCATAAAACAACTGAAAGATAATATTGGTGAGAATGTGGAGTACAGGGAGCACTCCTCCATTACTGCTCAGAGTGCAAACATGTACAGTCACTAGGAAAGTCAACATGCAAGCTCCTCAGCATAATGGGAACTGAGTGACCTCAAGATCCAGGTATACCACTCTTGGGAATATACCCAGTCTACTATAGAGACACTTGTTCAACTATGCTCATTGCTGCTGTATTCAAAACAGTCAGAAATTAGAAACAATCTAGATGTCTGTTGATGGGTGAGTTGATGAAGAAATTGTGATACATTTGCACAATTGAATATTATTCAGCTATTAAAAATGAAATTGGGAGACCTTGGACGAAAACTCTGCAGCTAGCTCCACAACACCCAGAGGAAGATCCATTCTCAGGCACTCTAACACTCCCAGGATCATAGGATCAGAGGTGAGGAGGACACAACCTCTGCCCCAACACCAGAAGTAACTGGGACCAGCGGGACCCAGGCACTCAGGAACTCTGCCTGACTAGTGGCACGGGTTCCTTCCTGTCTGGGCCAGTGCCCTGAGCAGACCTTGGGTGCTAACTCTACAGCCAGTCCCACAACACCCAGAAAGAGTTCCACTCCCAGGCACTGTAACATGCCCAGGACCACAGGATCACAGGTTTCCAGAATCACAGAAGGACAGAGACAGCTGAACTCTGAGGAGTTCTGACACAACCAGGCTACAGTCAGATATAGCAAGGGCAGGTAGCACTAGAGATAATCAGATGGTGGGAGGCAAGCATAAGAACATAAAACAACAGAAACCAAGGTTATTTGGCATCATCAGAACCCAGTTCTCCTACCATAGCAAGTCCTGGATACACCATCACAACAGAAAAGCAAGATTCAGATCTAAAAGTCACTTCTCATGATGATGATAGAGGACTTTAAGAAGGACATAAATCACTCCCTTAAAGAAATACAGGAGAATACAGGTAAACAGCTAGATGCCCTTAAAGAGGAAACACAAAAATCCCTTAAAGAATTATAGGAAAACACAACCAAAGGGGCAAAGGAAATGAGCAAAACCATCCAAGATATAAAAATGGAAATAGAAACAATAAAGAAATTACAAACTGGAGAGAGAAAACCTAGGAAAAAGATCAGAAGTCACAGACACGAGCATCACCAACACAACACAACAGTCAAAGAAAACTCAAAAGGCAAAAGCTCCTAACCCAAAACATCCAGGAAATCCAGGACACAAAGAGAAGACCAAACCTAAGGATAATAGGTCTAGAAGAGAGTGAAGTTCCACAACTTAAAGGGCCAGTAAATAGTCAACAAAATTATAGAAGAAAACTTCCCTAACCTAAAGAAAGAGATGCCTACAACCATACAAGAAGCCTACAGAACTCCAAATAGATTGGACCAGAAAAGAAATTGCTCCGACACATAATAATCAGAACAACAAATGCATTAAACCAAGAAAGAATATTAAAAGCAGTAAGGTAAAAAGTCAAATAACATATAAGGGCAGACCTATCAGAATTATACCAGACTTCTCACCAGAGACTATGAAAGCCAGAAGATCCTGGGCAGATGTCATACAGATCCTAAGAGAACACAAATATCAGCTCAGGCTACTATACCTAGCAAAACTCTCAATTACCATAGATGGAGAATCCAAGATATTCCACGACAAAACCAAATTCACACAATATCTTTCCATAAATCCAGACCTACAAAGAATACTAGATGGAAAACACCAACACAAGGAGGGAAACTACACCCTAGAAAAAGCAAGAAAGTAGTCTTTTTTCAACAAACTCAAAAGAAGATATCCACACAAACACAATTCCACCTCTAATAACAAAAATAACAGGAAGTAACATGTTGCGGCCCGCCCGCCGTCCACAACACGAACGGTTCAACTGAAAATGGCAGTTCAGGCTGAAAGAGAGGAAACTAGACGGGGCGGAAGAAAAGAATGGAGCCAGGACAACAAGTTCTGATCTAGGCTCAATTTAATATTTCCAGACACCCAGTTTATAAAGGAAGGGGGAGGGAACCCAATTTCCCGCCAAGTAACTCAGGGTCCAGTAGCAGGACGAACACGTGTGTGACTCCAGGCAGCAAAGGCAGGTTCCAGCAGTGGGCGTGGCAGGACGAATGAGCCGGTAGCTCCACCCTTGAGCAGGCAGGTTCCAGGCTGGGGGGAAGGGAGGCCACAGTAACAATCACTTTTCCTTAATATCTCATAACATCAGTGGACCCAATCCCCCCCAAAAGACATAGAGGAACAGCCTGGATATGTAAACAGGACCCAGCATTTTGCTGCATACAGGAGACGCACCTCAGTGACAAAGACATACACTACCTCAGAGTAAAAGTTTGGAAAACAATTTTCCAAGCAAATGGTCTCAAGAAACAAGCTGGAGTAGCCACTGCTGGTGGGATTTGATGCCCTGTCTTTCTGCTGGAGGTAGGCTCTATAAGTCCCCTCTTCCTACCGTCGGGCATTTCATCTAAGGTCTCCCACCCCCCAGGTCTCTGGTGCATTCTGGAGGGTCCCCCCAATCTCCTACCTCCCAAGGTTGCCTGGTTCCATTCTTTCTGCTGACTCTCAAGTCCTTTCCCCTCACCCAATACCAGATCAAGTTCCCCTCTTCCCCTCCCCACTCCTCCCTCCCCCATCCACTGAGCCATCTCACCAGCCCTCCTTCTTTCTTTCTTTCTTTTTTTCTTTCTTTCTAAGTAACTCCGACTGTTCTAGAACTTTCTCTGTAGATCATGCTGGCTAGAACTCAGAGATCTGCCAGCCTCTGTCTCTGTACTGGTGGGATTAAAGCTGTGTACTGCCACTCCTAGAGATTCATATCTTACCCAGGTCCATGTAAAGGACAACCCCGGGTATCTTTTAGACATTGTCATTTTAGAAACATATAATAAAGCTACAAAGACAGTCTTGGAGCTCATGGATAGGCTCACCCATAAACTGTTTTGGTTTTGTTTGTTTGTTTGAGTCAGGTTTCTCTGTGTAGCCCTGGCTTTCCTGGTACTCATTTTGTAGACCAGGCTGGCCTTGAACACAGAGATTTGCCTACCTCTGCCTCCCAAATGCATGTACCACTACTGCCCAGCTGACTTCACAGATAATCTTAATGTGTCACTTCATAATGACCTATTCTAAGAATTACTTATTTCTATTCATAGTTAAAAGTACTAAAGTCCCGTCAATAAGACAAAAAGGCCACCAACAGATTGGGAAAGGATCTTTACCTATCCTAAATCAGAAAGGGGACTAATATCCAATATATATAAAGAACTCAAGAAGGTGGATTCCAGAAAGTCAAATAACCCCATTAAAAATGGGGCTCAGAGCTAAACAAAGAATTCTTACCTGAGGAATAACAAATGGCTGAGAAGCACCTGAAAAAATGTTCATCATCCTTAATCATCAGGGAAATGCAAATCAAAACAACCCTGAGATTCCACCTCACACCAGTCAGAATGGCTAAGATCAAAAATTCAGGTGACAGCAGATGTTGGCGAGGATGTGGAGAAAGGGGAACACTCCTCCATTGTTGGTGGAATTGCAAGCTTGTACAACCACTCTGGAAATCAGTCTGGTGGTTCCTTAGAAAACTGGACATAGTACTACCAGAGGATCCAGCAATACCTCTCCTGGACATATATTCAGAAGATGTTCCAACTTGTAAGAAAGACACATGCTCTACTATGTTCATAGCAGCCTTATTTATAATAGCCAGAAGCTGGAAAGAACCCAGATGCCCCTCAACAGAGGAATGGATACAGAAAATGTGGTACATTTACACAATGGAGTACTACTCAGCTATTAAAAAAATGAATTTATGAAATTCCTAGGCAAATGGATGGATCTGGAGGGCATCATCCTGAGTGAGGTAACCCAATCACAAAGGAACTCACACAATATGTACTCACTGATAAGTGGATATTAGCCCAGAAACTTAGAATACCCAAGATATAAGATACAATTTGGGAAACACATGAAACTCAAGAAGATCGAAGACCAAAGTGTGGACATTTTGCCCCTTCTTAGAATTGGGAATAAAACACCCATGGAAGGAGTTACAGAGACAAAGTTTGGAGCTGAGACAAAAGGATGGATCATCTAGAGACTGCCATATTCGGGGATCCACCCCATAATCAGCTTCCAAACGCTGACACCATTGCATACACTAGCAAGATTTTGCTGAAAGGACCCTGATATAGCTGTCTCTTGTGAGACTATGCTGGGGCCTAGCAAACACAGAAGTGGATGCTCACAGTCAGCTATTGGATGGATCACAGGGCCCCCAATGGAGGAGCTAGAGAAAGTACCCAAGGAGCTAAAGGGGTCTGCAACCCTATAGATGGAACAACAATATGAACTAACTAGTACCCCCCGGAGCTTGTGTCTTTAGCTGCATATGTATCAGTGGAAAGAGAGACCCATTGGTCGTGCAAACTTTATATGCCTCAGTACAGGAGAACGCCAGGGCCAAGAAGTGGGAGTGGGTGGGTAGAAGAGTGTGTGGGAGAGTATGGGGGACTTTTGAGATAGCATTAGAAATGTAAATGAGGAAAATACCTAATAAAAAATTTTTAAAAGAAGTATTAAAGTCTTTATGACTTTATCCTGCTCTGGTGCTTCTGGATGCTTCTACCTAACATAATGACTTAAATATTTAACAGAGGATTAAATTTTTTTAAAGATTTATTTATTTATTTTATGTATTTTTTAAATGAGTATACTATAGCTGTACCGATGGTTGTGAGCCTTCATGTGGTTGTTGGAAATTGAATTTTAGGACCTCTACTTGCTCCAGTCAACCCCACTCATTCAGGTCAACTCTGCTTGCTCAGTCCCTACTCACTCTGGCCCAGAGATTTATTTGTCATTATACTTAAGTATACTGTAGCTGTCTTCAGACACACCAGAAGAGGGCGTCAGATCTCATTATGGGTGGTTGTGAGCCACCATGTGGTTGCTGGGGTTTGAACTCAGATCCTTCAGAAGAGCAATCAGTGTTCTTAGCCACTGAGCCATCCACCCAGCCCCCAATTAATTTTTTTAATGAAAACAAAAATGATTACTGGATTTTTCCTGTGTTTATAACTGTTAGCTATCTAAGATGCCATATTTGTTCTCTGTGTTATAGATGCAGAGACTCCTGAGTGTTCATTTAAAATGACCTCATTAAATTAAAAAAATTGTATCAACAATATTAAAACTAAGGTATGTTATAAAAATATTGTAAAAAACTAAATATAATTGTAACTAAGTTGATTATACTATAAATGTTATAAAAAGTTTTAAGGTCAAAATGTAATACCCTGTGAAAAAATTATTTCCCAATTCTCTATAACAGTATTTTTTAAATGAGTGAATTTTTTTTTTTTTTTTTTTTTTTTTTTGGTTTTTCGAGACAGGGTTTCTCTGTGTAGCCTTGGCTGTCCTGGAACTCACTTTGTAGACCAGGCTGGCCTCGAACTCAGAAATCCGCCTGCCTCTGCCTCCCGAGTGCTGGGATTAAAGGCGTGCGCCACCACGCCCGGCTAAATGAGTGAATTTTTAAAAAAACTGATATATTTTTATTTTGTGTACAGCGGTGTTATGCCTGCTTGCATGTGTGTGTGTGATGGTACAGGATCTCCTGGAACTGGAGTTACAGATCATTATGAGCTGCCATGTGTGTTCTGGACATTGAACCCAGGTCCTTTTATAGAGCAGACAGTGCTCTTAACCACTGAGCCAATTCTGCATGCTCAAGGGTATGCTCTTTTTTTTTTTTTAATATTTTATTACATATTTTCCTCAATTACATTTCCAATACTATCCCAAAAGTCCCCCATAGCGCCCCCCACTTCCCTACCCACCCATTCCCATTCTTTTGGCCCTGGCATTCCCCTATATTGGGGCATATAAAGTTTGCAAGTCCAATGGGCCTCTCTTTCCATTGATGGCCGACTAGGCCATCTTTCGATACATATGCAGCTAGAGACAAGAGCTCCAGGGTTCTGGTTAGTACATCATGTTGTTCCAACAATAGGGTTGCAGATCCCTTTAGCTCCTTGGATACTTTCTCTAGCTTCTCCATTGGGAGCCCTGTGATACATCCAATAGCTGACTGAACATCCACTCCTGTGTTTGCTAGGCCCCAGCATCGTCTCACAAGAGACAGCTATATTTGGGTCCTTTCAGCAAAATCTTGCTAGTGTATGCAATGGTGTCAGCGTTTAGAAGCTGATTATGGGACGGATCCCTGGATACAGCAGTCTCTAAATGGTCCATCCTTTCATCACAGCTACGAACTTTGTCTCTGTAACTCCTTCCCTGGGTGTTTTGTTCCCAATTCTAAGAAGGTGCACAGTGTCCACACTTTGGTCTTCATTCTTCTTGAGTTTCATGCGTTTATCAAATTGTATCTTATATCTTGGGTATCCTAAGTTTTGGGCTAATATCCACTTATCAATGAATACATATTGTGTGAGTTATTTTGTGATTGTGTTACTTCACTCAAGATGATGCCCTCCAGGTCCATCCATTTGGCTAGGAATTTCATAAATTCATTCTTTTTAATAGCTGAGTAGTACTCCATTGTGTAAATGTACCATAATTTCTGTATCCATTCCTCTGTTGAGGGACATCTGGGTTCTTTCCAGCTTCTGGCTATTATAAATAGGGCTGCTATGAACATAGTGGAGCATGTGTCCTTTTTACCGGTTGGGACATCTTCTGGATATATGCCCAGGAGAGGTATTGCTGGATCCTCCGGTAGTACTATGTCCAATTTTCTGAGGAACCACCAGACTGATTTCCAGAGTGGTTGTACAAGCTTGCAATCCCACCAACAATGGAGGAGTGTTCCTCTTTCTCCACATCCTCGCCAGCATCTGCTGTCACCTGAATTTTTGATCTTAGCCATTCTGACTGGTGTGAGGTGGAATCTCAGGGTTGTTTTGATTTGCATTTCCCTGATGATTAAGGATGTTGAACATTTTTTCAGGTGCTTCTCTGCCATTCGGTGAGAATTCTTTGTTCAGTTCCTCAGGTGAGAATTCTTTGTTCAGTTCTGAGCCCCATTTTTTAATGGGGTTATTTGACTTTCTGGAGTCCACCTTCTTGAGTTCTTTATATATATTGGATATTAGTCCCTTATCTGATTTAGGATAGGTGAAGATCCTTTCCCAATCTGTTGGTGGATTTTTTGTCTTATTGATGGTGTCTTTAGCCTTGCAGAAGCTTTGCAGTTTCATGAGGTCCCACTTGTCAATTCTCGATCTTACAGCACAAGCCATTACTGTTCTATTCAGGAATTTTTCCCCTGTGCCCATATCTTCAAGGCTTTTCCCCACTTTCTCCTCTATAAGTTTCAGTGTCTCTGGTTTTATGTGAAGTTCCTTGATCCACTTAGACTTGACCTTAGTACAAGGAGATAGGAATGGATCAATTCGCATTCTTCTACATGTTAACAACCAGTTGTGCCAGCACCATTTGTTGAAAATGCTGTCTTTCTTCCACTGGATGTTTTTAGCTCCCTTGTCGAAGATCAAGTGACCATAGGTGTGTGGGTTCATTTCTGGGTCTTCAATTCTATTCCATTGGTCTATTTGTCTGTCACTATACCAGTACCATGCAGTTTTTATCACAATTGCTCTGTAGTAGAGCTTTAGGTCCGGCATGGTGATTCCACCAGAGGTTCTTTTATCCTTGAGAAGAGTTTTTGCTATCCTAGGTTTTTTGTTATTCCAGATGAATTTGCAGATTGCACTTTCTAATTCGTTGAAGAATTGATTTGGAATTTTGATGGGGATTGCATTGAATCTGTAGATTGCTTTTGGCAAGATAGCCATTTTTACAATGTTGATCCTGCCAATCCATGAGCATGGGAGACCTTTCCATCTTCTGAGATCTTCTATAATTTCTTTCTTCAGAGACTTGAAGTTTTTATTATACAGATCTTTCACTTCCTTAGTTAGAGTCACGCCAAGATATTTTATATTATTTGTGACTATTGAGAAGGGTGTTGTTTCCCTAATTTCTTTCTCAGCCTGTTTATTCTTTGTGTAGAGAAAGGCCATTGATTTGTTTGAGTTAATTTTATATCCAGCTACTTCACCGAAGCTGTTTATCAGGCTTAGGAGTTCTCTGGTGGAATTTTTAGGGTCACTTATATATACTATCATATCATCTGCAAAAAGTGATATTTTGACTTCATCTTTTCCAATTTGTATCCCTTTGATCTCCTTTTGTTGTCGAATTGCTCTGGCTAGGACTTCAAGTACAATGTTGAATAGGTATGGAGAAAGTGGACAGCCTTGTCTAGTCCCTGATTTTAGAGGGATTGCTTCAAGCTTCTCACCATTTACTTTGATGTTGGCTACTGGTTTGCTGTAGATTGCTTTTATCATGTTTAGGTATGGGCCTTGAATTCCTGATCTTTCCAAGACTTTTATCATGAATGGGTGTTGGATCTTGTCAAATGCTTTTTCCGCATCTAACGAGATGACCATGTGGTTTTTGTCTTTGAGTTTGTTTATATACTGGATTACGTTGATGGATTTCCGTATATTGAACCATCCCTGCATCCCTGGGATGAAACCTACTTGGTCAGGATGGATGATTGTTTTGATGTGTTCTTGGATTCGGTTAGCAAGAACTTTATTGAGGATTTTTGCATCAATATTCATAAGGGATATTGGTCTGAAGTTTTCTATCTTTGTTGGGTCTTTTTGTGGTTTAGGTATCAGAGTAATTGTGGCTTCATAGAATGAGTTGGGTAGAGTACCTTCTGTTTCTATTTTGTGGAATAGTTTGTGAAGAACTGGGATTAGATCTTCTTTGAAGGTCTGATAGAACTCTGCACTAAACCCATCTGGTCCTGGGCTTTTTTTAGTTGGGAGACTATTAATGACTGCTTCTATTTCTTTGGGGGATATAGGGCTGTTTAGATCATTAACCTGATCTTTTTTTTTTTTTTTTTTAAAGATTTATTTATTATTTATTGTATGTAAGTACACTGTAGCTGTCTTCAGACACTCCAGAAGAGGGAGCCAGATCTCGTTACGGATGGTTGTGAGCCACCATGTGGTTGCTGGGATTTGAACTCTGGACCTTCGGAAGAGCAGTCGGGTGCTCTTACCCACTGAGCCATCTCACCAGCCCCATTAACCTGATCTTGATTCAACTTTGGTACCTGGTATCTGTCTAGGAACTTCTCCATTTCATCCAGGTTCTCCAGTTTTGTTGAGTATAGCCTTTGGTAGAAGGATCTGATGGTGTTTTGGATGTCTTCAGGATCTGTTGTTATGTCTCCTTTTTCATTTCTGATTTTGTTAATTAGGATGCTTTCCCTGTGCCCTCTAGTGAGTCTGGCTAAGGGTTTATCTATCTTGTTGATTTTCTCAAAGAACCAGCTCCTTGATTGGTTGATTCTTTGAATAGTTTTTCTTGTTTCCACTTGGTTGATTTCACCCCTGAGTTTGATTATTTCCTGCCGTCTACTCCTCTTGGGTGAATTTGCTTCCTTTTGTTCTAGTGCTTTTAGGTGTGTTGTCAAGCTGCTAATGTGTGCTCTCTCTAGTTTCCTTTTGGAGGCACTCAGAGCTATGAGTTTTCCTCTTAGAAATGCTTTCATTGCGTCCCATAAGTTTGGGTATGTTGTGGCTTCATTTTCATTGTACTGTAAAAAGTCCTTAATTTCTTTCTTTATTCCTTCCTTGACCAAGGTATCATTGAGAAGAGTGTTGTTCAGTTTCCACGTGAAGGTTGGCTTTCTATTATTTATTTTGTTATTGAAGATCAGCCTTAGTCCATGGTGATCTGATAGGATGCATGGGACAATTTCAATATTTTTATATCTGTTGAGGCCTGCTTTGTGACCAATTATGTGGTCAATTTTGGAGAAGGTACCATGAGGTGCTGAGAAGAAGGTATATCCTTTTGTTTTAGGATAGAATGTTCTGTAGATATCTGCCAGATCCATTTGATTCATAATTTCTCTTAGTTTCACTGTGTCCCTGTTTAGTTTCTGTTTCCATGATCTGTCCATTGGTGAAAGTGGTGTGTTGAAGTCTCCCACTATTATTGTATGAGGTGCAATGTGTGCTTTGAGCTTTACTAAAGTTTCTTTAATGAATGTGGCTGCCTTTGTATTTGGAGCATAGATATTTAGGATTGATAGTTCCTCTTGGAGGATTTTACCTTTGATGAGTATGAAGTGTCCCTCCCTGTCTTTTTTAATGACTTTGGGTTGGAAGTCAATCTTATCAGATATTAGAATGGCTACTCCAGCTTGTTTCTTCATGCCATTTGCTTGGAAAATTGTTTTCCAGCCTTTCATTCTGAGGTAGTGTCTATCCTTTTCTCTGAGATGAGTTTCCTGTAAGCAGCAAAATGTTGGGTCTTGTTTGTGTAGCCAGTTTGTTAGTCTATGTCTTTTTATCGGGGAGTTGAGTCCATTGATATTAAGAGATATTAAGGAAAAGTAATTGTTGTTTCCTGTTATTTTTGTTGTTAAAGTTGGCATTTTGTTCTTGTGGCTGTCTTCTTTTAGGTTTGTTGAGGGATTACCTTCTTGTTGTTTCTAGGGCGTGGTTCCTGTCCTTGTATTGGTTTTTTTCTGTTATTATTCTTTGAAGGGCTGGATTCGTGGAGAGATAATGTGTGAATTTGGTTTTGTCGTGGAATACTTTGGTTTCTCCATCTATGTTAATTGAGAGTTTGGCTGGGTATAGTAGCCTGGGCTGGAATTTGTGTTCTTTTAGTGTCTGTATAACATCAGTCCAGGATCTTCTGGCTTTCATAGTCTCTGGTGAAAAATCTGGTGTAATTCTGATAGGCTTGCCTTTATATGTTACTTGGCCTTTTTCTCTTACTGCTTTTAGTATTCTATCTTTATTTAGAGCATTTGTTGCTCTGATTATTATGTGTCGGGAGGTATTTCTTTTCTGGTCCAGTCTATTTGGAGTTCTGTAGGCTTCTTGTATGTTCATGGGCATCTCTTTCTTTAGATTTGGGAAGTTTTCTTCTATAATTTTGTTGAAGATGTTCGCTGGTCCTTTGAGTTGAAAATCTTCATTCTCATCCACTCCTATTATCTGTAGGTTTGGTCTTCTCATTGTGTCCTGTATTTCTTGGATGTTTTGAGTTAGGATCTTTTTGCATTTTACATTTTCCTTGATTGTTGTGCCGATGTTCTCTATGGAATCTTCTGCACCTGAGATTCTCTCTTCCATCTCTTGTATTCTGTTGCTGATGCTCGTATCTATGGTTCCAGATTTCTTTCCTAGGGTTTCTATCTCCAGTGTTGCCTCATTTTGGGTTTTCTTTATTGTGTCTACTTCCCTTTTTAGGTCTAGTATGGTTTTGTTCATTTCCATCATCTGTTTGGATGTGTTTTCCTGTTTTTCTGTAAGGACTTCTACCTGTTTGATTATGTTATCCTGTTTTTCTTTAAGGATTTGTAACTCTTTAGCAGTGTTCTCCTGCAATTCTTTAAGGGATTTTTGTGCTTCCTCTTTATTGTCTTCTGCCTGTTTAGCAGTGTTCTCCTGCATTTCTTTAAGTGTGTTATTAAAGTCCTTCTTGAAGTCCTCTATCATCATCAGGAGATATGCTTTTAAATCCGTGTCTAGCTTTTCCGGTGTGTTGGGGTGCCCTGGACTGGGCGAAGTGGGGGTGCTGGGTTCTGATGATGGTGAGTGGTCTTGGTTTCTGTTAGTAAGATTATTACGTTTACCTTTCGCCATCTGGTAATCTCTGGGGTTAGTTGTTATCGTTGTCACTGTTTAAAGATTGGAGCAGAAGCTGTGTTCCACTCACCAGCAGTCTCTAAATCCTGCGGCGGGGGTCGTGGGTAGCTGACGGTACCCCGGTGCTGGTCCAGCCGTTTTTCTGCTTCCCTAACTAATGCAGTCTCTGGTCCCGCGTGCAATTGGATTGGAGCAGAAGCTGTGTTCCACTCTCCAGAAGTCTTAAGATCCTGTGGTGGGTGTTGTGGGTAGCTGATGAGTGTCAGCCGACCCTGCGCCTCGGCTGCCCCGGTGCTTTTCTGACCGGAAGAGGGTTGTGGCCCTATGTAGGCCGGATTTCTCTCTCCCCAACCAGAGCAGTCTCAGGTCCCGCGTGATTGGACTGGAGCAGAAGCTGTGTTCCACTCACCAGCAGTCCCAAAATCCTGCGGCGGGGGTCGTGGGTAGCTGGCGGGTGTCAGGCAACCCTGCGCTCCCGCTACCCCGACGCTGATCCGGCCGGATGAGGCCTGTGGCTCTACTCAGGCCAGTTTCTGCTTCCCTAACTAATGCAGTCTCAGGTCCCGCGCAATTGGATTGGAGCAGAAGCTGTGTTCCACTCACCAGCAGTCCCAAAATCCTGCGGCGGGGGTCGTGGGTAGCTGGCGGGTGTCAGGCAACCCTGCGCTCCCGCTACCCCGGCGCTGATCCAGCCGGATGAGGCCTGTGGTCCTACTCAGGCCGGTTTCTGCTTCCCTAACTAATGCAGTCTCAGGTCCCGCGCAATTGGATTGGAGCAGAAGCTGTGCTCCACTCACCAGAAGTCTTAAGATCCTGTGGCGGGTGTTGTGGGTAGCTGGCGAGTGTCAGCAGACCCTGCGCCCCAGCTGCCCAGGTGCTTTTCTGACCGGAAGAGGGTTGTGGCCCTATGTAGGCCGGATTTCTCTCTCCCCAACCAGAGCAGTCTCAGGTCCCGCGTGATTGGACTGGAGCAGAAGCTGTGTTCCACTCACCAGCAGTCCCAAAATCCTGCGGCGGGGGTCGTGGGTAGCTGGCGGGTGTCAGGCAACCCTGCGCTCCCGCTACCCCATCGCTGATCCGGCCGGATGAGGTCTGTGGCCCTACTCAGGCCGGTTTCTGCTTCCCTAACTAATGCAGTCTCAGGTCCCGCGCAATTGGATTGGAGCAGAAGCTGTGTTCCACTCACCAGCAGTCCCAAAATCCTGCGGCGGGGGTCGTGGGTAGCTGGCGGGTGTCAGGCAACCCTGCGCTCCCGCTACCCCGGCGCTGATCCAGCCGGATGAGCAAGGGTATGCTCTTAAGCATTGTGCTATCATGAGGAATTTTTACCAAAAAATCACAATAGTTTCAAATAACAAAAAACTACTGAAGACCAAAACTGTGTTTTATTTACTATTTTTACTAAGTAGACTTTAAAATTTATGTTTAGATTTTGGGTCTATGTTTTCCTATGTAGACAAACACTACCTTTTGAGTCGTCCTTCATGGCTTCAACCATAGACCAATTCTGTTTAGAGAGTTAGTCCTAGTTAGAGCATTCCTGCTCAATTTCATAGTGGTTATAAAAGCAATTTTATTAGACAAATATTTAAATCTGTGTATAAAATTTGATCTACTAGATAAACAACACATGGTAATTGTAGAAGACTTATGATAACTAAATAACATAGTATTTTAGCATTGATAAATAAGATTGTAAATTAGAGTCCTCATCAAAGGATAAAGAGAACCAGATGGTTTCATCAACTGAGAAAAAGAAGAGATCGTATCAAAGGCGCCACTCAGATGCACATGTAAAACTGTATGCAGGCTCCAACTCACTCTAGACTGTGAAACAGAGGCAGGGGACTGTCTTGTCATCTGAGGACACATTCGTGTAGACTTTAAAATGCTCTCCAATACCACGGACAACAGAGCACCCACCCTGAGTAAGTAACTCTTTCTCTCACTTTTTATGCTTCTTTAATATGTTTATAATTAGATCTAGAATTTTTAATGATACTTAGTATTCCAACTGGTACCTTTCTAAGTGGTACAATAATACTAATCTTGGTGTAGTGAAGTTATTAATGATGATATTATGTCCTCTTATTGATCATATTATTTGTAATGACTGTTGGTTTATCCTAAATCCCTACGTCATTCAAAAGTAGTTTCCATTTTAAAAGGTTCAAGTGTTTTCACTGTCTTTTTAATATGCCTTCTACATATATATCCTCATCATTCATTCAGTGTTTGGTTGAAACAACAACAACAACAATGTAGCTTTTAAACTTTAACTCCATCTACCCTAACAGGAGATACCCAAAAGTTTGGAATGAAGTTGACTCTTCTTATCCAAGTTATAAAAGACATGAATCTGTGATAACAACATTCATGTTTTATAACTAAGCTCAGAAGTTTTTTTTTTTTTTTATTAAAATAGTTTCTAAGGGGGCTTGAGAGATGGGTCAGCAGGTAAGAGCACTGGCTGCTTTTCCAGTGGACCGGCGTTCAATTCTCAGCAGCCACATGGCAGCTCACAACTGTCTGTAACTCCAGTTCCAGGGCATCTGAAGCCCTCACACAGACATACATGCAGGCAAAATACCAATACACATTAAATAAAAATAACTAAACAATTAAAAAATAAATTCATTCTAAGATGTCCTACAGTATAAATAGATGGATTTAAAAAAAAATTAGACAAAAAATGGGAGTCTACACTACTGAGATGTCTCCCAGAGTCTCATTTCCTTTTAAATACAAGTATTTAGTTAAATATATCTAAATACAAGTATAATAGCTCAGAGTGCAAATAACTGGAAACACAGGATAAAACAGATAATCTAGTTTTTAAAAAAATATGTATTTTCGGTTATTTAAAATGCATGTTTCCGTCATCTGTTCCCTTCACTCCACTGAGCTAATTTTCAGTGCAGCAGTCCCATTATATGCCAGGGTAGGTGTGACCGATATGGAGTGGGTAAGGACAGCAAGTCAGGTCTGCAGCAGGTGCCGATAGTCCTGGGAGGATCCAGGAGTTTCATTCTCTTCTCTATTTTTTCTCCTTTCCTTTCTTTTTTCTATTGATTTTTGAGACTAAGTCTCTATGTAGCCCCGGTACTCTGATGTAGACCAGGCTGTCCTTGAACTCGAAGAGCTCTGCTTGCCTCTGCCTAAACTCTGGGATTAAAGGTGTGCACCACCATGCCTGTCTCAGGAGCTGCTGAGCCTGCTACTCAGCCCCATCTGTATTAGACCCCAGGAATGAGCTTCCTAGCTGTGGGGAAACTTGTAATAGCTAACGAATAGTGTGTGGATCCCCACATGCACAAAAGGTGTTGTTTGGTCGGCAGGGGGAACTGTCAATGAGAACTCCTGGAAAGAAGCTGTCTACAGGAGACTTACTGACTGACTAGAACTGCAGGAATGTAGAGAGGTTGGGATGACTCCAGAGGCAAAATGCCTAATCCTGCCTAGCTTTACTCCCCGAATTCCTTGCCCATCTCTGTGTCAGAACTAATATCCAGTAACTAGAGATAAAAACATTATCAACTATTAGTTTCTACCAACCCTCAAACTAAAAATGCATCCACCCTGAGTAAGTAACCATTTCTCTCACTTTTTATGATTCTTTAATATGTTTATAATTAGATCTAGAATTATAGAGCATCTGAGGCCTATAGAAAGGCTTCACCCATCTTCCTGAAGCTGCTTCTCTGATGTGCCCACCAATGTAGACTTACGAATGAATAGGTTCACCCCTTCCTAGTTCTTTCTGATCTCTGACTGCCTAGTTCAACTCAGATGATCTGTCTCAAACTCCTCTCCAAGCTGACTGTTTCAAACTGGCTTCTTTCAGCTTCTCCCGAATTGCTCTGCTTGGCCTCATACTAACTTTGGCAATATGTTCTAATCTTCTGTTTCCTTCCCATTCTCTGGCTTGTTCTGTATTCACCTGTATCTAGCTTATTCTCTCTGCAACCTGTCTCTGCACAACTGTCCTGGGAAATCAGCCTCCTTTTCTTTCTCCCTGCACTGCTTTCTTAAGTGGCTTCGCCTTCCTCTTTCTTCTTGTGAGAGTGGCTGTCTTAGTTAGTTTTCCTGCTGTGAACAGACACCATGACCAAGGCAAGTCTTATAAGGACAACGTTTAATTGGGGCTGGCTTACAGGTTAGGAGGTTCAGTCCATTTTCATCAAGGCAGGAGCATGGCAGCATCCAGGCAGGCATGGCGCAGGCACAGCTGAGAGTTCTACATCTTCATCCGAAGGCTGCTATGAGGAAACTCACTTCCTGGCAGCTAGGATGAGGATCTTAAAGCCCACACCCACAGTGACACACCTACTTCAACAAGGCCACACCTACTCCAACAGGGACACACCTTCTAATACTGACACTTTCTGGGCAGAGCATATACAAACCATCACAGTTGGGCATATTCTAGTCTGTCAATTCTTTCTGATTTGTCACTTTGTCTGCCCTGCAATTGGACATTACTTTCAAACATGGGGGCTTCCTTCTACCAACTAACTTTACCTTCATTGTTTGGGATGAAAGCTGTGTATTAGAAGTGTGTTTGTATTCCAACCAGAGGGATGAAAGGTGTGTGCTAAGGGTGAGCAGCAACACAACTAGAAACAGATGTTTTCAGTAAATAACATGATCATGGGGTTCACAGTGTGATCAAATACTCTGCAACAGGATCCCTCCTTCCACAATGCAGGTTCCTGGGATTGAACTCAGGCTGTCAGGGCTGGTATCAAGGGTCTTTACCTGCTAAGTCATCTCACCAGCTGGAGTCAGGGACTTTTGAAGCTATCCTCAAATGTGTGAATATATCTGGGGCCAGTTTTGAAATTCTGACCATTTTGCCTGAATCTCCTAAGTGCTAGAATTACAGGTGTGTGTTACCAATTCGGATTTATTTATAACCTTTTTACCCAAGTCTTTAAGCATGTCAGCCTGACTATTATCTAGCCAAGAAAAGGGATTTTAGGAGTAGTATCCTTCTATTAGATAACAGTTTCTTTATTATAAAGCATTTTCATATCACAATCTTTTTTTTTGATGTAGTAGGGACTTTTTTGTACTGGAGATTGAGCTAGGATCATGTACATGCTAGGCAAGCTCTACCACTGAGTTATAGCAGCATCTTTATCTAAGTTTTGAGGTTAAACTGAGATCACATCTTACTTTTCTTGTCAGAGTAACCAAAACTCCACACTAAGAGGTAACTTAAGGGAGAAAAGCGTTGTTTGGGCTGGATATTGTAAGGGGGTGGTCTAGCAAGGCAGGTGGAGTCCATGGTGGCGGGAGCTTGAGGCTAGGCTTGCTTACGTCTTACAGATCAGGATGCAGGTAGCTTGATGAGCTTCTGGGTAGGGCTCCAAGCCATACAGCCTACTTGCCTGTGACTCACTTCCACCAGTGAGCCCCATCTCCCGAAGGTTCGACAATCTCCCAAAATAGCACTATTAGCTTCGGATTCAGCGTTCACTCAGCTGCAGTGGACATCTCAAACTCAAGCTGTACACTTAATCCTGTCCTTACTGGACATTTGGGCAGCAAAGAGTCGGGAGTAGTAAGAGTGGGGGCTCTTCCACTACAGTTTGCAAGTCTGAAAAATACTCCCAAGATATTTTCCTGTTCCCTTTTTAGATACATGAAGAAACCAGGGTAATGGAGAGTAATGCAACCTCAGACCATGTTTTCTGACCTTGTGCATATGCTTGCGAGCCGCCCTCATTTCAGCATTAATGACAAGTGCTGGGGCAAAGGTCTCTGCATGGTCATCTGTTGCTTCCATTAATGTTTGCCTTATGAGGGTTTCAAACAGGACTGATAGGAGCCAGAACCTCTCTGACAAATCCAGGCTTCTCTCTTTGAACTCATTTGCCATGGGCTTGTGGAGTGCTCTTGGTGATCACGTAAGAGCAGGGGCTTGGGAGTAGGATGGAGAGATGACTCAGTGGTTAAGAATACTTAACTGTTCTTGCAGAAGACCTGGGTTCAGTTCCCAGCACCCACGTGGCAGCTCATAACCAGCTGTAGCTCCAGTTCCAGGGGATCCAACAATTTTTTTGGCCTTCATTGGCACTGCAAGCATGTGGTACACATGTGTACCTGCAGACAAAGCACTTACATATACAACATAAAATCTTTCAAAAAGAATTTATGTCTGTAATTTAGGGTATTGTGATACTTAAAATATAGCTTATCTACTTACTAGTTTTTTTTTTAAAAAAAACTTTGTATATTCATACATATATGACTGTTTTGCCTACATGTATGTATGTGTAGATCATGGACGTCTAGTGGCCTCAGAGGTCAGAAGACAGAATCAGATCCTGTAGCTAGAGTTACAGAGGGTTTGCACTGTCATTGTGAGTGCTGGTAACTAAGCCTAGATGTGAAAAACCAACGAGCACTCTTGATCTTTGAGCCATCTCTTTAGTCCTATAATAAAGGCTTCTCTTTGGAGACAAGGTCTCACTATATGGCTCTGGATGGCCTGGAATTTGCTATGTAGATCATGCTGGTCTCAAACTCTCAGTGAGCTTAGTTCCTCTGTCTTATGTGTGTTGAGATTAAATGCATGCCTAGCAAGAATTAAAAAAATAAAAACTAAAAGTACTTCCAGTTGTCTTATTACAATCAAGAACCAGATTTTAAAGCCGGGCGTGGTGGCGCACGCCTTTAATCCCAGCACTCGGGAGGCGGAGGCAGGCGGATTTCTGAGTTCGAGGCCAGCCTGGTCTACAAAGTGAGCTCCAGGACAGCCAGGGCTATACAGAGAAACCCTGTCTCGAAAAAACCAAAAAAAAAAAAACACCCAGATTTTATAACAGGTGAAGATTCTAAATGGAGACCAGGCCTCTATTCAGCAGCAGTAAATGACAGAAAGGCTAATATTTCAAATGGGAATTTCTATCCAAGGTTCTTATATTCATTTTCTTTTTTGCATGTGGTAGTTTGAGCAAGTGTGGTTCCCATAGTCTCATATGTTTGAATGCTTGGTTCCAGTTAGTGGTAACTGTTTGGGAAGGATTAGGACACATGATCTTGTTGGAGGAAGTATTTTCCTGGTGGTGGGACTTGAAATTTCAAAGCCTATGCCAAGAGCAGTGTCTCTCTTGTTGTCTGCAGCCTATGTATCAGGATGTAAAGCTTTCAACTACTGATCCAACACCATGCTTGTCTGCTTCCCACTATGATGATCATGGACTATCCTTCTTAACTGGAGCAAACCCCCAAAGACATGTTTTCTTTTATGAGTTGTCTTGGTCGTGACATCTGTGGTGGTTTGAATATGTTTGGCTCATGGGAAGTGACACTATTAGAAGGTGTGGCCTTGTTATAATAGGTGTGGCCTTGTTAGAGAAAGCCTGTCACTATGTAGGCAGTTTTTGAGGTCTCCTATTGCTCTGGCTCCATCTAATGCAAAAGAGAGTCCCCCCTCCTGTCTGCCTGCAGAAGATAGTCTCCTTCAGCCTGCCTTTGGATCAAGATGTAGAACTCTTGGCTCCTCTAGCATCTAGTCTGCCTGGATGCTGCCATACTTCCATTATGATGATAATGGACTAAACCTCTAAACTAAACTAGCCCCAATAAAATGTTTTTATTTATAAGAGTTGCCTTGGTCATGGTGTCTCTTCATAGCAATAAAACTCAAAGACAGAAGTTGGTACCAGGAGTGGGACATTGCTGTGATAGTCCTAACCATGTTTTTGTTCGGAGGAATGTAGACTTTGAGACTTTTGATTATGGAAGTAGTGGAATGCTTTAAGTGGGACTTACTGAGCTGTACTAGTAGAAGCACAGAAGACAGTGGTGCTGAGGGTTATTTAAATTGTGTGGGCCTGGCTCAAGAGGTTTCAGAGAAGAATTTTAGTATGTGGTCTAGAGTCTGTTCTTGTGAAGTTTTGGTGAGGAATATAGCTGCTTTTTGCCCTTCTCTGAACAGTCTGCCTGAGGCTAAAGTGAAGAGATTTAGATTAATTGTATTGACGAAGGAAATCTCAAAACAGCCTAGTACAACCTCTGTCCTGAGGTTCATTTATTTTAAAGAGTTTTTATTTCTTTTATGTATATGAGTATACTGTAGCTGTCTTCAGACACACCAGAAGAAGGCATCAGATCCCATTACAGATGGTTAAAAGCCACCATGTGGTTGCTGGGAATTGAGTTCAGGACCCCTAGAAGAGCAGTCAGTGCTCTTAACCACTGAGCTTTCTCTCTCCAGCCCCCGTGGTTCACTTTTACAGAGAGTGTTTTGATCAAGCATAGCAAATTGAGAAGAGAAAAAAAATGTAAAATGTATGATTAAAGGGTCACCAAGAAGTGGAATAGAGCCAAATTTTGTGTTTAAGGATATTAAATGAAATTAAGGGAGTGGTGGCCTCAGGGCAAGATCCCACCCAGATAAGCTTATTGTTTATCTGTTACCAGTTGGACAGGGATACTTATATTATGTTCAGCATTATTATGACCTGGTTATTATTTTCATTTTAACATAAGGTGATAGGGTTGTGTGCCAAATTGATAGAGGATGGATTGTGATGGCTATTCTTGTTTGACAACTTGACTATCTCTGGAATGAACTATAATCCAGAACTGGAAGGCACACCTCTATGATCTAGATTTTGAGGCTGGGATACTCAGGCTTTTGATCTGGATCTTAAGGCATAGTGGTCATGCCTATAAAGATTGTGTGAAAAGGAATTAAAGGAAAGCTTAGGTCTAGGCATGGTGATACATGCCTTTAATCCAAGCACTCAAGGATTGAAGCATGCAGATCTCTGAGTTCAAGATTAGTCTACAGAGCAAGTTCTAGGACAGACAAGCTTAGGCAGTGAAGAAAATAATCAGAATCAGAAAACTAGTGAAGATGCAATAGAACAAGGAGGCCCCAGCAAACATCAAAACTCAGCAGCTTCAGCCATGTAGCTTTAGAGTCAAAAGTAGAAGGGGTTACTAGAACAATTAATGCTGGTTAGCTGGAGCTAAGAAATTAGTGGTGATTAAGAGACAGCATCACTGAGGTGAAATCTTAGGGGAAGTGTTTCCTGAGAGCACAAAGAGAATTGTGTTCCAGATTTAGACGTCATGCTAGCAACTGAACTTGGTAATGCATAAGAATCACTGCTGTGTTACTGCTATTGAAGGCATGAAGGGGTCATGGAGAGCAGCTGAGGCCTGTCACTGTTGATTGGACAGGAAAGGCCATTGGTGAAGGTGCAGCCTCAGAAGCACCCTAGGACTGAAGGAGTCTTGCAAAGAAGGTGAAGCTTGACATCTAAAGAGAGCCTATGAGAGGCTATTGGTGAAGCCCAGTTGCAGTGGAAAACCCCAGCATATTGGAGATGCGAGTGCCCTGAGAACAGCAGCAGCAATGGAGTGGGGTCAACTAGAGCCTAGAGTGCTACAGAGGGCAGAGCTGGAGATGTGATGCCAGCACTTTGGAGGAACCCAGAAGATCATGTGTGGATCCAGACACTGAAACATGAAGCTATGAAATTGAAGTTGCCTTGGAGACTCCAAGATGTTAGAGATACAAGAGTTGTTGGATACCTGTCAAGGAAAGCTGCTAACTGGGAGTGGAACCAGTCAAAGGGAAAGAAGTTTGTTTCAGTCAACAAATATGAAAGGAGTTGGACATTAGACTTGGAGATTCAGAAGAGGTTGTCCTGCTGTTTTTTGGTCTGCTTTGGTCCAGTATTTCCTCACTATGACGTTTTGGAATGGTAATGTATATCCTGTAATGTTGGAAGTATGTGATCTGCTTTTTGATTTTGATTTTATAGGGGAATTACAGTTAAGAGATTGCATGAATCTCAGAAGAGACTTTGAACTTTGGACTTTTAACACTGATGAGGCTGTGATAGACTATGGGGACTTTTGAAGTTGGATTAAATGCATTTTGTATAATGGTATGGCTAGGTATGCCCTCCCTGCAAATAGACTCATATGTTTGAACAAGCCTATGGATGTCAGGGAGTAGAATGTAGTGGTTTGAATAGGTCTGGCCCCCATAGATTCTTGTTTCAATGGTTGGCCATAGAAAGTGGCACTATTAGGAGATGTGGCCTTATTGGAGTAGCTGTGGTCTTGTGATGTGATGCCAGCACTTGGGAGGATCCCAGAAGATCATGTGTGTCACTCTGGGTGCGGGCTTTGAGATGACCCGTGCTGAAGCTCTGCCTAGTGTGGAATCAGAGCCTCTTCCTGGCCTAACTGTGAAGGACAGTCCCCTTCTGCTACCTGCAGATGAAGATACAGAACTCTCAGGTCCTCCAGCGCTATGTCTGCCTGGATGCTGCCATGTTTCTTACCATGATGATAATGGACTGAACCTCTGAAACTGTAAGTCAGCCCCAATTAAATGTTTGCCTTTATAAGAGTTATCTGGGTCATGGTGTTTCATCACAGCAATAAAATGAAGACACATACGCACAAAAATAAAAATAAAACAAATCTTAAAAAAGTACTGAGTGTGGCAGTGCACATTGTAACCCCAACGTTATAAGACACACACAGGTGCATTCTGGGGGATTCATGGTCAAAAAGCACAGTGCCAAGGATGAGGTAG